>NW_017731730.1:1247022-1250530 GCF_001890085.2 Hipposideros armiger
TTGCCTCATTCAAAGCAACTTTCACTTTATTTCTTGACACCTGCCAACATCCATGCCCACAGCACCTCCTCCTTTGAAGTGGCTCTTGTAAGTTGGGTTCCCCAGGAGAAGAGTCTGACACAGGGATTCATGTGCGTAGGATTTATGAAGGATGTGTTCTCAGGGAAACTTGAAAGGGAAAGAGAGAAGCAGGATAAAGTGGGGGAAGGAGCTGAGCTCGAATTTGATCTCAGAGGGAGTCCACCTTCAGCCTGATCCCCAGGGAGCTCAGGGGTGTGAAATGCACCACAGAGCTGGTGCCACTTTGAGGCAAGGAGCCAGCCTTTTGAATTCCTGTGTCAGTCAGTCAATACTTTGGGGCTATCCTGGAGTAGGGGGCAAGGCAGATGCCCTCTGGCTGAGGGCATCATTTTGGAGTAGGGGCAGCTGTGAGCCAGGAGCAGCTGACACTCACAGAACCTAGAAAATGGGGACACCAGTTGAGTAATGAGGTCTGGAAGGGTATCAAGAATCAGTAAGACAGTGGGTATTGAGTTGCCCTGTAAGATGGAGGCACTGGGGAAGACTTAGGTCTTGGAACACCCAGTGTGCTCATTTGCAAGTATACATCCCCCTTTTTGCTTGTCTTTTGATGAATGGATTATTTTACTTTCTTCTTAGGAAGAATCCTGTGCCATTTTTCTCCTGTACTGTCTTCTATAATCATGCATTTGTCACTCATGCCAAAAACAAACAAAAACTTCCTGGAACTTATGTCTAACTGTGTCCCATCATAGCTAAAATTAGTTGAGTGCTAACTAAGTGTTGGCCATTGATCTAAGGTCTTTATATGCATTATCTCATTTAGCTCTCACACAAACAGAGGAGGTACTATTAGTCCCAAAGTGAACTGGTCTGGAGCAAAGACAAACAGGTAAGACTTCCAAACTTTTTTCTGAAGCCAACATAGCTCAGATACCAAAACCTGACAAAGGGAATATATAAAAAAAGGAAGGAAGGAAGGAAGGAAGGAAGAAAGAAAGGAAGGAAGGAAGAATTTTATATTTGAGAATATAAGAGAATCCATTGGCATTTTACAATTGAATGACCATATTTTTTTTCCTTGAAGGTTTTTGTTTTCTAATCTAGGTTTCCCTTCATTTCCCTTAATTTCAAGTTTATATTTACTGTGGCTTTATGTTGTTATAGTAGGCTCTTTGGGGCAGTCGGCTCTCAGCTAAAGAGCAGCATGGCAGGAAAACTGCTCACTGTGCTGAGAGGTGGGCACTTGCANGTGGTTTTTAGTGTATTTCCAGAGTTGTGCAACCCTCATCAAAATCTAGTTTTAGAATATTTCCATTATCCTCCAAAGAAACCTTGTACCCATTATTCAGCTTCATTTTTAACAACAGCTTTATTGAGATATAATTTACATACCATAAAATTCATCTTGCTATAGTCCACAATTCAGTGATTTTTAGTGTATTGACAAAGTTGTGCATAGATTACCACCATCTAATTCCAGAACATTGCATTGCCTCAGAAAGAAGCCACAGACCCCCTAGGAGTTGCTAACAGTAGTCAACCTTGTGTAATCAATACTGAAATGTCCTCTGGCATGTGAACATGTTCAGAGGTCTATGCTGAAAAGAAAACAAGATGCGAGTCAGGCAAATGTGTATGAATAAGGCTCAAAAATCATCTAAAAGTCTGAGTCAGACAAATATGAAGGACAAAGAAAGTCCAAAGGCATGAGGCCACAGGATTTGCCTTCTGACCGTGCATCTCTGCTCATGGGCTGTTCAAGGACTTCACCTAACTTCGGCGGGAGGTGGGGAGGAGTGTCGTAAAGCCCCTGTTCCAACTGAAATTGTGATGCCTTTATGGCCAGTGTTGTCTGATAGTTGCAAAACACAACTGGAGATCCAAATGTGCCCATCAACATCACCTGATTGAAATATTATGGGATCCAGCAATGGCTAGGTGGTAGACTCAATGTGCAAAGACCCAATTCCCCAAGACTGTGGAACTCCAACCAAGGAGCAACCTGTCTTAAGAAAAAGGGAAAGTAAGAAAGAGCTAGTAGGTGGAACTCCATTATGATTCCAGTGGATTGGATCCCAATAAGTTGATCTGTGCTCCAAAAGTCTGGCTGCCCAGAGAGCTCCATTTTTTATCCATTGTAGGCAGATTAGGGAGAAAACTGGAAATCTGTGACTCCACCCCGACCAAGGCCATCCATTATAGAAGACCTGGGGAAATGTGATCAAATATGCCAGGAAATCTAAAACTAGTGCCCCCTAATGAAAGAATTTACTTCAAAATATAACCCAGCCTGCTGAGAGGAAGAGGGAGAAAGGAAAGGAGAAGGGACTGAAAGGAAAAACACTCACGGATGGGGAAGTAGTGGCATTAAAAGGCACAGGAAGTTTGGGCTCCATTTAAATATACTATTTTGTATAAATGTATATATGTATATGATATACACACACACATATATATATATATATATACAATGTTACTATACAGATTTATATTCATATTAATATGCACTTAATATATAATTATATACATAACAGTCTAAATAATTATAGCAATATTGATTACAAATATAATGTATGTGTATAATTCTCAAATGAAAAACTAAATAATGTAAAAAAAATTTGTCCTTAAAGATGCAGAAATATAGCTCAGAGGATACTTGCATTTGGGAAAATGGGGACAGAGGAAGTGTTAAGTTTCTAATTTCCCACTTTAATTGGGAGAAAAGGGTGACTCTTGGTTTCTGAATTTGTTACCCTGGGCCTGGTGTTGAGGTTATTGATTCTAATAACCAAGCTCCAGTCTAGCAATGTCATGGACTCACATGAGCTGCTAGTTGGGGTGTAAATGGGTGTCACTTCTCTCAGGAGTAAAACAGAATAATGTATCGATAGCCTGAAATACCTTCATAACCTTTGACTCAGAAATTCTATCTTTTGGAATTTATCCTAAGGGTGTAGTTAGATATATACTTGACAATTTGTGTACAATGCTCTTTACAGTGTCCTTATGTGCATTTGCAAGAGAACATCCAATCCTGTACGATCAGGAGGGTGGCAATGTAAGTTATCATTCCAACAGGAATACTTCTGAGAGTGGGAAGCAGTGCTATTAACAATTAAACCAGGGGCCGGCCAAGTAGCTCAGTTGGTTAAGAGCTCGCTCAAGAGTGTGAGCTTTGAGCAACAGGGTCGCTGGTTTGATTCCTGGCTGGAGCTGAGCTGATGCTGAGCTGCCAACAGGTAGCAGGATGGCTCAGCTAAAAAAAAAGAAAACAAAAAACCCCCAAAACTATTAAACCAGGACAACAGGCATCAACAGGACTGGTGCCAGACAAGTCAGTGTGTACTACAAGTACCATAAATATGTACTACCTTTATAATCAGGAAAAGGGGAGTTAAAATCTTCTAAATTTTAAGAGGAAACAAAAGGGCAATGAACAAGGAAAGAACAAGAGTTGTGGGGTCTTTCAGCTAATGCATGGCAG
>NW_017731730.1:1250688-1253908 GCF_001890085.2 Hipposideros armiger
TTTTGCATTTTAAAATGGAATTACTAATTTTAAATTACTAAAATGGAAAATACTAATAATGTATAGTGATAGACTATTGCTGAAGTGAATAAAGCAAATGAAACAAAAGAGTATATATTTTCATATAAGAGAAATAATGAAATGAGACTCTATACCTGTATCTGTTTATTTTTGCAAAAGGAAACACAGGAAGGATAAACCAAAAACTAATGAGATAGGTTATCTAAAGGACATGGGTGGAAATGGGGTAGGAGGTTTGGGGAACATGAACTGATGCTCCTCTGAGTATTTGGTTTGGCATGGTTTTGACTTTTGGAACTATGGTCATGTTTTATAGAAACAAAAAGTAAAATAAAAGACAAGGATGAGAAGGGAAACACTAAAATGGGACACAAAGAAAACCAAAGGTATTTAAATATACCTCAAAGAAATAACACAACCAAACTGAAGGGGAAAACAAAAATAACCAACCTATGTAACTTTCCAATACAGCATTTTGACTATCGGCCCTTAGGCTAAACTGAAAAAAAACTTGAAACAAACATTAAGCTCTAGTCACAGGCGTTTCCTCCACCACAGTGAGGTGTGCTGGCAATTCTAAAAGTACTTTTTACACATTCTGAGATTGAGCAGATAGGTAAATATATTCACAATGGGGAAGCTAAAATCAAATTTCTGGCTTTGGATTGGAATTGAAAGTATCAGTACAAACTCATGGTTTCTAATATAGAGATAAATGATAGATAGATAGATAGATAGATAGATAGATAGATAGATAGATAGATAGATAGATATGTTTATTTACATGTAGGTACATATATTTCCTAGCTCTGTCCACTGAGAGTCTAGAAGCTATGACACAGCAGTAGCAGTGAGCACATCCAATGTCCAGTTTTAGTTTCTAAATATCATCCTTTAATAAAAGAAACCAGAAATCCTTGGAGAAATATCTGATTCTGGGGCTGCGACTAGGAGAGTACAAGATGAGCCTTGAACATTTTGTCATGCCAAAAAGCAAGAAAGTGATCAAAGACTGATAGAGACATTATTTAAAAAGACATAAGAGCTAACTTAAAGGAGCAAAGCTGGCCAAATCTGGCACAATCTGAGTACCAGATAGAATAATGACAGCAATGGATTAGAACATATTGACTTAGAAAAGAATCCATGAGGCCATAATGATACCCAAAAATAGATACAAAGGGGGAGACCTCTTCCTTAGAGGAGATGCTGTATGATAGATATTGAAGGAATAGTAGAGTTAAGGGGGTGGGGGTAGGGGGAGCCAATGTTTTGCACCCTCAATGTAATTGATTCAGGCAAGAATGATCAATGGAAACCAACATCATTAGGTGAAAAGTTCTTGGAAATCAGAAGATTTAAGTTATTTTAAGATTATTGGCCCACAAACTACTCAATTGCAAAGGGAAATTTTATCTTTACCATGGGAGATACAAGGAAATTACCTTTGCTTAAGAAAGTAACTTGATACACAGAGGAGAAGGAATAAGATGGTGAGGCCAGCTCTCTTATCTAACATTCAAGATTGTAATATAGACCTTTGTCACTGCAACAATATAGGAAATACAAATATTGTTCCGAGAAGATTAAACTTTGTGTGTAGATGATATGACTATGTGCCGAGAATGCAAGAGAATCAAATGAAAAACTATTTTAATGAATAAGAGAATTCAATAAGATAACTGGAAACATAATTGACAGTTTTAAAATTCAATCATTTCCTATACATTAGAAAATGTAATAGAAAAAGAGGTTAATTCACAAAGGAAAAAAACTATGACAACAACACTTAGAATACGTGCAAGACTTACACGAAGGAAACTACTCAATTATCCAGAAGGACACAGGCCATTGTGATCCCCATGGGACAACTCAATAACGTAAAATTAACTCTTTTTTCCAAATTAATCCATGATTCAAGTCAATGCAATGGTAATCAGAACCCCAAAAATATTTATTTTAATTTTCCAAGTTCTTTAAGTTTATCAGAAAGAAAAATTAACAAAAATTGCCTGTATATTTTTGAACAAATTTTGACATGAAATTACAAACATAAAGTCCACCTGCTAAAGTGTACATTTCAGTGGTTTTTAGTGTATTTCCAGAGTTGTGCAACCCTCATCAAAATCTAGTTTTAGAATATTTCCATTATCCTCCAAAGAAACCTTGTACCCATTATTCAGCTTCATTTTTAACAACAGCTTTATTGAGATATAATTTACATACCATAAAATTCATCTTGCTATAGTCCACAATTCAGTGATTTTTAGTGTATTGACAAAGTTGTGCATAGATTACCACCATCTAATTCCAGAACATTGCATTGCCTCAGAAAGAAGCCACAGACCCCCTAGGAGTTGCTAACAGTAGTCAACCTTGTGTAATCAATACTGAAATGTCCTCTGGCATGTGAACATGTTCAGAGGTCTATGCTGAAAAGAAAACAAGATGCGAGTCAGGCAAATGTGTATGAATAAGGCTCAAAAATCATCTAAAAGTCTGAGTCAGACAAATATGAAGGACAAAGAAAGTCCAAAGGCATGAGGCCACAGGATTTGCCTTCTGACCGTGCATCTCTGCTCATGGGCTGTTCAAGGACTTCACCTAACTTCGGCGGGAGGTGGGGAGGAGTGTCGTAAAGCCCCTGTTCCAACTGAAATTGTGATGCCTTTATGGCCAGTGTTGTCTGATAGTTGCAAAACACAACTGGAGATCCAAATGTGCCCATCAACATCACCTGATTGAAATATTATGGGATCCAGCAATGGCTAGGTGGTAGACTCAATGTGCAAAGACCCAATTCCCCAAGACTGTGGAACTCCAACCAAGGAGCAACCTGTCTTAAGAAAAAGGGAAAGTAAGAAAGAGCTAGTAGGTGGAACTCCATTATGATTCCAGTGGATTGGATCCCAATAAGTTGATCTGTGCTCCAAAAGTCTGGCTGCCCAGAGAGCTCCATTTTTTATCCATTGTAGGCAGATTAGGGAGAAAACTGGAAATCTGTGACTCCACCCCGACCAAGGCCATCCATTATAGAAGACCTGGGGAAATGTGATCAAATATGCCAGGAAATCTAAAACTAGTGCCCCCTAATGAAAGAATTTACTTCAAAATATAACCCAGCCTGCTGAGAGGAAGAGGGAGAAAGGAAAGGAGAAGGGACTGAAAGGAAAAACACTCACGGATGGGGAAGTAGTGG
>NW_017731730.1:1255028-1275076 GCF_001890085.2 Hipposideros armiger
GGGAGTTAAAATCTTCTAAATTTTAAGAGGAAACAAAAGGGCAATGAACAAGGAAAGAACAAGAGTTGTGGGGTCTTTCAGCTAATGCATGGCAGAGATAATAACATTCCAGCATCAAAGGACTAGAGCAAGTGGGAAGGCAGCTTGCCTGGGGTATTTACCATCTAGTTCTTGGCTTCCTCTCATGACTTGCCTGCCCCCAGACTGCTGTTAGATACCATGACCCTTTCATGATTCTCTGCTACACACCTAGGATCTCTTCATCCAGTTTTCTTAACCTTTAGGTCATCGGAACATTTTAACAATATCTTAATGACATAATGAATCAAACATCTAATAAAAGAAATGGTACCCAATAATAGGAGGCCATTTCTTCACACACACACACACACACACACACACACACACACACACACACACCTGTTAATGAACCAAGAATGATCACGCACAGAGAGAAGCTCTTATAGGGTTTTCTCCCATGAGTTGTGGAGGCTCAGAGGGTTGTCTCATTGGGCCAAACTTACCTGAAGGAAATAGGATCAGGCAGCCTTAAAGAGAGGAAGGGATATTGAGGTAGAGTCTTGAAGTCATGTGCTGGGACTACAAGAAATCTTAGTGTACCTGGTGCAAGAGATACAAGTTGAGAGCCCAAAGAGAAGATTCCAGGAAGGGCAGATTGAGAAGGATGCACGGGTCCTTTCGTTCCTCTATCTCCCAGGATAATTCTCAGGTTTCAAGGCTGGTACCTAACAAAACCATCTCTGTGTCAGGGGGTATGTGCTCTGCTGGGCCAAGAACTGCCTGTGTTTTTTTAGATCTCCATGCTCACAGCCTCCTTGGGCATAGGTGACAATACAAGACACACAATTGCTCCATGCTGCCCTTGTTCTTACTCTGATGTGCCAGGATATGAAAATATCTGTTAGTACTGTAACTGCTAGGAGACCTGAGAATGGCTGCCCCTTCCGCTGCCATTGTCTGTCCAAAGAGAAGTGGATCTAGCAAGTCCCTTCTACACATGGGAGCACTTTGAACTACGCCTGGTATGAGCTCGGACGCAGTGGGGCTGATCTACAAGGAGCAATAGTGACAGCAACGGCTTGTCAAAAATCTCTGAGAGGATTAGCACTTAGAAAATAATCTCATTGTGGTTTGTGTCATCAAAGAACTCAATAGCAACATTATTAAAGGGCAAATTGTAGCTGATGAGGCTGACTTTTTTTCTCTCCCTTTAATCTACTTTTCAAAACATTGAAGGAGCAGAACTAATGGGTATAACTACACCAATTTTACTTCGTTTCCCACTGTCTTCTTAAATTTTGCTCAGTGGGAGCTCTCCACCCCTCGATGAAAACTAACTCAGTAAATTCCTTTCTGATGACTCATAGATAATAAAAGATTCTATGATCATTTTTAAATAGAACATAGAATCTCACTTCAGAAATTTAAATTCTATTCCCATCTAATAATCTAGATTCCAGACTTGATTTAAAGTTTAATCTACTTTCTTAGTTAGGGCTTTCTGTAATCTTTCTCTTCTATCTCTCCTTCTGCCTACTAGGCTGGTTTCTGACCTAATACATTTCCTTCGTCCTGACAAATTGGGTGAACAGCCTGATTATTAAGCAGTTACTTCAATGTGTGTCAGACAGCAGCTAACCAGCCTGCGTCTCACCCTTTGTATGCTTAGTCCGGCCTCGGTCCACTCTGTCTTTCCAACACTACATGATGCTTACTGTGCTATTAGAGAGTTCCACTGAAATCCCCTCTCTTGATTTGAGATGAAGGTGGATGCACTCTCCTGTTATGCAGCCCATTATCAGCCCCCTACACATGAGTCTAAAATCAACTTCCTTGGAAACCCAACAACCCAATCCTTTTATACGCTCTGTGTCGATGAGGAGTTTAAGAGCCATCTAACTGGTTTTTACTTACTTCCTTTGAAAATTCCCATTTTGCTTTAACACCTCACTTTAGTACCTTGCCACTCAAATGTGGTCCAAAGACTTGGCCATGTGGGCAGCACCTGGAAGTTTGTTGGAACCAGCGAAGCACAGGCCCCACCCAGGTCCTACAAAATGTGCAGTGTAGCCAGACCTCCAGGGGATTGCGTGCACGTCACATTTTGAGAAGTGCTGCTTTAAAAGCCCTTTTCCATAGGTTCTTAGTGTCCCAGTCAAAACTTTCTATTTAATTCCCTGTTAACGCATTTATAGTTCAATATCCTCAGATAGTGTTGTGGGCTCTGTTTGCAGAAGGGAGGAGGGCCAGTGTCTATTCCTTACAAGTCCAGATCTCAAACCACCAAAAGAACTAACTTCAATGTCTTTCTATTGAATTCAAACGTTTCTCTGTCCCCTCAAATGCAACATCACCTAAACCAAATTGATTACTTCCCCCCAAACTGGACACCTCTTCCTGACTCCTCTTACCTGTAATCCTACCCATTTTTTAAGACCTGATAAAGGTCAATCTCCTCTCAGACTTTTTTCTTCACCATTAGAGCCCACACTGATTCCCCCCCACACACACACTCTCAACCCATATGCCATGTTGTCATCCTGTAGTACTTATCGTGTCTTGCTCTTTTTCTTTTAAGTTTGCGGCCTGTAATTGGCACTTAATTTCTTATTCATTCAGTGAAATTTACTGGGCATTTTCTATGCACAAATCAATATTCCAGGACCTGGGGTTACAGTAAAGACCAAAACAGATTAATTTTCTGCCCTCATGAAACTCATATTCTTGGGGGAAGAAAGAGATGAAAAATAGATAAACATACAAATGTACAATCTTATGTTATAATGATTACTGTCAAATTGAGATGTATAATCTTATATCGTAATGATGACTATCAAATTGTGATTACCAGTCCCAACTTCTTTCTTTTTTTTAAAGATTTTTATTGGGGAATTGGGGGGATGGGAACAGTGCTGGGGAATTGGGGGAAGGGGAACAGACAAGTTGCTGTCCTTTTGTTCTTCAGTCTAGTTGTGGAGGACGTTGCTTCACTGGCCCAAGTTGGCACCATCATTGCGCTCTTCCCGGGCGAGGCACATCAGTCGCCGGCTTCTGGATGGCCGCTCACTGTGGCTGCTGGCCGCTCATGCTGGCTGCTGGCTATATACGGTAGCCCATGGCAACCCACTGCAGCAGGGGCTGCAGCCTACGCCGTCGCCGGCGACTCACAGCAGCCCAGCTCCAGGCCGAGCTGTTTATCAGCATCTTTGCTGTGGAGGGCAGTGTCACTGGCCCTCACATGTGGGATCCGAACTGGGGCCCTCTGGCGTCCAAAGCCAGTTCTTAACCATCGCGCCACTCGGCCGGCCCCCAACTTCTCCTTTCAATTGCAGCTCATATATCCAACTCTCTGCTCAATATCTTCTCTTAGATGTCTAATATGCATCTCAAATTTAACATATTCTAAACTGAACACCTGATTTTCACTCTAACACACTCTTTCCCCAGTGTTTTGCATCTAAATAAATGGCATTCCCATCCCTATAATCCTGTCTTTTTATCACACCCCACTTCCACTCCCTCAGAAATTTCCGATAACTGTACTTCCAAAACATATCCAAAACATTGCCATTTCTCTCTTCCCCCTCTGTAACAGTTCTGACCAGGTCACCGACAGCTCACTTGGACGGCTGTCGTAGCCACCCAACAGGTCTCCTGATCCTGGCTACATCCCTCTACTACAGTATGTACTTGACACAGTAGCCTGAACAATTGATTCTTTTACAGGGTAAATCTGAGTATTCCCTAGCTGAAAACCCTCCAATGGCTTCTCATTGCACTAAGAATAAAATGCAGAGACCCTACAGCCTCTGGACTCCTCACTGTCACTCCAACTTCAGCTGCCACCACTGTCCATGCTCCTTTCCCATCCCAGCCACTTTGTCCACTTGATGTTCTTGGAACCACACAGCAGGCTCCCTCCCCAGAGCGTTTGCAGTTGCTCGGACCACTCTTCCCTCAGGCACCCAGGAGGTTTGCCATCTCACTTCCTTCAGATCCCTTTCTCCTCAAATATCCCCTCCTCAGAGAGGTCTTTCCTTATTACTGTCTTGAACAAGGCACTTTCTCACTGTGTCCTCTTTTCTTCATGACCTTTACCAGTGATGCCCCCACCACACAGGAACACACATTTGTTTATTTGTCTATTTGTTTATTGTCTGTCTCCTCACTAAAATGTAATTACCCTAAAATCTAATTTCCACAGACAGCAAGAGATTCATCTTTAAAAAACCAGATAAACTACTGCATTCCCAGCACCTAGACCAGTGCCTGGAGAGAGCAGACATTCAATAAATGTTTGTTGAACAAATGAACAGTAACTAAAGTATTGCAAATTATTAACTTTGCTTAATAACAACCCAAACTGTCCCTATAATTATGTCACTGTCACTAACTTGCGTGTTTAAATGCTTCTTTAAATAGAATTACAGCTGGGAACTGAGCCTCGCCTGGGTGTCACAGCTGGACGGTATCACACATGTGACTATCGCCCATCACATGGGTGAGTGGCAACAGAAGAAAAGTTTGACAACGGCTGCTCTGCAGCACAACTTCTAGCCTCACTGTGCTGAGAATTTTTTTCTGGAGGCATCTGATGACAAGGCAGGGAGCATGGCTTCAAGAAGCTGTCCACTGGCCTTCTTGGAGCAGGAGTTGGGACCACGTTGCCACCCACATTCAGTGAGGAAGCACACGGCTAGCACCTACCCCTCCACAGAACAAAGGTGGGGCCATCCGGATGGGGCTTTGGATCAGGTGCTGTGCCTCAGTGCTGGATGCTGATGGCCTTTCTGTATGGCACTAATTGCTATCCCTGACTGCACTGAAGAGTGACCCACGAGCCTTTCAGAAGTAGCAGCGCACAGCCACATGCCCAGAGATTCTGAATTAATTGCTTTCGGTGAGTCTAGGAGCTGGTATTTCTTAAAAGCTCCCCTGGTGATTTTAATGGGCAGCCAGGGGGCCAACCGCAGGTCTATCATCCTTGGGTAACACAGAAAGAGTGCGCGTTCTAGGCAGAGCCAAATCCCAGGCATCATGGTGAGACCCAGGACCTGGCACTGGCCTCAGCCCTTGAAGAGCTCCCAGCCCTGAGGGTGGCTTCCCAGCTGCACGATCACGTCCACATTAGAACGTTGTGAAAACCTTGGGTTTGACAGCTCTAGAGGTGTGGAACTTAGGAAGATTCAAGAAAAGAATGGACAAAAAGATTTAAGGAGTTTGAAATATAAAATATATGAGGCAAAAGTCAGAAGTTAGATTTATTTAGCCTGGAGAAGTAGAGTTAGTAGAAGAGTTACTAGAAGTCGAGTAAATTTTCCAACCATGTGTAAGTAGATACTTATATCCTGTATGAACAAAAATCTAATATACAAAAATCCAAATGTGTGAAATAGACACAGGAGAGGGTAATTATTTACACCTGTACTGTATACCCAACACATACAGATGAGTTACAGGCAGATATTTACATGGTGTGTACCATGCGCTGGAAGCCATTCTGAGGTCTGCATAGAGCTGGGCATACATTCCCTCCTGTAGCGCCCGTAAGAACTCTATGAAATAGATACAAATGTTAGTCTCATTTTAGGATGAGGAATCTGAAGCACTCACGGGTTAAGTAACTCGACTTTGTTACGTGTGGATCTGGAATTTAAATCTAAGCAGACTGGTTGTAGAGTCCAAGGTCTTAACCATTACTTTGTACTGTATGTATGTGTGTACAATATGTATATATGTGTATGCATGTGTGCATGCATATATATGTTACATATGCTGTGTGTGAGTATAGGTGTAACTATCTACCTATCTCAATGAACACACACACATATTCACACTAGATAGGTAGATATGTGCTGCTATGTGTGAGTACACACACGCACACACAGATATACCCATCAGTGTGTAGCTAATGTTTTAAAGAACATATGCACATTTTGCTTTACAGATGCACAGTTTCCTTTAAATAATAAGCATGCTTTCTTAAATGATCATGTATAATATTGCAACTCACAAAATAAGGAAGCAAGAATTCTAAAGAATAACGCTACTGTTAACATGTGATGACCCATGACAAATGCTCTGCAGTGAAAGCTTTTTGAGACAGATGAAAGGAAAGGCACAAGTAGTTCAAAGCAAGGTCTTGTGCATTTGTTTTGGGCTACTTTAGCATGTGATGGATAAATTCGGTGGAAAATGTGTTCTTTTAGGATTTTCCCACTGAACAAGAAACAAACATAAAAGGCTGGCTTTTAAATATTATGGCTCTGCAATTCAGTGACTGAATGTCTCAGTGTTCTCTAATTGGCTAATTGGACATAGGGGAGTGGTTCAGGGCAGATGGCTTACACATTGTCTTACACATTAACAGGACCATTAAAAAGCCTGTGTGAGTTTTGTTTTGTATTGCTTTGCCTGTTGCTTTTTAAAATGAACTAGGCAAGGTGCTTAAAGGATGGCCCAGCAAAGTAGCTGAAATGTCATTTTTAAAATTTGATCTAAAATTTACTTGGAAATAAGGCCTGTGCTTATTGCAATGGCCTATTAAATAATGAATATATACAGGGTAATAAAAATGAAAGTACTCCTCTCTTTCCTATTGATTTACTTAAGAGAAAATTTAGAAACTTTGGATTGAAATTCTTTATTTTTTTTATATTTCTAACTTGATAATTCTAATGCGACCTTAATTGAAAGATGAATCCAAAATAAACTCACGATGTAATTGTTAATTTAACAAAATAATACTGAGTTTAAAGAATGTGTAATAATAATGAACAAACCTAAATTGAGGTCTAAGAGAAGTGCAAGTCTCAGAAGCTTGCGAATGATGAATAAGTGGGGTGGGTAATACCAGTTACATTGGCCTTTGTTTTCATTGTACTAAAGTTGTAGATAGTTAATGAAATATTTGAGTAGCAAAGATAAGAGACAAAGATTTTTTCACAGAATACCGCTGATGAAATTCTTGTAAAAGGGCAGCCGCTCAACTTGGTTGATGTCTATTAAAGACCAAATTAGCCTATTTTTGAAAAAACAAAAGACCTGCAGAGTCATTCTTCCTCCAGGCTCATATTCCCCTTTGAATAGTAGGAAGTGTGTTATGAATGTAAATGAACTTTTTAGATTTAGTTAAAAAATGATTCATGGAGCGTCAGTAAGCTTTTCAGCCCTTTCTGTTAGCTGGATGCCCTGGGAGCTGCCTGCCACTTCTCCCATGTGTCTCTCAGTCTCCCTGCCATTAGGGCATCTGGGGGACAGGGCACATTTCCCCCCTGCAGTTTGCATCCTTCCTAGTTTTAGCTAAGTTTTCTGCTCTAAACCCTTCTCTGTTTCTTAACCCTGGTGAGCAGGGCTACAGTTCTAGGACCCCTAGAATTTTATCCTTCTGGACAAAAATCTAAGGCAAGTGCAGCTTCACTGCCCATCCCACGCCCCGTCCTCCGGTCACTGCCCAGATATTCTCATAAGAGGCAACCTTCCAAGCAGGAGGTACCATTAGATCAGATCAGCACCAGAAGAAAAAAAGTCAGCCAGCAATAGGAGGAATGGGCCTAAAAACTTCTCAAAGACACAGGACTTGTCTTACTCATCTTAACATTTCTAGAGCTGCCAATGGTGCCTCACAGTCACAGGTGTTCAATAAGTATCGGTTGTACTGAACTGGGCCTTCTCTTCTCTCTCCCAAATTCGTCCTCAGGAGCAGCGGCCCCATTCTGCGTTCCTTAAGAAGCTATCATAAAAAAAATATTGTACTTATAATGCCCAGCATGTGATTTGCTCCAGATTAACGAAGTTTCCAAAATTTTAGATACCTTAATTTAAATGTTTTTAGAAGTAAGATATGATATGTAATTTGGGATATATGCTATGGTAAGAGTTTGTAGGAAGTGAGTCCAGCCAAGACCAGAAAGACCACTCAGCTGAGCCCAGCTCAGGTTGGCAGCCCACAAAATCATGAACTAAATAATTGGAGTGATTTCTTATGCAGCATACACCTTTGTTCTCAGAAAGATGACCGTAAGCCGCTCTGGCATTTATTCTACTCATGTCAAATCCAGTCTTATTAATAGCCCCTTTTTCTTAACAGTTGAGTGATAGGCCCTGAGCTGAGTATCAGTGACCTGGCTCAAGTAACCAAGCTCAGTCGCCGTGGCCAGCAGGTTGGATGCTTGGTGGCCATACCTGGGTTCTTCCTAGAAGATGCGGTAATAGAATGGACTGAGAAAGTGGTAATTCCCAAAAGACAAAAAGTAATAGATGTCCCATGCACAGGATGCTCTGTATCTCATTGCTGTAATGTGAGAATTGAGCTGCTGTGAAGTGTCCCTCTGGTTGGTCATTTATTGCTTTGTACAGTAGAGTCTGTCATCACCACAAATATCAGAGAAGCTCTTTCATTCATTATTCTATTTGCATGATTTGAAACATGAAAGATCACTAGGAAAAAAGTCCATTTAGAATCAATTTTGTATTTTGGATGCTTTAGTGTTTGGATTGTTGGATAGCTTATTTTCTACCATATTTTATCCTTGAAGCATACCAGAGCTCTTTTCTCCTAAAAATGAGGGAAGGATGTGTTTGGCTACTTTTATGCTCTGGCATGTTATGGGGTGACACATTATAGCACATACTCCTATTTTTATGGAAAGTAGAAGGATACTAACCAAAAAGTGAAGAAAAAGATGTTGTTAATGCTTGAATAATAAGTATAGAGACAATTGACAGGTAATGGACAAAGAATGCTATTTCCTTTTAACCTTACTTAACAAGCTCTGCCTTTTAGTCTTTTGATTTCCTCTGGCTGACTTGTGGATGTGCTTGGCTTGAAGTCACTTACCCTTAAAATTAATGAAGACTAAGAGGTGTATGACATGGTATATGAGTAGGAATCGTGGTGGAAAGAATTGACAGGGCTTAATAATCCTTCAGCAGGTGAAGACTGTGTGGGTTCCTTCTGTTTAAACATTGGCTTTGTGATGGGTAATTCACCAAATCATCCTCGTGAGTAAACCACTCAGTAATCAAAAATGAATTATAACACATCTACAGGATGGAATAATCTGCTGTTAAAATAGTGACATGGGAAAGTGTACATAATATTTGGCCAAGTGAAAAATATTTCTAGAACTGCATTCTGTCATCATTTATATATATATATATAGTTACATATATAACCATATATATATGGATATATATATATATATATATATATATAACAAAATATTACTGGTGGGGTCTCCAAAGACAGATAATTTGAGTGCATTTCTCCCTTTAATGCTTCATTATGTTTTACAGGGTCCCAGTGGTGGAATGTGTTACTTTTGTAATTATAAAGATATAAATATAAAAATGCAAAATGTATGAATTAACTATTGCATTATAGTACCACATAAAAAGTCATGCTGACAAAATATTTGCAACCAGAAAAAACTGCTTCCCTAGCTCTCAAGATGTGTCCCTCTTGTACACATTTTGAAATCAGTATTATAGTGATGGGGATATTTTTTGGGGGTATTGCCAGATCTAAGGTAAACTCATTACTGAGACTTACAGAGTACACCCTATTGTATCAGACCCTGTTCTAAGAAGTGTACCTGCTTTAACTCATATACTATTCACAACATCATATGAGTTAGTTACTAATGTCACCATTTTTCAAATGAGAAAAATGAAGCACAGAGATGTTAAATTAAGGTGTGTTCAAGTCAGGCTCCAGGGTTCTTGCTCTTCACAACTATTCTATAGTTCTCTCCTGTCTTGTGAGAGAGAACATTCCAGGTATCACTCATCTGAAAAGGAACGATTTCTCAGAGAGGAGAGCAGACCCGTGAGCGCAAAGCTCAAGTAGCCACTAGGCAGCCTGACTTCCTTCTCTTTGTCTATTCATGGAGGAATTCACCTTGAGCTTTGAGGACAGCATCTACCATGCAGAAGCTGAAGCATCGGAAAACCACTAAGAAAAACTGTTTGTCAGATGATGGCTGACTTACAACCCATTTCCTTCAGTGAGTGAGGCCATTCTAAATGATCCAGCTGCCAGCTAACCTGCTTCCTGAATGAGCCCAGCAAGATCAGCTGAGCCAGCCCAATTCCAAGAATCATCCAATCAACCCACAGAATGAGGAGCTAACATATGCTTATTGTTTAAAATCGCTAAGTTTTGAGGTAGTTTATTACACAGCAAAACCTAATTGATACAGTGCTCTTAGCCTGGTAAGAATTTGGAGTCTTTCCCTTGATGACTTGACCCTACATTAGCTCTTCATGTCTTCACCGAACCTCTGAATTTCAAAGCCCGTATCAGCTCCCTGGATTTGGCAGACCACCTCATATTGCCTGCAACAGTATTGCCTAGTTCCTCCCAATGGTGGCCTCTGCAGGCTTGTTAGCTCTCAACTCACTGTACCTTCCACATTCTTTCACAGGAAGTACGTTATGTAGGTAGTATATATTGGGTTGTCGGAAAAGTCATGACGTATTTTTTCTGTTTTTCATTGCAAAAATGCATCATGACTTTCCCGACAGCCCAATAGGAGTATTCCTTGTATGCTGTATAAGAGCCAAGGGAGTATCAGGGTGCCATCTCCTGTTCTTTCTTACCTTAAATCCGCCACAATTCCATTCCTATTTGGCAACAGCTGCTCTGTGTCGCAAGATAGGAGTCATGTGAGGCTGTCTCCTTCCACAGCTCCGGATTGGCTGTAGAAATAAAGACCATGCAGATAAGAAAGCCACCATCATTTGTGTTTGGTAGAGTCAAAGCCAGGCACGGTAGTAGGAAAGCTTTATAATCAAAGACATAAAGGAGGCTTTAGGTAGGCTCTGATTGGTGACGGTTGGCATAGGAAACCTGGATGCAGGCTAACTAGAAGTGGGACATCTCATGCGATTGGTTTGGAAAGCACGTTTGGCTTTCTACGGTTGGTCCTGAGTTAGAAGCTGGAGCAAAATTTAGACAACCTGGTAATTATTAACAAAGTGCTAATCACTCTCGGCCAATTGCTATAAAGGTTGTGTTTTCTCCTCCTGAACTGGTTACTGCAGAGGCTGTAAGTCAGCATTCTGTTGCCATATACAGGCTGGCCATGTTTCATTTGTATAATCAATCTCTCGTTTTCCCTTCTGGTCATCCTGTCACTTCCCAATTCAGGGAAGGCTACAAATCCAGATCTTAACTATTTGGGGATCGTTCAGTTGTTTTTATGATCAACTGTCTTGCAAGATCACGTTGAGCTTTTTGCTGTTGTATTATCATGGTGATTATCTGTCAAGAGAGCAGCTATGAAGTAAGATTTAAGATTCTGGAGAGAATGAAAGAGATCAGCATCAGGACAACTGACAAAAAAGAGATTAATAGTCCCTAAGATACTTCAGAACCAGGAACCCCAATTGCTCAATCTAGGCCAAGTAAACAAATCCCATGGGTCATAAGGGTCAACCTTAAAAAGCCAAGGAGGGCCAGCTGAGCAGCATGTTGGTTAGGAGTTGGCTTGGGAGGCCAGCTCTGAGCAGCAGGGCCCTGGTTTGGATCCCACATGAGGGCCAGTGATGCTGCACCTTCTACAGCTAAAATGGTGAAAAACAGCTCGACCTGGAGCTGGGCTGCCATGAGTCTTGCAGGCGACGGCATGGGCTGCAGTGGGGCTGGCTGGCAGCGGGCGAGCGCTTTTGTGAGCTGTTGTGAGGCACCATGAGCGGCCGTCCAATGGCTGGCAGGTGACTGCCTCAGCTGGAAAGAGCGTAATGATGGTCCCAACATGGGCCAGTGAAGCGATGTCCTTCACAACTAGACTGAAGAACAAAAGAACAGCAACTTGTCTGTTCCCTTCCCCAATTCTCTGATTCCCCAATGCTGTTCCCATCCCCCAATTCCCCAATAAAATCTAAAAAAAAAAAAAAAGCCAAGGAGCTTTTTCCTGAAGGCATTATATTGCCTGCTCTACTTTGCCTGTTTTATTAATCTAAGTACAGCAAAATGTGTTAGCAATGGTGCAGACACCACCATGACTAGCCAGCAAAAAATCTAGAACAATGCCATTGTCCATCACTCATTGTGCCAATGAGTTGAGGTTGGTCTGTATTTCATCTAGGGTGGAGATGTATCGCTGATACTTTCTGTCAAAGTTAATAATAAGTTTCTGAGAGTACTTTCTACTTGTAAGATTCCCACCATTGAGAACACAGCTCTGATTGTTCACATAAAAAATTAGTAATTTCCCCGGTTGGAGTGCCTGAGTAATCAAGAGTAGGTTCATCTGAGAATTTGCATCAGAGTTGAAACTTCCTAAGTTGGTGATTTCCAGAACTAGGGTCTCTGTGTACAGGTAAGTCTTGGAATACTATTCCTAAAGTGCATGGGGTATTAGTCTGAGGCAAACAAGACCAGGCATCCTGGCTGCCAAAGAAACAGCATCCAGTAGGAGTTGTTGACACTGGGAGGTCAGAAGAAAGGCCTAACATTAGCCTAGTTACATATTTGGATCTCTATTAGTCTCTTCCAGATGGCAAGTAATTGGCCCATCACCCATGAAGGTCATTGAATTTAAAGGTAGAACTGATGGTAATAATTGGTTCTTTTTCTGGGAGAGAAGGACACTACCAAATTCATGTTGATTTATTTAAGGTTATTTGTCCATGTAGCTGCAAATGTCATCAGCTGTAATTTCCTATGATCCTGTTTGATAAGACTGGAATTGCCCAGAGGTTTTTATCATGATGATCTGATGATGGACGGCATATGCAAGTAAGATTCAGGACAGTGTCCAACTGTTTGGGATAATGTAAGGATGGTGTTAGAATGAGTATGTTCTGACCTAACAATTATAATGAAGATGAAAGGAAAGAGAAAAGGGGCCATTATGGATGGACAATAACAAGAGGTCTGTAGAAAATGAGAAGATGAATGGTTATAAGCAAGCAGATGAGGAACAAAACAAGAGTTTGTCAGGGTCTTAGTCCCATGTCTTAGGCAGCAGCTGTTCACTATCCTAAATCATCTGTATATTCCAAAGATCTTGGGTCAGCTGTCTACTTCTAAAGACTGGCTGCTACTAGAGCATCTCTGAGAATCTTAAATTTGGGGTTCCTTGTTGGAGTAGCCTGCCAACTGTGTGGAATTCTGAATTACTTTAGTTGTGAAACATAAACCCAAGGATTGACTGCTGCTAACAGTACCTGATAAGATCCCTTCCAATGAAGTTCAAGAGTTCTCTGATGTCTCCCCCAATAGATGAAATCTCCAGGTTTAAGATCAGGAGGAGGCTGAGGCTATTTAAGACGATATGGTGGGAAGGCAGCCTTAACCTGTTGATGATAGGATTCAGTACATGAGTCCCTTGTAATATTGGGTTGTCAGAAAAGTCATGATGTATTTTTTTCTATGTTTTTCATTGAAAAAATGCATCATGACTTTTTCAACAACCCAATATTTTGCCATCTTTGCATGAAGCAGGGTAGAATATCAGAGGTGAGACCCCTTAAATGCATGGGTCTTCCAGCTAACATGTCATAGAGGGATAACTGAGGGACTGGACTAGATGGTCATAATCTCCTAGTGTTTCACCTTTTCTCTATGTGCATGATTGAATTACAGTCTAATCAAATTTTATTGAAAATGTTTTAGGTATGGTTTTTAGTGGACTTGGCCCTAAATTTGGGGCCATTTTTCACTCTCGGGTTTATTCTAAAAAGAGGGACTCTGTAGATCCCGTTCTGTGTCAGTTCAATCAGTTTTTGCCACCCAGGATGTAGCATCTGAGGTTTTGACCAATACGTGTACACGTTAATATAGTTCAGGTGACACTGTGGCATATGCACCCAAAAGAAGTCTAAATTCTATGACTAGCAGCTGGCCTTTTCCGGGGTGGAGAAATTCTGAATAATAATTATTCAGTTTGGGTCCAAGGCCTACTTGATATCTGACTCTTGGGAGGGATGGATTTTTAGAGGTAACTAGCATTTGGGGGTCTTAGGAGAGTCAATAGGAAAAGGCAGATCTGTACGAGAGAAAGAAGAGAGGGGAGTTGATGGGAGTGTGGAAGGACCGAGATTAGAAGGGTAAGGGGGAAGAGGGTAGAGCTACTGGAGGACAAAGAGGGAGAATTTACTTGGGAAATGAATCTAGCTCAGGGGTCGGCAAACTTTTGAGACAGAAGAGCCAATCCTGTCCCTCACAACAATTTAAAAATTATTCGACAGCCATAAAACAAATGAAATCACCATTATGTGAATAATATCCTTTAAAATTTTTATAAATGAAACTATGATAGTTCTATTTTCATTTGCAATTTTACTTCAGAGCCACATGTACGTACCCAAAGAGCCACATGTGGCTCGTGGGCCACAGTTTGCCAACCCCTGGTCTAGCTTGTCATTGCCTAAGTTTGTCAGGCTGCTTACTGGCTTGGGCCAAAGAAACTCTTAGTGAAGCAATTTTTCAATCAGAATTTCATTTGGAGGCCTCTGCATACCAATAAAAAATGTAGCCCATTAAATCTGAGAAACCTCTGTCCCTCTTTTCCAAGGCACCTCTCAAATGAACAATTTTGTTCAAGCCAAATGTTCCCCAGGGTCCAAAAAATAGGCAAACAAGTAGTTCCTCCTTTTTTTTTTTTTTTTTTTTTTTTTTTTTTTTTTTTACTTCCTATAGAGTAGAAGCTTCCTCCACATTATATTCCCTTTCTTCCCCCACCTTTAGATTTCTATCTTCCAGGCAGGATCCACTGTTCTGTCTCCTGGAGCCATAAGACTTTTGCTTTTGCTTAAAGGTAGTGGTGGTCAAGGTGGAGGGCGGATTGATGGGGGGAGAAATATCCTCAATGAACTGGTAATATCATTGCAACCGGCAGAGATTCTTCACCTCTCAGATGAACTTGAAAATATATGAAAATTCAGGTCACACGGAAGCTTCTGAACATCTTTGTGCTACAAATGTTGGTGGGTGAGCCTTTTCTCTGGCCTCAATATTTGTCCAGTATTTTCTTTGTGCCAGGCTCTGTCCAAGGCACGTGGAGACACTAGTGAACAAAACAAAGATCTCTGCCCTCATTCAGCTTTCATTCTAGCGGGGAAGACAATAAGTAGTAAGCAGAACAGGACAGTTAATAGTGTGTTAAAAGGGTGACAAGTGTTATGGAAGAAAAACAATGCAGAGCGGGGTAGGGAGGATCAGGCACAGAGGGAAAGGGGAGAGGTAAGTCTGTCTCCTTTTCTTTGGCGAGGCTTGACGTCGCCGTTTCACTAGCAACCTTATTGCTAAGCCTCAGTGAATAAGATTTCGACAATTAAACCTTCCCTCAGGGTTTGAGGATTGTTATGAAAGAGATGCACACGCACACACAGGGCCCTGGTGAAGTTTGTGGGTATGACTGCTAATGTTATTAATCCTCAGCACAGCTGCAGGCGGAGTCAGCTGCCACACATCTCAACTGGTTCCGGATTCAGAGAAGCCTTGCATCTGACTTGGCTACAGAGGTGATTAACCATGTCTGGGCTTTATTGTAAAGACCTGATTTACATTAAAAAAAAATCGTAAGAAGAGAAAGTCACAAATGAAGACTCTGTAAGTCAGTCATCACACACAGAGGGTGCCAAAAAAATGTATACACATTTTAAGCAAGGAAAACTGTATTAAAATTGTAATACTCAATATATACCGATAACAAAAGATGAATACAAGTCACGTTTGACTTCTGCAATTACAAGAGGTGCTCAAAGCGGTTACCAACAGCGTCCAGACACTTCTGATTACGGTGAACTACTGCTTGAGCAACATTGACCAAAGTGTCTGCTCATATACATTTCTTTGGCACCCCCGGTATGTGTAAAATAATGTTGTTATTATCAGTTTCTCTCAGCAGCCTCAGGAATCTTTCTTGGCTGCCCTAGTCAGTGAATGACAAGATTCAGTTATTCTACATTGTCCTTCCAAGATAGAACCAACTTTCCTAAAGAAAGTAGCAAAGCTTTTTAAAAGCCATTATTTAGTAGGGAATGATAGCTGTATAATAAAATATTAATTGTTCTAAAAAATACCTCGGAGAAGAATACTGTATTTACCAGAAACAATAAATTCTTTTCTCTGCATTTCTATTTCTATTTAGTTTAGTATGGTCTGTTTCACCAACTCAGGATACACATATGGTTACTTCTTTTTGTTTTTCTAACCACTGCTGAAGAGCTGAAAATCCAGGGTTTCCATTTCTGAAACCTTGAGTTGTTCAAAAACACAAGTGTTTACTGAGTACAGTGGGGTCCATCCTGTTTCCTTATACACCAAGCAGAGTGGATGTGCCACGGTCCTTCCTCTGCCTCCTGCTGTTGAGGACAGATCCTTTGAAGTTTGGTTTGTAGAAGCTTTTGTGTAAATGTCAATTTTCATTTCTCTAGGATAAATGCGGAAGGTGAAATTGCTGGGTTGTATGGTAGGTCTGATTTTCATTTTAAAAGAAACAGCCAAACTAATTTCCAGAGTGGTTACACCATTTTACATTCCTGCCAGCAAGGCATGAGTAACAGTTTCTCTGTCTGCTCGCCAGCATTTGGTGGCGTCCATATTTTTTTTATCTTACTCATTCTGATAGGTATATAGTGATATCCCATTATAGTTCTAGTTTACATTCCTCTACTGGCTAATGATATTGAGCACCTTTTCATGTGCTTATTTGCCAGCTGTATACACTCTGGTGAAATATCACTTCACATCTTTTGCCCATTTTCTAATTGGATTGTTTGGGGATTTTTACTATTGAATGTTGAAAGTTCTTTACTTATTCTAGATACAAATCCTTTATCAGATATGTTATTTGAAAATATTTCCCCCAGTATATCGTTTGTCTTTTCATCCTCTTAACAGGGTCTTTCACATAACAAATTTAAAAAATTTTTTGATGAGGTCCAATTAATCAGTTTTCCTTTCATCCACCTACTTTTTATGCAACAAATAATTATTTATTATATGTCTAAAATTTATCAAGATAATATCCCAGGGACCCATAGGAATCAAAGATGTGCATGGTCCCAACTTTAAGGAATTTCCATTCTATTGATAGTTGGGGATATTGAAGATCTACTCAAACAACTGATATTATGTAACAAGTACTAAATGTCATGGAAGATGTAGAGATACTTTTTTTTTTTTTAGAAAATTAGATATCATATTTTAGTGGAGGGAAGGTTTTACCACTTCTATGCCAGAGAATGCCACAAAATGGCATAGAAACTTCCTTTATTAATTCATTTTTCCAGGTTAAAATTATAATTTTTAGATAATTAACATATTTGATCTCATCCTGTGCAAAGAAATCCCACACGTATTGCAGAAATTAGTAACGATCTTGCAGGGCAATGGAGAGGATTGCAACATATTTTTTTATTTAGGGAATCTGGGATTCACCAAAGTGAAGTAACTTGCCCAAGGTCATGCACACAGGAAGTGGTAGGGTCAGGCTGGCACTCCAGTATTGCGATTAATGCTCTTTAATTCTACCCAGAATCCTCCGAGACATGTCCTTTTCCTGCCAGTGTAAACGCATCTGGCTAAGAAATGGATTGATTCATGTTTTAAAAGGATATGCGATACATTTTCTTGGTGTACAAAAGTCAACGAGCTCTTCTTGATAAAGGAAGAATCCATTAAAACTCTCCCAGTGATCAAGATCATGCAGAAAATGGAAAAAACAAGCACTGCCCGTGAGTCATGAGGGGCAAAAGAAGGGATGGATATTGCTGGAATTTCACTGGATGACAGCTCAGGATGGAGTAACCAAGGAGGTGGCATTTTAGGTCATCTTCTTGCAGGCTCATTGTTACCCAAGTCATCTTCAAATGCCAAACTTTTCATGGGGAATGATTTAAAAGAATCATTGATAGCTTTGGTGAAGAACTGTCTCTTTCTAACCTAAAGGACAACAAACAGGGAACTGAAGCTCTTTCTCATTCATGTCTCTGAATTTCCATCTGTACTTTTCTTTCTGTATTATTTGTGACCTTGCCCAAACCATCGAACTATTCTGTATTTATTTGTCTTTCTTTTAAAATGTTTGTAACTTAGGGACGATGTTAAGACCTTGTAAAGAGGTGAATTTATATATTAGGTCAGTTTTGCAAATGTCTGCAAGATGTCAAATAACCTTTGAGCCCAGCCCCCACTCTTGTCGTGATGCAGCCACTGTCAAGCCACATGTGGAGAGGAATCCTTCCGCCTTCTACAGTCAAACCTTTAGTCTGCTGGCCTGAGATCCAGCTGCAGAAACAGAGATCTTCACAATGTTTGGACATAAACGAACACAAGTGTTTACAAGTGGCTTAGGGTTGACCAGCAGGAGGCACCTGTGGGAAAGCGTTCATGAAATGCCTGCAAACGTTTGGGCAGAGTCAGTCCCACCACTGTGTTCCTCTCACTGTCCTCGTTCACCCCCAAACAATCAGAATACTCCAGGCCTGACCATCAGATTATCTAAGTCCTAGACTGCTCATGGGGTACAGCATGACTGAAGCAGGGCAAATGAGTTTTCTTGGGTGGTTTAATGTGCATTCTGGGAGAGACTTGCCTCATTCTCGGATCCTGACCACCACGGAGAAGATAATCCTGGAGCTGCCAGGTGTCACCATGTGAAGCAAGTCAACTTAACAATGAAGCCCAGAGAGGAAAGCAGAGGGGTGAGAAGGAGGAGGAGGAAGGAGAAGGGAAGGAAGAGAGGAAGAGAAAAAGAGAGAGAGAGGCTGAAACTGTAGTTCTACTTCTGACATCACTTGAATCTCTGAATCCACATGTGCCTGAAGTTAGACCTACCATTTTATATAACAAAAGGTAAAAAGCAGAACATTAGACAAATACATTTGGTTGTGTATATATAGATTTTCTCCAGGAGGGTACACAAGAACTTAAGCGCAATGGTTGCCTCCAGGGAGAGGAACTGAGAGGCTGGGAGACAAGGGTGGGAGAGCCTTGTTAACTGCGTACCCATTTGCACTTTCTGAATTTCATACCACGCCAATGCTACTCAGGTATAGATAAAATTACAATCGAATGTAAATAAAATAGA
The DNA here is from genome assembly GCF_001890085.2 of Hipposideros armiger. Lineage (NCBI taxonomy): Eukaryota > Metazoa > Chordata > Mammalia > Chiroptera > Hipposideridae > Hipposideros > Hipposideros armiger. The sequence goes on from NW_017731730.1 coordinate 1,274,096, forward strand.
AACAAAACACAAACTTCCTTCCACTTTAACCAGTTTGTGGATAATAAAATCCCTTTAAGAGAGGAAAACGGATCTTTAGAGAAATCAACTCCTTTACCTTCCAAGTTTCCTTCTTAAAGTTTTTATCCCCCTGCAGACAGATCAGCACAGCAGCGAGCCATCCATTTCTACTGCGTAAATGTACATGGAGAGAGCAGCCTCAATCCATCGTCCTGAGAGAGGATGCCCAGGGTTTTAGGAATCAGCCATGTAGCTCCACAAACGCTTTATTCTGATGGAGTGACTTGCGCCCTGCAGCTAAAATTGACAGTGTGTTTTCACAGCAGAGTTGTTCGTGCTAAGGCAGTCCGTTTTAGGAAGATTCCAGGCCTTGTGCCTGACGGATGCAAACGCACCCTGCAGCACTGGCTTGGAGGGCAACCTTTCAACTCCCATTTGCTTTCTCAGGACCTGGAGCAGCTGCAAGGCGCCCGAAAGTGTTCCTTACCTGCAGCAATCTTCCGGCGTCCTGCTGCCAGCGCGGGCTCACTAAACCGGCGGTGCGGCAGCCAAGGGGCTTCGGGAGATTTGGGCGCGCAGTGGCCTGGGGCAGCTCCCGGAGCCTAGCGCGAACGCAGTCCATGCGTGTGGAACGAATGCGAGTCGCGAGCATAGTAAATGCATGAGGGACTAAAAGGAGTCCAGACCAGGGAATGGGTCACCACGGTGACTTTAAATACCCAGGGACTGACTGTGAAGTGAAGGAGAGCTGTCTTTGGAGAAGCGCCACGCCGGCCCTGGTGGAGGCTCCGGACTCCCGCCCGCGAGCCAGGCGTTTGGTAGAGCCAGGCCGGCTCGGGACCCGGTGACCCGTCACTCTGCGATCAGGGAGGGGCCGGACCCCGAGGCTCAGGGGCAAGAGACAAGAAAAGCCTTACTTCCAAGCTGAGAATGACCCTCAGGTCTCGCCTGGGGGCTCCTGGGTGGCGGCCCCGCACCGCA
>NW_017731730.1:1275486-1282685 GCF_001890085.2 Hipposideros armiger
GCCGCCGCCGCCGCCGCTGCGCTCCCGCCTCCTGCCCGCTCCCGGGCTCCTGCTGCAGCTGCGGTTCGGGTGGCCGAGCCCCGCGGCGTTGCGGCTCGGATCTGGCGCCCCGAACGATCCGCGCCCCTGTCTCGCAGCTCGCCGCCTCCCAATCCGCGCGCCGCGCTGCGGCAGGTGCCCCGGGCGTCCTGAGGCGCGGTGGCCTGAGCCCGGCCGCCATCGATGACCCAGGTCACGGACCTGCTCCAGCCTGGCCACCCCGTGTGAGTACTGTCCCCTCCCCTCAGGCGGCTTTGCGCCACCGTCCCCCTTACGTTGCAGCAACTTTGGGGGTAGGTGTGTGGAGGTGCCTCTCATGTCCCCCGACACCCCGTGCGCGTCCCGAGCCAGGGTCCCGGGCTTGGCCAGCCCACCGCTGCGGAGGGGCACGGGGGTGGGGGCGTTGAACTTGCGTCGTCGCCGAGTGGGAACCGTGCCTTCCTCCCGCTGCCGGGGCCGAAGCTCGCGTCTGTGTTTCCCTCGCGGCTTTCGATGCCCAGTGGCCACGTAGCTCTTGGGCTGTTGTTCACCGCGCACCTACTACGCTACGGGCGCACCGGCGGGGCACATGAAACCATCCGGTAAGCGCCCGGAAGCAGCCCAACGCGGTAGACTTGACTCTTTCGGACTCTTAAATTCTGTAAAATGGGGCTAATCAGGGATTCGCTCAAGGTCACAGCTGGTGCACGGAGCAAGCATCCGAGTTGATTGCGCCTGGCCGGTCCCCGGACTGCCTGGAGCGGGGCGCGCTGTTGCGGGGAAGAAGGGGGGGTGGTCCCTTCAGCTTCATCCCAGTCTCTTCCTCATACTCCCTTTCCCCAACTCCGCCTTATTTGGAGAGGTCGGGAGCCGATCCCAAAGGACCCCGCGGGGGACCTTTGGAGCCAGCGCGGAGAGGAGCAGTTCCGCGGTGGGAACCCCTGGACCTGCCGCATTTGCAGTAGTATCCCCTCCATTCCCCGTCACTTCATTTGCTAACGTCTCGGCAGAGTCAGCGGAATTTGCTAGGTGCCTGCTCTTAGATCCGTCCCGCCTCATCGCCTTCTCCCAAATAAGCCCTGCCTGTTCCCGAGGATAAGTATCCGAGAGACTCGACCCGCACATACCAGTTTGGGCCCAGGGACTTCCTAAGAGAAGCAGGTACGTTCCGAGGTTGGCTTCCCCGACACACTGGCCTCCATCTGCTCTTAGAAAATGCCTCGAGTCTGGCTTCCTTTCTGCCCACCCCTCCTCCCTACCCCTTGATCTGGATTTGTTAAAAGCTTTCCCAGGGCAGGGTGAAGTCCGGTCCCAGAATGTGTAAATGTCAGAAGTGAATCTTTTACTCCAGATCCTTCGAGGCATCTCCTGTGGGGCTGTGAGCGGTCCTAAGAACTTTGGGCTGGGGGAGAGGGTCATCCCTCCCTTTTGACCTCCCTTTTTGACAGATCGCCCCATCCCTCCAACTCAGCCTCCCTCACCCCAACTCGGTGATGAGATGATTACTTAGCTTTGTGATGTTTGACAAACATCTTTGAGCCTCAACTTTTTTTTTTAATCTACAAAATGGAATAATCTCTGCCTTTTAGTCTTTCCAAGGCAGTTATGGTTCAGGGGACATGACAGATGTGAAATGAGAAGAAAGGTGGTCCCGAAGGAACCGTGCTATTGGTGGAAATGGAGGCGATTCAAAGAATTTTTTACAGCAGCCTCGAGGACCCTAGTCACAAATCTAAAGATCCTTTTTTTTCCCCCCCCAGAGAAATTTAGTTTGGAAAGACTTTGAAAATACTACTTCCGTCTTCCTGTTGATGTCCCTTGCCTGGTCAATTTAAACTAACAGTGGTATAGACTGACTCCTGTTTCCTTTCTCCCTGCCAGGAGGGACAGAAGGCGAGTTCATCTGTGGCCTTAGCCTTTAGAGCAGTTGATTCACATGGACTGAAATACCCCATAGAGAACTGAGCATCTCTCTGGGTTTGCCTTTCTGGTTATGATCGTGTTTGCAGACTTTCATCTCAAAGGCAAGCTAAGGAGGTATGACTGGTCAGACCTTGGTGAATTTGTTGTACTATGATATTGAGGCATGACATAATCAGAGAAAATTGTGTCGATCTCAAGTGTATTCTCCATGGGGTTTCACAAACTGAAGACACCTGTGGAACCAGTGCCCAGATTAAGACCTATACTCTCCCCCAATCTCCCCATGACACCTATAGGCACTATCCCTCAAGGGTAACCATCATCCTGCTTAGTTTTGTCAGGCGAGTTTTATTTTTATTACTATTATTTATCATTGTCATTTCAAAGTGAAAATGAAACCGCCAGATGATGTTCTACCTCCTTTTTTATGTATGCAAACCAAAGGTAGTTAGTTACACCTAAGCCAGTCCAGAAAATTAGAAGGGAGAATTTGGTCTTAAGATCTGGTTGGAGTCTGAACTGGTTGTACCCCCACACACACCCTGATCATTGGTTCTTGGGTGGTGGGACCAGCCGACCCCAGATATAACAGTGATGACATAAATAGAGGCGGGTTTATTCATAGAGTGTATTTGAATAATACAAACCTGAAATAGTGTGGTAATAACATAAATGAAGAAAAGGTATGAATGAATTCTCATTCGAAACATAAAAATGGAAATATTTTGAATTCCTCAAGGTGAAAAATTTGGTGGATAATCAGAATTTCAAGGCTGAGTGATTTATGAGCTATTCGGGCTGTTGCCACATGGTGGCGCCACATTGGCGGGAGAACTGAAATACCCACCCTTCTTTCCCAAGCCCTCCGGAAGGAGTCCTAGGAATAAAATCCAACAGTTCAGGATGTCCAAAAGTGATTTCTGTACACTGTGGTTTTGCAGTGTCTGGCAGGCAGGCCTCCCTCTGGTGCGTGCCAAGTCCATGGCTAGAACGCTATCCCAGCTTGTGGGTTGGGGGCAGGTGGAGCTGAGACACTGTTGCTTTCTCTTTAGTAATGTGGAGCTGTGGTATGTCTTTGGAATTTTAAAGAGGGTCAGTTGAGAAGCTGGCTTAGGTGTGTTATGGGTTCTTTTGGTCTCATTTCATTCCAGAATTCCCCAAAGGTCTGAGACAAGGAGTTCTCTTTCCTGGGGCAGGTAGCCCTTTTCACAGAGCACTGTCCATGGTGAACTCAGAATAATAAACAGGCCTGGATGTAGCCCAACTGCTGCTGGTAGAAATGCCCTCTGCCTTCCACAGTGTGGGGGCCAGGCCACCAGGAAAGTCCTCAGGAAGGTGAGGATTCTGTAGCCAGCTGTGGAGATGGCTAAATGAACCCATTAAATGCCCTTCTCCCATTCATCACCTTTTCCTCTTCCTGTCAGTGTGACTGAATGCCATTTAGATGATTGGATTTGTGTGATGGCTGCATGCCTCTGATTGCTAAGAGTGTTGAATATTTGCCATGTGCTGGACACTAAATATATACATATATATATATATATTCATTTAATCTTCACTATAAGAGGAAGATGGCTTTCCCATTTTATAGATGAAGGAACCGGGCCTTGAAAATTAACCACTCTTTCTAAGTTTACACAGTATGTGAGCCAGAGCGAGGTTTGAGACCCAGGTCTCTCAGACAACTTCCCTAGCTGAACTGTACCCTTCTGCAGGGTTAGAGAAGTCTTGCATAATTCTTTTGTTCTCCTTGACACCTAGCATAGCACTTTACATGTAATAGCTACTTAAGTCTAAGTATGGGATTGCCATACATAGCAAATTCTCGGCTGAGCAGGAGGGCAGTTCAGACACTGAGGGATGAGAATTTGGGGTTGAGTCCATGCAATCTGTAACATTGGGACTGAGTGTGTGCCCATCACGTATAGTCTTCTTTTGTGTCTAAAATTTTATGTAAATGAGGACCTGTCATTTATTTTTGTGATTTGGTTTTTTCACCTAATGTTGCTTTTTGATATGTGTTGATAACATATGTTGCTAATTATAGATGTACTATTTCTTTGATATACCAGAGTTTAAATATTCCCCATCGATGGACCAAAAAAAAAATGGTCTTACCATTTGCTGTTACAAACAGCACTGCAGGGAATATCCTTGGTAAGCTCTTGTAGAAATATGCAAAAGTGTGTCTAGCGTGTACACCCCCTGAAGTTGAATATCTGGATAGTAGGATATGCTCGCATCAACATTGGTCTGTTGCTTCAACCCTACTAGGTTTTGCAAATTGCCCTCTGAATTAGCTGTGCCATGTAGCTCTGTGTTGGAGTTCCTTGTATCCCCATATCCTCAACTGTGCCTCCTGTTAATCAGATACTTTAGTTTCAGTTAATCTGATAAGCATGGAATGTATTTCACTGCTCTTTTACTTTGCATTTCCTTTAGAGATCTTTAAAAAATATCGATTTTCAAGTTTTCTATGCATTGCCATTTTTTACTAGATAAAACTTGTAGATCTTTAAACTCATCTGAAATTTATATTTCTGTATTGTGTGAGGCAGCAATCTAATTGTTTTCTATATTTGAAACCATTGATTTCATTATCATTTAATGAATACTTAACTATTTTCTCATTTATTTTGTTGCCATCTCTGTCATGTACCAATTTCTGTTATATTCTTGGATCTGTTTCTTAACTCTGTTCTGTTCCCTATGTAATTCCTCAGCTAATACCATTTTCATTTAATTATTAAAGCTTGATAATAAATCTTCCCTTCTTAGCCTTTTTTTTTCAAAATTGTCATGGCTGTTCTTAACCCTGTAGGCTTCAACATGAATTTTAGGATCTATCTGAAATATCCCTTCCCATGAAAAATACTGTTATCAAAATTTGGTAAAACATCAAATAAAATTACTTAGTTGTTTCTTTTTCTTCAAATATAGTGCTAATCAACACTTTTAATATCCCATTATTTACTATGAAATTTTAGTCCCCATTTTAAGTGGATTCACTTTAAGTGACTCTTCTTTGGTACCAGGTATCCTGGAATAATAAGGACCATATTTTTTAAAATTAAATTTATTGGGGGTGACAATGGTTAGTAAAATTATATAGGTTTCAAGTGCATTTCTGTAATACATCATCTATATATCACATTATGTACTCACCACCCAGGGTCAGTTCTCCTTCTGTCATCATATATTTGACCCCCTTTACCCTCTTCTACCATCCCCCTCCCCCCTTACCCACTGGTAACCACTAAACTGTTGTCTTTGTCTATGAGTTTTTGTTTCTTTGCTTATCTTGTTCCTTTGTTGCTTTTAGTTTTATATGACACATATGAGTGACATAATGTGGTTCTCGACTTTTTCTATCTGATTTATTTTACTTGGCATGATAATCTCAAGATCCATCCAGTGTTGTTACAAATGGCAGTATTTCACCTTTTCTTATGGCAGAACAGTATTCCATTGTGTATATATACCACAACTTCTTTATCCAACCAACTGTTGAAGAACACTTTGGTTTCCATGTCTTGGTCACCATAAATAATCCTGCAATGAACATCAGAGTACATATATTTTTACGGATAAATGTTTTCAGATTTTTGGGGGAGAGGGACTGCTGGGTCATATGGTAATTCTGGTCTTAATTTTTTGAGGAACCTCCATACTGTTTTCCATAGCGGCTGTACCAAATTACATTCCCAACAACAGTGTATGAGGGCTTCAGAAAACTAAATTCTTCATGCAAACTTTTTACAAATTTCCCCCATCAGCTCACTACCCAGGGAAGTATAAGCTGGAAGAAATGTTAAAAAAAAAAAAAACCAACCAGTGAACTATACACTGTTGGTTCACTATTTTTTAGCATATGAATATAATTTTTATACACAAATAAGGTCATTTTTTTAACTCAGCAACATATGAGTGGTGTTAATGTCAACAATTATTCTTGTGTCATTATTTTTATCCTTCTAATAATCCATTTCATCTATGTACCATAATTTATTCAACAAAATCATTCTTTTAAAACAGTATAACTTTATTTTTTTATTATAACTTCATCTTTGTACACATTTTTTTTTAGAATGAATTATCTTGTCAAAATTACTTTTCTTTAAATGTTTGATCCATATTGCTAAATAACCCTCCAGGAAAGTTTATAAATTTAATTTGCTATTGGTATTGGACGAGTGTGCCAGATCTCCAAGCCTTGCCAGCGATAAATATGATTCTTCATCAACATTGTCAATTTTATAGGCAAAGAAAATAAACCAGGCTCTTGCTTTTTTACTTTTCTAGTGAGTCAGAACATACTGTCATGTTTATTGGCTCTTCATAGCAGACTTCCCTATGGAGTTTTCCAGAGGGTTGTTTCTTTTTTACTTCCTGTAAAAGAAACGTATCATCACTGGGTGTTTTTGAGAGAACGATCATATTGTTTTATACAGATTATATTCATATTTTGAACTGTTAAATACCATTCCATCGTATGAAAATACCATATTTGATTCATGTGTTCCTCCATTATGGACTTTAGATGGCTTCTGTTTTTTTTTTTTTTTTGGCTATTACATAGATGTGTGCAGTAAATATCTCTGTAGTGTATTTATGCACATGCCAAGGAAATTGTCAAGATTGTATGCCCAGCAGTGAAATCGCGGGGTACCATTTTATGTATGCTTACAATTTGACCACTTGGTGCCAAACTGCTCTCCCAAAGTGGCTATACTCACTTAAACCTCTGGAGCAGTATATGAGGTCTGACAATTAAGTTTGTGAACTCATCCTAGAAAAGTGCTACAGACCTCATTGCTGACTATCACTATAGTCACCTTGAAAGTGCTCCCCTTGGGAAGCTATGCACCCATACCAGTGCCTAGTCCACCCTTCAAAGCAATTTTGGAACTCTTTTTCTGGAATGGCCATCAAAGCTGTCCTTGTATTAGTCTTGATGTCCTGAATGTCATCAAAATGTCTTCCTTTCAATATTCCCTTTATCTTTGGGTAAAGAAAGAAGTCATTGGGGGCCAGATCAAGTGAGTAGGGAGGGTGTTCCAATACAGTTATTTGTTTCCTGGCTAAAAACTCTCTCACAGACAATGCCGTGTAAGCTGGTGCATTGTCGTGATGCAAGAGCCATGAATTGTTGGCGAAAAGTTCAGGTCGTCTGACTTTTTCACGCAGCCTTTTCAGCACTTCCAAATGGTAAACTTGGTTAACTGTTTGTCCAGTTGGTACAAATTCATAATGAATAA
>NW_017731730.1:1282696-1303651 GCF_001890085.2 Hipposideros armiger
ATATATATATATATATATATAGTATCTGTCATATTAAGGAAACAATAATACTAGAGCAGGAAGAATGAAGGTGTTAAAGAAAAAGTGTGCATGTGTGTATGTTTGTGTATTTATAAATATCCTAAAGTTCATTGAAAATGCTTAGAGGTTTTTTACCTTTTCATTTAGACTCTTGCGTCATATGTGATTATATGTAAACACATAAATTATAACCATCGTATAAATGTTTACTTAGCTTAGGTGAATTGGTAAGCGTTTAAGTAAAAGGTCAGCTATTTTGTGGTGCCTGTAATCAGGGCTGCCTGCAGGAGGAGGTGAGTACCTGTTGAGAAGAGCCAGAAAAGCGCCTTGGCCCAGGTCTGTGCCTCCTGTCCCAGGGTGTGGGTCCCGCCGTTGCACAATTGTTCCTTTTCATCATCTCTTCTTTTAAAATTTAGAAGACCTTGGTTGGGGTAACTGAAGTAATAATGGACCATTAACACCCTAATGCATTTATTTTCATCAGTTGCTAGTGACAGGAAGACCAGACCAACATGAAAGTGCCAGAAGGTTATTGGGGAAAAGGCTGAAAAATGGACTTTGTTGAGGGAGGGGCTGGGTGCTTTACAGAGAGGAACCTCACCCACTTCAAACGTACTCAGAATCAATTCTGCATTCGTGTAAGGAGAGTAAAAGGAGCCCTATGTGAAACTGCCGGCATGCTGTTTGAAAACTGGCTTTGGTTTTGTATTCAGCCACGTGTTATTTTCCCCCATTACCTTCCCTTGGTAACTATGAGTTAAGTTTTCTGTGTATATTGATATATCATCAGCTGGGAAAAGAAAAACACTATGGGAAGTTATTTCGTGGCTTTTTGTGATTTACAGCGTAATGCCACTGATGCGACACATGCCATCTGCAGCAGGGGTGTTCGGATCCATTCTGTGGGCTGACAACTTAATCTCACTGAGCAGACACTTGGGGGGAAAAAAAAACGCAAGACATGCGAGCAAGGGCTGGTGCCTGGAGGACAGAGGTGCCTGTGGCCCCAGGATCTAATGTGGCTATTTACCAAAGTCCCCCAAAAGACCCTGACTCGTGGCTCAGATAGCTGTGTCATAGCATAGGGCTCTCCCTTTTTGATATGAAATGTAACTGTCTCCAAGTGTGCAGGGTCATTTTCTAGGCTTGGATACCTGGATATCCCTGGAGAAAAAGGAATAACCCAAGCCTTTGTGGTTTACTCCTGAAGGCAGCCAGCCCAGCCTGCGCGAGCAGTGCGTCCAGCTCCAGCCCTCTCCCTAATCGCCTCTGGAAAACCATTGCCTCAAGCATCACTTTACTTTACCTGTGTAGCTGCATCCTCAGGACATATGGCAGGTGCTGTTTTTGTGTCTGTGTTATATAAATGTGGTTTTGTTGTTTCGCGCGTTTTGAAAAGCACTGTATTGATCATTCGGGACTTTGATTTAGTAGGATGACATGTAACCAGAGTATTCGAGATTAGTCTCTTTCTTTTATGGCTAATTAGTAGAAAAATAAAAATAAATGCTGTTTGAATGGAATCCTCGATGAAAGCCTTGTAGAAACCCACCAGTGGGTTTTTCAGCTCTGTGGTCCGGTGAATGTCAGGTGCCTCTCCCAGGACTGCAGGTGTTGCCACCTGGCACCTGAGTGCCCCAATCCCCCAGCTGTCCCTTCGTGCTCCCAGTTCTGAATCCTTCCTCCCACAGCTTCCAGGAACCTGCTGCTTCTCTTCCCACTCCCTCCATCCCCCCTTCCTGCCTCAGTTTCCCTCCCCTCAGACTGCTGCTGACCATAGATGGCGATGAAATGCTGATATTCCCCCTTCTCTTCTATACATGATCCAAAAGCAACAAGGAGAATGAGAAGCAACAAGCCTAACACCGTTTTTGGCAAATCTTGGAGATGATTAAAATTGTTTCTCGAAGAAAGGTGGAAGGGCTGCCAGAAGGAGTGAAATGAAGTGGGGAGCAGGGGAGGAGGCATGAAGATGTGTTCTGTGTGTTCAGTCAAGACCACGGCTCGGGAAGGTGGGGTGCTCACAGTGGGACACAAAACCCAAGTCCCTTCTAAGTCACAGTGGGATAAGGAAGGTGGCAACCATGCCCTGTGGCCCCAGCTCAGTGCCCGCCCTCTTCTGCTCTTGAGCCATCTCACCAGGGTTGTTACAGGTTCTTTTCGGACTTTCTAAAGAAAATGTGTGATAAAAAGTCTAACTCTTGGAAGTCAAGACCTAATTTTAGTTAAAGCATTGCCCGCGATGAGTCTGCACAGATAAGATGGGTTCAGCAATGGGCATGTTGTCATCGATGTCAGTTTTACTCATGCAGGTGGCTTCACTATTTAGTTGTTGCCCTTCACACCTATGCCTGAAAATATGTCTCAAAGGCCTTAATATTCCCAGCCGAAGACCTGGTCATTATATTTCTGGGGATCTAGACTAAGGAGGAAAAATTCCTTAATATGGAAAAACCCATTGTGCGCAGAGATATTTTACCTTAGTTCTCTATGAAATAGTCCACAGTTGGAATCAAGCCAGACATGCACACTAGGAGCAGGTCGATAAGTATATCCATTTGATACAATGTAATGTAGCCATTAGGAGTGATACTTAAAAGGGATCGTACTAATAGTGGAAATATGCTGGAAGTAAAGTATTTAGTGAAAAAATATGCATATGTCTGTGTATCCTAGGACAAACGCAACACAGCACCTACCAAGAATGGGAGAAATGAGACAGATGAAGCAATGTGTTAGCACTAGGTATATTTGCTGGATGGTGTCAGATGTTTATTTTTTTATGACATTATATGTTTCCAATTTTCTAAAATGGGAATTTGGGGAGGGGGTGTTAAAAACCACACAGAAACTCTAAAGGAAAAACTCAAAAGAATAAGAGGGGGCAGAGAGCTGGTAGAGGCTTCTTCTGATGAGCTTGTGGGTGGGATGTGCCCCTTTGATAACTGTTTTGCAGAATTGAGAGTCAAAAAAAAAGAAAAAAGAGATAACAGAGATGGTACAGGAAAGGTGCCCTGGCTGGGCCAGGTGGGGGTACACACGGCTAGGAGGTTGCCCTGCCCCTGTCTGTGGACCTGCAGAGCAGGGCTGCGGGCTTTATTTCTGGGTTCTCCTTTGTCCGGCATCTATCCCAACACAAGTGGGCCCTCAAGCCGTGTGTATTGACATTAGGATTAGTGGGCTGAGACTCTGGCAAATTCCACTGACCTCTTCATGGAATACTTACATTATGCTTTTAGGGTGTTCCCTTTGGATTTTGAGGGAAAAAAATAGGAAGAAAACTTGCTTTTCATTTCTCTCCAATTTGAATTAAATATCCATGGGCATTGCTACCCAACACTAAACTACCTTCCCAGCCGTCTGTCATCCCTCTCACATTGCCAAACCACTTTATTTAAAATAAAGCTGAAGCTATTTTTGTTAGCTGATGCTTTAGAGTTCCGTAATCTTGTCTGTAGAATTCTGTAACACACCTTGAATTATCTTTGAGGTAGCTAACTTTAATTAAAGTGTGTGTCTCTGAATCTCCTGCTGATGGAAGATGTATTACCAAACCCGCTGTGGGTCGGGGTCACGTAGAAGATTATTAAATCATTTCCCTCTTGCGGTAGTACTGAATGGGAGATCTCTCTCTCTCTCTCTCTCTCTCTCTCTCCTAGAACAACTTCACTCTCCTCCTTGTTATCCAATAAGGTACCATCTAGGATCAAATCTCTTTATAATGTTACCGCTTCTATATCTTTGAGTACGACCACAGTTTGAAAGTCCTACCTGAGCACAATATCTTATTGAAAATTTTTCTATTTGAAACTATTTTTTCCTTTTGAAAATGTACACTCCAGTCTAGTTCAAACATTTATTTCAACTTTCACTATATTGAGGCTTCAAAACAGGAAAGAAAGAAACCTATTTATTGTACTCAGGCCTTTGGTCTTTGAAGACAAAGCACTAAAAAGGATCAGGTCAGAGAGGTGTTTTGAGAATCATCTGGTCCAGAGGTAGAAAACTGGCCATTCCACCATTTCATCAGATGATGTGGCACATTGGTGAGACTTGTGAATTCCGTGGACATGAGTGCATGGCCAAACGTCTTTTGCTGTAAAATGAGTTTCTCGGTCAGTTACAACATGGTCGGGGGAACCATGAGAGTGAATTAACAGTTCTGTAAGTGATGGGTAAAGGTACAGGTAGGAGCATTGCAGGCAGAGATGGCAAATCTGTATGTGTCTATTCCAGGGAGGAATCACTACCTGCTCTGTGACCACAGGGGTCTAGTGTAATCACTCTACCACCACCAGGTGATTGACTGGTTCCCTCCCTTCCACATCTGGGGAGGGGCTCTGTGCAAGTCTCTGTTGTTGGGGAAGATGGGCCCTCAGCAGTGGTGATAGATCAGGACTGAAAAGAGGAAGTCCGTGAGATTGGACCCATGTGTAGCCATGTTGTTGGGCCCGTGGGGCCATGTTGTTGGAAGATCTCACTGACTAAGCACTGGGGAGGAGGCTGCCTGACCTCCCCAGGCGTCTTCTTGTCCACTTGGTTACTGAGAGCTTCCACACAGATATTCAAATATCGTCACACTGTGCTCCATCATTTGCATATTTCTTTCCCAGCTTTCCTTGTCACTGATCTCCCAGCCCTGTTCTTTCCCAGCCTGTCATACTGTTTGCCACTGCCCATGAAAGAATAAGTCTATTCTTCCAGCTATCGCTCTGTGCAGACAACATGGAAAATCAATATACAGCTTGAAATCCTGCCTATCAGAAGGATTACCCTTCACGATTATCCTTCCATTTATCCCAAGTGGGGCTATATTGCTACAGCTGACCACTTCTGGTTGGTGTTAATAATACGAGTATGTCACAGAATCATCTACAAATCAGGACATTTTTTTCTCTTATATTAGTTGATCATCAAGAACTTCCTATGAGGACACAAGTGTGGACTCAGGGAGGGGACACCAAGCAACAGACATAGGAGATGCAGGAGTCTGACACCTGCCCATGCAGCTCACACCTTGTGGAACTGCTTGAGCCTGATTTCTTACATACCATTTGCACTTGACAGTGGATGCCTCCTGCACACTCCTAGCCTAACAAGAGGCTCAAAGCTGGGTTCTCCTGGTCACACGGTCACTAGATGTTCTGTAGTCAGGTGTTCGGCACCAGGGCCTGGTAGCAAGCATGAACTGTTTCTCAAAAGGAGGTTAATTTTCTGTAGACGAGGGCATGGCTCTGTTCCAACACCCTTAGAAGCCACTGAAGTGCTCCACCTACAACTTCCCAAAGGTCCTGTGCATATCTCTATTTGCTATGGACACTTTGATATCATGGGATCTCTTGGGTCATGCATAGATCAAGGGACGCAGCACCTGCACTGCTGCCTCGAACTGCTACAGAGCCATCTCTTGCTCTGGGCCCCACCCAAACCTTACAGTTTACTTAGCAAATGGCTGAGAGCAGCATACATGAGTATTTCTATGTACCATCTTCCAAATCCAAAGAAGCCCACCAAGCTTCAAGCTTGAAGCTTCTTTTTTTTTTACCGAAAGGCTAGATGGTGATGACAATTTTAATAATAACAACCATAAAACAGCAGCGCTAGACTGCTTAGGAGAATTTATTAGAGAAACGGCAGACTAAACTGAGGTTGGGATTGAGGCTGTGGCTGGAGAGGCAGTGTGCTAACTCTGGGCCTGGGGCAGGCGTTGCTGGGCTGGTGGGAGTGGGCCCCATTAGGGCCCAAACGTTTGCTCTTGGAACACTTGGCTTGAAATACAGTGGGAGCTGGTGTAGAATTAAACTTGTTATCACACATTCAAAAAGTACTCCTCATTTGGGAGTGTACTATTTCCATACATTTCATTTCCTCTTCTTTCAGATTGTTATCATTTTTTTAAATTAAAATTTATTGGGGGTGACAATGGTTAGTAAAATTACATAGGTTTCAGGTGTGCAGTTTTGTAATACATCATCTATACTTGTGTATTTCTGTGTCTTCCTTTAACTTGTTTGGGGCTATAATTGGGGTCATTTGCTTTTCTGTTTAAGTATAGAATGTCTCTCCAAGTTTCCAAGTTGTATATTGAGTTTTAGGCGCTTGGTAGGCATTCTGGATGATCTTATTTGTCAAAGAAGAGTTGGCATGTCTTAGTAACAATGTTTGTGGCAGGACTTGGTGAAGTTGGGCAGGAGTTCTTTTTAATAGCGTGCTCTTAACTCAGCCAATCAACAAATAAATGCCACCAATCCATGAGTGACTGAGTGGAGGCAGAGGCTGGAGGGATCCCTGGGTGCTAAGGGAATTGTCATCCACATTTCTTCTAAGCCCAGACACTCTGCTCTTGCCAGACCTTTGCTGGACAGCCCTACTGAAAAGACGCCCTATAACAGCGGTTCTCAACCTGTGGGTCGCGACCCCTTTGGGGGCCGAACGACCCTTTCACAGGGGTCGCCTAAGACCATCGGAAAATAAAAAGATATTTCCATTACGATTCATAACAGTAGCAAAATTACAGTTATAGAGTAGCAACGAAAATAATTTTATGGTTGGGGGTCACCACAACATGAGGAACTGTATTAAGGGGTCGCGGCATTAGGAAGGTTGAGAACCACTGCCCTATAACATTAGGTCCATCATACAGACACCCTCCCCCCCCCAAAAAAATCCCTATTTCCAATAGTCCCCTGAATCTGAATGAACAGATTCAAAAGCTTTGATCAGATTTAAGTTAAGTTCACTGCAACATAAGAGAACTCTCCTGCAGCCACAGGATGATTCTAGAACATGCAGATCAAATATAATAGGTTCTAGGTGTATTAGAAAATAAGGGTGTACAAGAAAACTAAAGTGTGTGGATAGTTTGAAAAATTTTGTTTCGAAACATCTAAAATGGACTATCACTAGCACAGAAGGTGAAAGGCTTCCTTTCCACGCTGTTTAGCACTTTTTCTTCTTCTTGAAGGCAAATCTATGGAACGTGTTATTCCCAATTAGTACCATCCTGTCCCTAAATGCATTGGCAACTTTTTACACCAAGAAAGAAGGAGGCATCATGAATTTTGAGTTTATTGCTCTGTGGTAGGAAAGAGTTGGAAAAAGAAAGGGCCGATGTCAGTCACACATGCCAGAGATGCTCAGTCCTCTCCAACTCACCTGGGAACAATTTTCAAAGAAGGCAATGAATCACTGTTGAGTGTTCATCCTTCCCATTCTGTGACTATGAGAGCATCTTTTATTCTATGGACACGTTTCTAGGATGTAGAGGGAACTCTGTTTCTAAAGAAAAAACACAGCATTGAAGGGCTGGTAGAAGGAAAAAGATTTCCCCAGGGTGCTTTGGGTGGTCAGAAGATGGGTAAAGATAGATAAAACCATGTCTGTACTCATCATTTATTTCTGGATCTAAATACTAAAGCCATCAAAACAACTATATTTTTGCGAGGTGTTTTTCATTGATCACTCATTTGAAAAATTGTGCCAGGGTAGCACTGGTGAGAGGTTTTGTCTAGTGCACCAAACGTGGGGATGGGCCGTGGGAGACAGAGGTCCAACCTGTCCCATGTGGAAATGGTGATGGGTCATTGGTAGCTGCAGGCACGTCATGGTGATCACCCCTATAACCTGTAAGTTTACAAGTGGGAACTTCCAAGTTGTCTCTTAGTTGTTTGTTAGTGGGAAGACACAGGACAGTAAACTAAAGAGTTTTTGTTCTTGGCAGTCCCTGGACCTCAGTTGAGCATATCATCCGACTCAAATGTCTTCTACAGTGTAGAGAGGATGACTCTCCTACTACTAAGATTGACCTGGGAGGCATGAAAGGATGAAACACAGGGCACCAAGAGAAGAAAGCCTGACCCGTTGACTCAAGAAGTGCGGGGAGAGAGGAGAGAGACAGGGGCAGGGAGAAGGCAGAGTTCAGGAGCGTGTGACCAGCTTTTCTCTCCTTGGGGTAGGACATGGGTGTGTGCCTTACGTTGGGCGGAGCAGAACTTCCAGCGGAAGGTACCAGGGGCCTGAGAGCATGGTGGGGAAGACTAGTTTTGGGGGGGAAAGCTGCAGTCCTCTCCAGGAGACCCTGTGTAACCACATCCACTGTGGCCCAGGAATGACTGTGGAGCGCTGGCTGGAGGCGCTGTCTGTCACGTGAGGCACCACAGCCTGTGCATGGAGTGCGGGGAGCCCGTGGTTCCCATGTGCTCAGGTGAGGAAATGTTGAACAGCTGTGTGGACAGCCAGAGCTGAAGCCCGGGGTCCACAGGGGAGGCTGACAACAACAAGGACCTGATGATGGGAGGCCTCCGTGGGGTCACGGACAGCAGCGGGTATGCCATGTATGACAAGGGTCGAGAAGGCCGGTTACTCCTTCATATGGCCCAGACACCAGCCCAGCCCTCTGTGGCAGAGCCCAGCTTAGAGGGACTCCATGTGCTCTGGTCACCCGTTCGCTCATTGTCATGGGAGCAGGAAAGCCTGCCCCTGGTGCCAGATGCCATCTTGGGAAGGAGGAGGGAGAGGGAGGGAGCAGCCCCATTGAGAACTTGAACTTTGAACTGTTTGAACATTTTGCAGGAGGAAAGAGTTTTAATCGGAGAGTAAATAGGCAGGTGGGAGTCATTTTCTCTGCTTTCTTCCCATCTTAGAGCTCTTGCATGGACTGCCACAGTGGCTCCCTCTTACCTGCCTCTGTCCTTGTTCACCTCCCCACTTTCCCCAGCTACCTGAGTGGTCCCAGAAAAGCACAAATGTTGTGCCTCCAGTTACTCACCTGTTTAGGACCCGACAGTGGTTCCCAGGGCTCTCAGGTGAAGCCCAAGCTCTTTTTTTAAATTAAATGTATTGGGGTGACATTGAGTTGTAAAAATATATACGCTTCAAGTGTATACTTCTGTAATACGTCATCTATCTATTGCATTGTGTGCTCACCACCAAAGTCAGTTCTCCTTCTGTCACCATATATTTGACCCCCTTTACCCTCTTCTACCACCTCCCCCCTCACCCTCCAGTAACTGCTTCATAGCCTCCCTCCACAATCCTGCTGCAGACCTGTTGAGTGACGTGCACATCCTAAGGGAAGCCTCTGTCCGCTCTTCTCTCAGCCTGGACACCTGGCCAACCTTGCTCCTCCTTAGGGCCCTGGCCCAGGCATCACTAGCTCCTGGAAACCTCCCCATCTCTCCTCAGGCTCCATGACTCACAGCCCACTTCCGGTAGCCCTCACCACACTGTGCCTGGTTGTCATTTACTGCTAGCTGTCCCAGCCTCTCCTCAGGGAAGGTATGTGTGACTAAGAACCCTGTGAGGTTTGCGGACTGAAACCCAGGCTCTGCAGCTGTTATTTACTTATACTGTAATTGTGGTGTTTACCTATAAAATGATACTCCTGAGTACCTGATAATGGTTTGCTCTCTTTGGAAGGTAAATATCCTTTTTTTTCGCATCTACTATTAGTTGTCTTAGTCCCTTTACTTTGAGAACAAATGGATCAGTAAATTTTAGCCTACCATGTTTGATCATGAATTCAGAGTTAATGAAGTCTGAATTAGTGAGTTTCTTTTTTTTTTTTAAGATTTTATTGGGGAATTGGAGAAGGGGAACAGACAAGTTGCTGCTCTTTTGTTCTTCAGTCTAGTTGTGGAGGACGTTGCTTCACTAGCCCATGTTGGCATTGTGATCATTGCGCTCTTCCCTGGTGAGGCAGACACTTGCCGGCCATTGGATGGCCGGCTGCTCACGGCAGCTCACGAAAGCTCATGCTGCTGCTGGCCAGCCCCACTGCAGCCTATGCTGTTGCTAGCGACTCACAGCAGCCCAGCTCCAGGTCGAGCTGTTGTTCACCATCTTAGTTGTAGAGGGCGTAGTGTCACTGGCCCTCATGTGGGACCCGAACCGGGGCCCTGCTGCTCAGAGCTGGCATCCCAAGCCAACTCCTAAACAACGAGCCACTTGGCCGGCCCTGAATTAGTGAGTTTTTAATGTATATGTTTTCCGTAACCTTAGGATCTCCACTATAATTACATGGTCTAGTTCCAAATGCAGCCAACTGCCAACTCTTATCTTGACACACTTATTATAGACAGAAGAAATGTGCTTGGTTTTTATGTAGTAGAGGGAACAAAAAACCATCATTACTCAGGTGAAAGTGAAGAGAAAGTTCTCAGTGGGCTGAAGAGCTGTGTATTTTTATTGAGTGTTCATGAGCTGTCCTCTGTGCAGGGGAGCAATCACCCAAAGGATGGGAAGCAGACAGAGAGGCATCACAGGGCTTCTGCTGTGTCCAGAGACTCAGAAAACTGAACTAGGGGATTAAAGACATTGCTCTAATTCAAGATGGCAGAGGAATGCACTGGGCTCTAATAGAGATACTGGGCTCTTTTTTATTTCCTGTAAGTACAGTCATTGCAGATAAAGCAGAAAACGTAATCCAGTTTTATAACGCAGGTCATTTATTTGCCAATGATGTGTAATATGTAGATATGTCTGTATTAGTCAGAGTTCTCCAAAAAAAGAGAACCAGTAGAATGTGTGTATGTATAAGTACATCTATATGTATGAAATAAAGATATTCCTTAAAAGGAATCTTTAAGAAATGATTATGATTATGTAGGCTTACAACTCCCAAGAACTGCAGCAGGAGACCCAGGAGAGCCAACGGTGTAGTTCCCATCTGAGTCCGAAGGCCTGGGAATGAGGAGATCCAATGGTGTAGGTCAAGTGCAAAGGCCAGCAGTCTTGGGAACCAGGAATAGCGGGTGTTTCAGTTTGAGTCCAGAGGCAGGGAAAAGCCAAGGTCCCAAGTTGAACACATCACACAGAATTTTCTCTTACTTGGGGAACCGTCAGCCCTTTTGTTCTATTCAGGCGCTCAACTGATTAGATGACACCCACCCACATTAGGGAGAACAATCTGCTTTATTCATTCTTCCGATTCAGATATTAACGTCGTCCAGAAACCCTCACAGACACACCCAGAATAATGTTTGACTAAATGTCTAGGCATCCCATGGTCCAGTCAAGTTGATACATAAAATTAACCATTACAGTGTCTGGGTGATTTCGGAGTCTCTGTAGGGATCTCTGTCCCCCATGCCCGCTTGCACAGTGACAGTAGTGAAGGCCCCCCCTTGTGAACTCTGCCGGGCATGCCTGGGCATGTTGGGAGGCACAGAGCAAAGAGTCCAGCATGTTTCATAGCTTTCTGTTTAGACCAGAGTTTCTCAGCCTTGGCACTATTGACATTTTTGACCAGATAATTCTTTGTTGTGGGTGTCTGTCCTGTGCACACAGGACGTTTAGCAGCAAACCCTGGCTTCCACCTACTAGATGCCAGTAGCATGTCCTTAGTTGTAATGACTAAAGACTTCTCCAGACATTGCTTGCTGAATGTCCCCTGGGAGGCAATATTGCCCTTGGCTGAGAATCACTGGTTTAGCCTCCCACTCTCTTGGCCATGCCCTGTATTCCTGCTAACTCCCTCTGCTTTGTGCTTAAGGTGTGTTTGGGTGCCCATATCTAATACCATTTGAAACCATCTCCCAAGATCTCCTGCCACCAGACACTGCCAGCAGAGGCCACGGAAGCATCTTCCCCACCTTTACCATCCTTACTTGTCTGAAGAAGTTTCCACCACGATCTGATAGGTAGGACATGCAATCAAATCTCATATGGATGGAGATAATAAGATCTCTCAACCAATTTTCAACTTCCAGACCTGTTCTCATTTGCCAGAAATAAAATCATGGTGTCACTTCTGTTTTAATAGAGGAGGAAATTTTGCCTAAAGTAGCGTGAGCTTGTAGCCTCCCTGAACTATCAGGAAGGTCACTGGTTCGGAAGGAGGTCACTGGGGCTATAGAGCTGGTGCCCAGCATTCTTAGGGTGAAGGCATCCAGGCTATAGGAAGCCATATTTTTGTTTATCAGGAATGTCTTAATTTTTCCTTCATTTTTGAAGGATAACTTTTCTGGATATAAAATTCTTAAATGATAGTTCTTTCCTTTTAGTTCTTTGAATATGACATTCTACCACCTTGTGGTTTCCATGATTCCTGATGAGAAGTCAGCAGTTAATCTTACTGAGGATCCCTTGTATGTGATAAGTCATTTTCTCTTGTTTTCAAGATTCTGTCTTTTCTTTGATTTTTTACAGTTTGACTAGGATGTATCTAGATGTGCATCTTTTTAAATTTATCCTATCTAGAGTTTGTTGAGCTTCTTGAATAAACATATTAGTACTTTTCATCAAATTTGGGATGTTATCCACCATACTTTATTCAGATATTTTTCTATTTCTTATTCTCACTCCAGTTTTCCTGGTGGGCTTGATGGTGTTCCAGAAGTCTCAGAAGCTCTCTTTATTTTTCTTTCTTTCTGTCCTTCAGACTGGATCATCTCAATTTCAAACAATTTCAAAACGCATCTTCAAGTTACCTGATACTTTCTTCTGCCAATTCAGATATGCTGTTGGGTCTCTCCACTGATTTTTAAAATTTCAGTTATTGTACTTTTCAAGTCTAGTATTTATGCTTGGTTCTTTTTCATAATTTCTCTGATGAAACACCATTCTCATACTTTCCATTAATTCTTTAGACTTTGTGATTTCCTTTAGTACTTTGATCATATTTATAAATAGCTAATTTAAAATCTTTGTCCATTAAATTCAGTAGATGGTCTTTCTCAGGGACAGTTCCTATTAACTACATTCATTCTCCTGTGTGAGCCATTTTTCTCTTTACATGTCATAATTTTTTGTTGAAAACTGGACATTTCAAATAATATAATGTGGTAACTCTGAAAATCAGATCTCACCTACTCCTGGGTTTGTTTTTGTTTGTTTGTTTAGTGACTTTTCTGGACTAATTGTGTAAGTTCAGTATTCTTTGTCATGTGTGGTCACTGAAGTTCTGCTTGGTTAGCTTAGTGCTCAGCTGATTGGACATAGATTTCTTTAATCTCTTGAATCAGTAAACCTCCCAGCCTTTGCCAGAGGGACTCTGTGTTTGTTTTGGAGTATGTTTTCAATGCTCTGGAAGGCAATTAGCCTTCACTTCTTGTTTGCTCAGTGCCTGAAGGTTCATCTAGAGATGAGAGATTAGAATTAGAGCCTTTTTAGCTCTTTCCTGAGCATACATACAGCTCTCTTTAGACACACAGCCCTGTACACGCATGTAGCCTTGTAGATTCCCAAGAATATATTAGAGCTTTTCAAAGCCTCCTCTGGACATCTCATTCCCCAGGTTTTCCTTTGAAGTCTTTTGATCAACCTCTTGTTATCTCCAACTAGTACCACTGCTGTGTGCCTTTCCCGGGCCCCCTTCTGTTCTTTGCACTCCCAGCTTGTTGAGCCCTGCACGTCCCAGACTGAGCCCCGCTCACTGTCTGTGAGATATCTGTTGACTTTCATGCCTCCCTTGCTAAATGATGATGCTCATGGAGAATAGTGACCAATATTTTTTCTTTTTATACCTGAAGATGTGTGATACACTTCCAGGTGTTTATGGAACAAATGAGTATTTATGGACTCTGTAACATAAGGAAAATTTCTCATTTATATGATGTGCGGTGTTGAATTTATGGTTCTTGTTTAACACTTTGAATAAGAATTTGGATGCACCATTCTTTGCAACCTCTCACCTATCAGGCATGCACTTGAAGCATGGGAGTTATTTATATTCTTGAAATGTGCTGAATATCCTTCAGTTCTTGATGCTGGTTTGATCAGGCTGCTGACTCTGGGTTCAGTGGAGCTGAGGTAAAGATTTGTTCACTGGGACATGTGGCAGAAGACAACCTGCTTCACATTCCTTCGTGTAGCCCACCAAGTAGATAGGATATGAAATTGATATTTGATTTTGGAAGGAAAGATTACATTTATATAATCTAAGATATGGCTTAGATGATGTTTGAGCCCTTTGGGTACATTGCAATGAACTATGCTACTTGAAGGCAGTGTGTCACAGTAGGCAGAGCACTGATGGAATGAGACCAGTTATTTGAATAACTCGATTTGCAACCTGGGGTAAATTATCGAATCTCTCCAAGCCTGTTTCCTCAGAGGAAGAATCAGATTGTTGATATCTATTGCCTAGTTAAGTAAGGACCTATATAGTTGTTATTATTGACTGTGCTTTTTTGTTTATTTGTGAAAACCAGAAATCAACTTTGTCTCCATCATTTCCTTTTTATTTGAAAGAGTTCTCCCCTCCTCCCCACACAGAACGCTCCACCATAAAAACTTATATTGTCCCTGGTTTTTATAATCCCAATATTATCTAATCGATGAACTAACGTGGTTATTTCTTAAAAGCTTTATGAATACTTAGTAACAAAATTTTAGTTCCTCTTGAGGTGAGGAAGCAAGAGTCCTTTTATTCATACATGTGGTTATGCCAGCTTGCATTTTTGTTTTGTTTTATTGCCAGGGACAGAAACAATGTTCACCTAACTCAAGCAAGACAAGGACATTTTTGGAAAGAGACTTGGAGGCCTCAGAGAGAGAGGAGCCAGGATGGCTCTGAGGACCTTGGTACTTGGTAGTAGGAACAGATGAAGAACCTTTTCATGGAGGGGCCCCGGGAGTTACTCAGCTCCAAGAGCAAACAATCTTTGGGTTACCTGGTATAGGATTCAAACTGGGGAGAGAAAGTCTCATTGGTGGGGCGTGAGTCCTTTGTTTATATTTTGCCTGGGGAGACGGAGGCTTCAAGATGGATGGTTCCACCAACACCACACAAAACATAGGTGTGAAAGTCCCCAAGAATGAAGTGAGGTTGTGTTACCAAATTGTGGGGGTGGGGAGTGGATATTGGGCAGAGGAAAGCATCCTGTGTCTACTCTCCAAGTATAACTTTATGGGAACTACCTGACTTGATCAAAGCCCAATAGGCAGAAGCCATGTTGGTGTTAACATAATAAACACCATGCTTTGAATTCAGATGCTATGAGAAACCTCTCCCCTCCCTTTATATCTTTTCAAATATTTGGTCAGTGTTTGGCAATTCCACTGGTAAAGATTTCTGAAGTAGTAGATAGGATAGTGAAAAGTCACATCATCTGAGAGATGGCTTCAGGATCTAGGAGAATTCTGATATTTGTCTGACAAGAGAGATGTTTAAGGATGCATTTCCCCTAAGAGGGAGGCAGAGAGCCTGGAGCCCAAACTCACCCTGGATCTGATCCACTTCTCTGACTTCCATTCACATTATACCAGGCAGGCGTTTAGTCAAGCTAAGCATCAATTTTATCATCCGTAACATGGGACAGATAATTCCACCTCTTATAGTCTTCTTAGTGTTAAATGACATTATCTACAGTACCTAGTGCATCCTCTGCTAAACCCAAGGCACTGGTATCCCTTTCCCCAAATTTCTCACTACCCCACAAAAACATTGATTCAATATCTGGAGTAGGCATTGAGGAAATAAAGACTAACAGTGCACGGCCCCTGCCCTCAAAGAGCTCTGTCACAAGCAGACGGTTAGTTATAACTAGCAGCATGAGATGTGCCAAAGCAGAGGGGTGGGCAGTAGAAAATGGGGGCACCTCCTCTGGTCAGGGAAGCTTTTCCTGAGTAGAGGTGGATCCTGAACTGGGGGAGCTGCCTAGGTGAGATGATGATGAGGGAGACCTTAAGACCACGGTGCCTGGAGGGACTGCAGGTGCTTTGGCACAACGGGAACAAAACCACAACCAGGGTAAGCATGGGGGGGGCACAACTGGAGAGCTACCCGGGCTTCATGCGCATGGGAAGCGCCTGGGATCTCAAGTCAGGGGATCTCGTTTTTTCCTGATTTGGAAAACCTCTTCAGCAAAGTGCAGTTCTTCTGGATATCTTTCCTTTGTCCTGCAAGAGGGAGGGAGAGAGTACCTGGTACAGACTGAATAATGTGTAGGAGCGTGGATGTCAGGAGGGGCTGGATCGGGTTGCAGCAGGAATCGTAATTCCTTCGTAAGTTAGCAGCCGGCATGGTACAGAATTCTCAAGTGATGCGGATGGAATAATGTTTTCATTTAGCCAGGGCTAAGCCTGAGCTTCATCATAGATGTTTTCTCCTGGATGCAGGACTACCACAAGGTTAGTAAAGATTTTTGGTTTGCTTGTTTTAGTTTTTAATTTTCTATTCATGTTAGGAAATACTTATTTAAAGGGGTATTTTAAGTCAGTATTCATGTCTTTCCCCCAGATCCTATGAGGAAGGAAGCCAGAGGAAACAGAACTATAAACTTGAATGCACATTTTCAGTAGTTAAAAAAAAATCAATATTTTTCATCTGCCTTACCTCAACTTGCATTTTTTTTCCCATTTAAAATTCCAAGATTAAGTAGCCTGTATTTATGAGCTTAATTTCAGCAGATGCTTTATCAGCAGCTTGAGCAACAGGAGAATGTGATGACAGGAGTTTCTGTGGGCCTCAGCAGAAGCTTCTGCTATAATTGGTTGGTAGAGTGACTGGTCTTTTAGTGTGAAATGAACAGTGTCATGTCTTCAGGCTTTCTGATCTTGATTCCTGCCAAAGAAGCGATAGTGTTGATGTTCTAGCGGAGGATTTTCTTCTCTCCAGTATCCTTTCTTGTGTAGGTTGGCTGTCAGACCTACTGGAGATTTACTGGGATATAATGATACATGCCCCAGGGACCTTCCGTTCTCTGTAGCTACATCCTGTGCTGGAAGTCAGTGAGGGTTAATCTAATCCTTTGGGGGAGGCCAGTTGTACTCTGAGAACACCCAAGTAGGAAGATTCTAGGACTTATGCTTGAGTATATGCCAGTTACGTTAGATCTTTCGATTTAGCCAAGGGCTTCAAGTGTATTAAAAACTTTGCAAGTTGGAATGTCAGTCACTTAAAATTTAAATAAATGTGGGTTTGCAGTTCAAGTTCAAATTGAAGACAGCATCGACTTTAGGGCTATCCTTTCATACACATGGAGGGAAAGATTTGGTCAGTGTGATCACTTCTTATAATGACCCTTTGAGCAGCAGGGTAGGATGGTGAATAGGTTAGGAACATAGATTCAGAAGTCATGTCTCCTCAACTTGTAGCTTGGCATAGCCACTTACCAGTCGGTGACATTAGACCACTTATTTAACTCTTTGTGCCTCAGTTTCCCTCAACTAAAGACTAGCACTCTAATAACTATAACATGATTCTTGAGAGACTTTAGAGCAAAGCCTGCCACAGATAACACCTTCCATAAAAGTGTTAGCCACCGTTGTTATTAACTAATGATCATCGTCATTATTAACATCACTTCGACCAAACGTTTGGCCAGTGGCCATAGTATTTACAGAGGATGTGATGATGATGTAGCAATTATGCTTGATTTATCTAGAATCATTTTTTTTTAACTTTCTAAAAGCAATTTCTATTGTTATTAGCATAAAGAGGATGACAACAAAAGGGCTTACAAAGCGTCAAGCATTCAGTATGTATTATGTAATGTTACACAAAATATATAGGAAAAAATTCAACCCAGCACAATCTGCTATAGCTCTGTAGAGTTTTCTGCAGCTGTCACACATCACAGATGCCCCAAATTATTATTATATATTTTTGTATCTCTTTGTGTACTTGGCCTTCATGGTTCATTTATAAAATATGGACTACTAATGACTTTTTTGTCTCATGGCCTAGCTTTATTTTCAGGGGAATTAGACACCTGAGAAAGGGAGGGACCCTATTGACTGATCATTCAGTTCTTTTCAATAGAATACATATACACTTTTATTTTTAAAGAAAAACAAAACAACTGAGATCATTTTTTTGGTATTTTTTTATTAGTTTCAGGTGTACAACACAGTGCAATAGTTATACTTTTTACCCCTCACAAAGTGACAACCCCCCTTCCTCAATCCACCACCCTACTCCCCCCCCCAATATCATACTTATCTATTACAATTCCATCGACTCCACTCCCCGCACTATACTCCACATCCCGTGACTACGTATATATAAAATTATAGTTGACATACAATATTATTCAACCTCAGCTTCAAATGTACAGTGCAGTGGTCAGGCCTCTCCACTGTCCATGAAGTGGTCTCCCTAACAAGACATGTGACCATCTGATACCCTACAAAATATTTACAACATTATTAATTATATTCCCCTAGCTGTCTCTCATATCACTGTGGCAATATTGTAGTTACGTATTTATGCTGTCTAATCCCTTCCCCTTCTCCCTCATCCCCACCCCCGCCCATCTAGCAACCATCAGTTTTTCCTCTATATCTCTGAGACTATTTCTGTTTACTTGGCTCGTTCATTCAGTTTTTTAGATTCCACATGTAAGTGAGATCATATGGTATTTGTCTTTCTCCAACTGACATTTCACTTAACATAATAGCCTCTAGGTCCATCCATATTGTTGCAAATGGTACTATTTCCTTCTTCTTTATAGCTGAGTAATACTCCATTGTGTAAATGTACCATAGTTTCTTAATCCAGTTGTCTACTAATGGGCATTTCAGTTGTTTCCAAGCCTTGGCTATTGTAAATAGCGCTGCAATAAACATGGGCGTGCATATATTTTTTCGAATTAGTGTCTTGGGTTTCTCTGGATAGATACCTGAGTGGAATTGCTGTGTCATACGGTAGTTCCATTTCCAGTTTTTTGAGATACCTCCATACTGATTTCCATAATGGCTGCACCAATCTGCAGTCCCACCAACAGTGCACCAGGGTTCCCTTTTCCCCACAACCTTGTCAGCACTTGTTGTTTGTTGATTTATTGATGATAGCCATTCTGACCGGAGTGAGATGGTATCTCATTGTGGTTTTTATTTGCATTTCTCTAATGGTTAGTGAGGTTGAACATTTTTTTCATATATGCCTGTTGGCCATCTGTATGTCCTCTTTAGAGAAATGCCTCTTCATATCCTCTGCCCATTTTTTAATTGGGTGAGATAGTTTTTATATGGTTTTTCTAACCTGTAATTTTCGTTCATAAATATGGTGGAAACATTTTTCTATGTCCATAATACATACTTCTTTTTATAGCAGCATAGTAGCCTGTCTCAGCGATGTAGGCAATTAAACCAATGTTCTATAATTAGACACTTTAGTTGCTCAAATAATTTTGCTGTTAGAAATAGCAGTAAGGTGAATATCCTCATACATTTCCTTGATACATTTTGTTTAATTATTCAAACAGTGTTTATTGTAGAAGGAAGGGAAAATCCATGCAAAAGAAAATTTTAAAAAATTGCACCATATGAAATTTTACCATTCAAGGATCACATCACCACTGGTAATGTTTCTTATGAGTACCTATCAGTGTGTTTCTAGTCTATCTGTTGGGTCGTCGGGAAAGTCATGACATGTTTTTCTATGTTTTTCAATGCACAAATGCGTCATGACTTTCCCGGCGACCCCATGTTTACATAGGATTGTATTACTCATACTGTATTTTGTACTTTGTTCTTGAACTATGCTCTGCATAGAAGAGTGCACAAAAGTGTACACGTCAGTGAGTTTTCACAAGTTGAGCACATCTGTGTGACCAGCACCCAGATCAGGAAACAACATTCCCAGTCCCCAGCCTGGCCCCTCGAGCCACCATCTTCCTGCCCACTATCCTGTTTCTAACACTACAGAATAGTTTTGCCTGATTTTGAACTTTATATAATTGGAATCAGTATGAACTCTTTGTGTCTGACTCATTTTGCTCAATATAATAGTTATGAAGTTCACCCAAACTGTTATATGTAGTTTATCCATGTTGTGTAGCATTCCATTAGGTGAATGTACCATAATTTAGTCTTCTATTAGTGACCATTTGCATAGTTTCCAGTTTGGGTCTATTATCAATAGTGTTGCTATACACATTCTTGTATTAAAAAATTCTTTTGGCAAACAACATGCTGTATTTTTCATCTGATTTTTTTTCTCCTTAATATGTCATAAATGTTTTTTTAATGCATTTTTGTGGGCACAAAATATTCCATTGTATGACTGTACCACAATTTAGCCAATTGTACTTTTGGACTTTCTGTTTATTTCCAATATTTTTCTATAATAAAAAAACACTAAGATCTTTGTACACACATCCTTGTGTGTTTTTCCAATTTCGTGAAGAAAGTTCTCAGATTGAAATGGCTGGGTTAATGTTTAGGCATATTTGATTATTCCAGCCAGATTGTCATCTGAAACATTTACATTTATAGTTCTCCTATTAGTGTATATGAATGCCGGTGTTCCCTAAATTTTATTAAATGAAAATTCCAACTTATAATTAGCAGTGCATTGGTTACTAGTGATATGAGATATTTTATGAAATTACATTTTAGATATTGATAGTTGCTGAATTGCACTTTTTCATGAACTTTGTAATTTACCTTTTAGAGAATTTTATATATCTCGTAGTATTTTAAAAGGATGCTCACTATATCAAAATAATTATCTGTCCTAAACAGATTATCACTTGTCTTTTGATTTTATTAATCTTGGTTTTTGCTATGTGAACTGTCTTATTTTATGCAGTAGAAGGTTTGGTGTTATTTTTAGGTTACTTATCAAGTTTGCATAAACTTCTACCTATTCTCAATCCCTTTATATAATATAATAATATTATATAATAGTGAGAAGACCTACTATTGTAAAGATGGCAATTCTTCCCTTAATATGTTGTCAATCAATGAAAAAATGCATTTGAATTTTTACTCCTAACTTGATAAAATGACATAAAGTTCATGTGGGGACATAAATGGATCATGTTAGCTAGAAAATTTTTAAAGGAAAAATAATGAGAAGTGATTTGCAAAAAAATAGGTTTTAAAGTGTATTGCTGTCCTGAGAGCGGCAAGGAGGTCACCAACTTAGGACGGATCAGGACAAAAAGTCCTGAGAAAGATCCATGTGTGTTTGTCAGGTTGTCATGCCTCCTTCTCTCCCTCTCGCCCTCTCTCCCTCTCATCACCCTCTCTCTCTCTCTCTCCCCC
>NW_017731730.1:1303691-1347004 GCF_001890085.2 Hipposideros armiger
CTCCCCACCTCCCCACCCGCGTTCATAGGCCATCGAAATCAGACAGAGCGGTCAATAAATGGCGTTTGGATGGTGGACCAATCATGTCAGGTTTGCGAAATGTCTAAGGACCATTTGTTAGTGAGGTCAAGAAACTGAAGTGATAAGAAGAAACAAAAAGCAAAGTGGAAAATTTGTGGCAGAGATAAAAGGGCATTTGGTGGTATTCTCAGGCAGTATTGCAGCAGGCCACCAAGATCAACAAGCTGAATGTTAACACTAGTCCCAGGAGAGAGACGCTGACATTTAGTATGGGTCAGGGGACACCCCTAGTCCAATCAGCTGTGCCCCAGTGGTATAACCATGTCTGCTCTGGGCCATTCCTGTGTAAACACCTTTGAAGGTGAAGGAAAGAAGGTCAATAAGTACCATTTGCTCCAAAGAATAGCACAGTGAAAGTACATGCAATGTGTATTTTTTTTCCTTCCCAGGACTCTTTCTTTTCTCCCCCTCCCCCATACCAAGTGCCTTTCATGGGAGAGGCCTCACATCATAATCTTTTGTAAGGAATGAGAAATTTCTCCTTTCTTTTAGTCAAGATCTAGCAATAGTCAAAGAGGGAAGTTGCAGCAGTATTTACCATTTATCGCTTTTAGGACTTTGGATGTTCCAAGTTAATGTTTTTACTTTTCTTTGTATTAGGTGCATCATCAACACACACACACACACACACACACACACACACACACACACAAACACACACACACAGATGTACTGAATGGGATTTGTAATGATCCCATTCAGTCTTTTGTCCTTGACCTTTCTATTCTAGGTACATCTGTAGATATTGACCTTTCATGATGAAACCTCGTATTGAGTATTTTTGGAATTTCAGCTTTGTTTTGTTTTTTTTTTTGTTTTTTTCATTTGCAAGGTGTGTGCTAACCAGTTTCCTGTAGCAGTGTCTATATCCTTCCTCATGCTAGTTAGGAAGAATGCAGACAAGTCTGCCTTTGTTTTGCTCTCCTGGCTTTAAAGCTGTATCCGTTTGCTTCCTTTTTAAGTCATCGTCTTCTAAAGCTTATCGAACTCTGCAGCATCTTATAATAATTCCATCAAACCACAGCTGAATCAGATCAGTAATTCTATTAGAGGCGCTCCTGGAGTTTGTCATCATGGGATTGACTGACTGCCGTGTTTCCCTGATAGTTGATTTTTGGATGTGAAGAGGCAGCTGTTAAGGAAGAAAGAGGCATCTGTAGACAAATACATTTGAGAAATACAGGGTTAAACACAATCACACTGGTACTTTAGTGACAGACTTCTCAGAGGCTCAGATAAGCTTATAGACACTGTGCATTCCCAAGGGGGCAATATAGTTTGACGCATTTCTCCAATTTATTTCATCGTAGAGCTCTGCTTTCTCTGACTGCTTGTGGGAACAGTGACGTGAAAAATACACATTAGGGAAGTGGTGGTATAATTGCATCTTGAAGTTGTGTTAATTTTCTCATTATTAAATTTTAAAATGTATTCTGTCTGCCACCATCCGTCAGGAAAGGTCTAGGAGAGCAGTTTCCAGGCCCTCGGCCTCACGTGGAAAGGTGCTGGATCAGTTATTAGATGGCCATCAGCTGTAACCAGTTGGCCGTTAGCTGTTATTGTTTTACATATAACTCCCACAGCTGCGTGAGCAAGCGTGGCTATCGCGATGGTGCAGATCCTGGGGATCCTACTTCCTGTGTCTCCCCGGCCGCCAGCGAGACTGTGGTGCAGGAAGACCCCTTGTTGGGGTATTGACGGATGTTTGCTTCTCGTGTCTCTACCAGCCGTCATCGAGAATATAATACAGCAGTATGAACCCGCTATCTGCGGCTCCGTTGTTGTTCCTTTTCGGCCTCACCGAATCCTGCATTCATCTGCCCGGAGCTGAGCCCCAACATGACACATCTTAGTTGGGTATAAGCCAAAGAAATCCAGAGACAGGAGCACTGGTCTGGGAGTCAGGCACATCTGACCTGGCCGTTTGTCTGGGAAATGGCATCTCTTCTCCTGGGCCTGCGCGCGGTCATCTCTAAATGAAAGGGTCATACCTACGTGACCTCTGACTCAGGACCATGGAGGCTTCTCCGGCTCTAAGAAGCTGTTGCTCTGGCTGCACAGGTAATCGAATTGTGTGTACCTTTGAGACAGCAAGAAGCTTCCGCCAGTTCCCAGAAAAGGTTTTCTCGTTGTTCTCTGACGTGTCCAGTTAGAGCTCCTGTATTTATTTCTTCACAGAAGCCATTTCTCTTTCTTGACTCCTGATCATTCTTCTTAGATTCGATATACTCAAAGCTGCCACTTCAGTATTCTACTAAACTGGGCATCTTAGGATCCCCTTTAGAATTCTCAGAAACCAAAAGCCAGTGGAGTGAAGTGAAGGGGACAGACTGTCACCTTCTGGGAAACTCCACGAGTGCCATTATCACCTTTAATGGGTGTTTTAGAGGAAGAAGTTAGCCTCCTTTTTCACTGTGATCTCTGTTTCTTTTTAACCATTAGGAGACTGAAAAGTGGCAATTCATGAAGCTTGCCCCTGCCTTTGCAGCTTACAGGTGGAATCTTACTTCTTATTTACCAGCAGGTGTACTAGGTTCTCTCTCCGCCCCACCCCTCCCCCTCCCCCCAACATCTCTTGGGCGAAGTGGACCAAAGATTTGCTTTTGACAAATAGCATTACTGGCATGAAAATAAAAACGTTAATAGTTGGAATTCCTGCTGTGATTTGTTGGCTAAATCCTGAGATTAGCTTGCATCGTGCAGTCATGAGGTTTTAAATTACTTAACAAAAGACTCAAGGACTGAAACAGTTCTGTAGGATTATTGCCGTTATTTGGAGACTAAAAGGGCAGATCGCCTTCCTCTGGATAGCAACCAATTAGAGGGTCTCCTGTCCTCGGCTGTCACGTGCTAGACAGAGGGCAGGGAATTCTGGGCCTCAGGTTTGAAACTCGGAGGTCCAGCGTTGCCCTGTGCATCTCACAGGAAGGTGTGTGCATGGAGTAAAAGTGTGGACTCGGAGCCAGGCTGAGACACAGTGAGGCCCTAGCCGTCATCTGTCATTTGTCTTAGTCGGAACATGTAACTGTGAGCCTGTGTTTTCTCATATGTCAGCGGTGGCCATCATAGTGATTGCCTCTAAGGTTTTGTGGGAATTAAGAATATTGAATGTTATTATGTATGTATGTATAGGAAAAGCTCAAACATTTGGAAGATAGTAGTTCAATCAATAATGGTAGAGCTAAATCACTATTTTCATTACTTTTTATTATAATTCTCAGCGTACTCCTTGAACAATGTTTGTTATATTTCCTTTAATTATCATGTATTCATTATGATGTATGATGTCAAATATTTGCTTTAATTAAAGTGAAATTAGATTATTGTGTAGCATTAGGTTTATTTTACTTTAGATGCTTATGAAAGATTCCTTACAGACAAAACTGTATATATAACTGGAACCTTTTAGTAATAATAATAATAATAATAACAATAGTAATAATCATCAGCAGCAGTAGACTTACTCTCTCACCCATGAGACAGAACATTACTGAAAGCTTTGAAGCCACTATGTGATTATCCCCAATCAGATCCTCTCGCCTTCAGAGGTCCCGTTTTGCTCTTTGTGGTTTTACCACATTTATTCCTAAATACTATATGCATATTCTTTGGTGTTACATGTTTTGGAACCTTATATAAAAGGAATCATTCTGTATGCACGCTGTACAAGTATGCACATGTGGCGTGCTTCTTTGTGTCACGTTATGTTTTTAAGATTCATCCACAATGATAAATATACCTACCGCGTGTTCTTTTTTACTGCATGAGAGTAGTTGATCGTATGAAACAAATACTATTTGTTTCTCCTTCCTCCCATTTATGGACGTTTAGGGTCATTTCCAGGTTTTATTTATTTTAACTTATTTTTTGCTATTTTGAATGTGACTGCTATTAATATTCTTGTGTTAGATTGAACTATGCAAGACAGGAATTTTTACAGGTCAAAATGGTACAAACTTAGAGATTTCATATGATTCAACCTAATTGGTGCATATTTGCAAGATTACATGTGAGGAATACACCTAGGTGTGGCAGAAAGGCTAGCTCACAGGATACATGCATCTTCAATTTTGAAAATGACACCTAATTGTGTTACAAAGAGATTGTACCAGTTTATACCCACTCTATGAAAATTGCCATTGTCTCACCGCCTGTCAACACTTGATAAAGAGTTTTTATTTTTGTGGCTATGAAATGTGGTTTTAATTTGCAATTCTGTCACTACCAATGATATGAAGCATATTTTCATATGCTTGCATATTTTTTTCCTTCTGTACAAAAATGTGGAAGTGGCTTTGAAAGTGAGTAATGGGTAGAGGCTGGATGAGCTTTGAGGTGCATACTAGAAAAAGCCTAGATACCCTTGAAAGCACTGTTAGTAAAACTATGGATGTTAAGGGTGATTATGTCGAGGGCTCAGGAAGAAAAGAGGAGAGCTGTAGAGAAAGGATCTGTTGTCTTAGAGAAAGCATATATCATCATGCACAGAATATTGGTAGAAATATGAATATTAAAGCTGCGTTTGGTGACAGCTCAGATAGGAATGAGGAACGTTTTATTGGAAACTGGAGGAAAGACGATCTTTGTTATAAAGTGGCAAAGAACTTGGCTGAATTGTGCTCCAATGTTTTGTGGAAGGTAGAACTTGCGAGTGATGAAATTGGGTGTTTAGCTGAGGAGATTTCCAAGCAAAGTGTTGAGACGTGGCCTGGTTTCTCCTTGCTGCTTACAGTAAAACGTGAGAGCAGAGAGATTGAAGAAAGAATTGTTAAGCAAAAGGAACCAAAATGTGAAGATTTGGAAAACCCTCAGTTTATCCATATTGCAAACATGAGAAAGCCTGCCTGGAGAGAAAGAACATCAAGGGTGTGGCTGGACCACCACCACCTGCTGAAGAGACGACAAGTGTGACTCCAGGATCCAATCAACCATTTCAGCAGAAACCAGCAATAGCGGGTCAGTGTTCCAGGAAAGATCTGCAGAGGCCCCTCTCGCCTGATGGCTTGGCTCCCTGTGAATTGCATAGGAAGCCAACCAAGTTTTTGAGAACTTACATAAGCGGAGAGATACTGCCAGCTTAGACTAAACAGAGACAAGATGAAATGAAGGCAGGCTATTATTGGACTTTGGAGATTCTACAGGATGGGCCAATAGAGCCATCTGGCTATGAACCTGTGTTCCTTTTCAAGAAAAGACAAGAATGATCCTAAAGGCAATTCAGGGGCCCACAGGGCTGCCACTGCCACCATTCGCCTCCTCGGTTACAGAGGGCAGGGCCACCTCTTGGGTTTCAGCTGGCCAAGTTGTTGTGGATGTACCTAGGGTGAAGGGGGTAGGACAGCCACCCCCATGGGCTCAGAAGGCAGGCCCCTCCCTCTTGAGCACAGAGGACAGAGCATGGAGCCAAAGAGGATTATTCTTGAGCCTTAAAATCCAATGGAATTTGCTCTTATTTCAGACTTGCTTGAGAACCAAGACCCTTTCTTTCCAGTTTCTTCCATCTAGAATGGGAATATCTATCTGATGGCTGTCGCTTCTGTTGTGTGTTGGAAGCAGGTAAACTTCTTGTCTGGTTTCACAGGTTCAGAAATGGCAAAGAATTTTCCTCAGCATGAATCATAGCTCAAGTCTCACCTAATTTAGATGATAGTTAGATGAGATTTTGGCCTTAGAGTTGATGCTGGAATAGGTTAAAATTTTTGTGGCTATTGGGATGGGATGAATGTATGTTGCATGTGAGACGGATGTGAATTTTGAGAGGCCAAAAGGTGGAATGTTATAGGCTGAGTTGTGTCACCCCAAAATTCGTATGTTGAAGTCTCAACCCCAGCACCTCAGATTGTGACTGTGTTTGGAGATAGGATATTTAAAGGGGCAGTTAAGTTAAAACGAGCTTATTAGGGAAGACCCTAATCCAACATGACTGATACCCTTCCTTATAAGAAGAAGACATTTAGACGTAGTCATGTACAGAGAGAAGACCATATGAAGACACAGGGAAAAGATGGCCATCTGTAAGGGAGAGAGAGAGGCCTTAGAAGAAACCCATTCTGCCAACACCTTGATCTCAGACTCCTCCTAGCTGTCAGAACTGTGAGAAATGAAATTTCTGTCGTTAAGCCACCCAGTCTGAGGTAGTCACCCCTAGCAAACCAACACACCTCCCTATTGCCAATGTCATTCTGCCTTGATTAATGTAACTTACGATAAAGACTTTCAGTACTGAACTGAGGTAGTGAGAGTGGAGGTTTTCGCCTTTTTCCTGATCTTAGGGGAACGCATTCAGCCTTTCATCACTGAGAATGATGTTAATTATGGTTTTTTTGTTGTTTCTGTTTTTTCGAAAATGACCTTTAAATGACTGAGGAAGTTCCCTTCTAGTTTCAAATTGCAGAGGGTTTCTGTCATGAATGGGTGTTGAATTTTGTCAAGTGATTTTTCTACATCTGTTTAAATGATCATATGAATTTTCTTTTATGTTGTTAGTATGCTGAATTACACTGATTTAGGTTTTTGAATGCTGAACCAGCATAGCACCATTTAGATAAAGCCCGCTTGGCCATGGTACATATTAGTCCATTGGAATCTTGCTGGAATGGGTCCACTAATGTTTTTCTGAGGATGTTTGCATTTACGTTTATGATGGCCTTCAGTTCTGGGTAATTGTCTAGAATTATTTATTGGATTTCATCTGAGTGCAGCCATTCATTAAAATTTATTTTTAGTAATGTAATTTCCCATAATTTTTAGGTATGCACTGCTGGCAGGGGTTTCTTTGAAATTCCATCTTTTCGACTGCAAAGAAAATGGCTAAGTGAGATTATTTTACTATATTATGTCCTCAGAAGAGAGTTTATTCATTTCTAGTTTATATTTCATAGTCATGTGATGAAAAGTTCAAAGGATACGTAATGTATAGCGGATATTTTTTAAAGTATTATAATTTTATTTTGCAATTACATGTAAGTACTTAGAATTTAAAACTTCAAACCATAGAAATTTAGAATTTTTGGATATTGTCTTTTGGTATTTCTTGGAAATGGACACTAGGTCCTTGTATACACTTCATTTTGTTGAAAAGATTGATTGATTGATTGATTTCTAATTTAAGAGTTAGGATGAATGAAACAGGCAGGTGACCAGTTATCTTGTCTTTTTCTCTGCAGCTTTGCTGAAGTCATCTGTAAATGTTTTCTGAGTATGAGTATAAGATAGCACCATATATAAACACTGCATTTAATTTGGTTTAATAACAAAATCGGTTGATTTTATCCATGGATCTTTTTTTTTTTAAAGGTTTTATTGGGGAATTGGGGGGAGGGGAACAGCACTGGGCAATCGGGGAAGGGGAACAGACAGGTAGACAAATTGCTGCTTTTGTTCTTCAGTCTAGTTGTGGAGGACGTCGCTTCACTGGCCCATGTTGGTATGACCATTGTGCTCTTCCCCAGTGAGGTAATCAGTCGCCAGTCATTGGTCAGCCACTGACAGCGGCTCCCGGCAGCTCACACCGGCTGCCAGCCGCTCATGCTGGCTACCAGCCACTCATGGTAGCTCACGACAGCCCACTGCAGCCCTGCTGCAGCCTACGCCGTCGCTGGCGACTCACAGCAGCCCAGCTCCAGATCAAGCTGTTGTTCACCATCTTAGCTGTAGAGGGCGCAGCGTCACTGGCCCTCAATGTGGGATCCAAACCACAGCCCTGCTGCTCAGAGCTGGTGCTCCCAAGCGAGCTCTTAACCAGCTGAGCCACTAGGCTGGCCCCCATCCATGGATCATTTTTATCTTGCCCTTAATTTGTGGTCTCCCCTTGATTTCTCAGGTTGTGTGTCATCGTCTCTGTTCGGTATTAAATCATGGGGAGGAAGCTGGACCTGTCTGGTCTGACCGATGATGAAACACAGCATGTTCTCCAGGTGGTTCAGCGAGACTTCAATCTTCGAAAAAAAGAGGAAGAACGACTAAGGTAAGGTGCTTCTATTGCCTTTCTGGATACAGTGAACCTCACATACATGGACAAGAGAAATGGGTTTCCCGAGAATGTTCCTTGCTTCTAGCCCTGAGTTCAGAAGTCTGTATGTCATGTAAACACACACTTAAGTTGATAAGAAGAATGCCCTTCCCTTTGTAGAAAGGCTTGCCAGTTCCAATGCTGGACATCACCATGTCAGTGAAGAAATGTGACTCTTTACACGCCCAGTGTTCGGGCTGCTCACCCTGTAAATTATTAGCTGTAGATTGGGAGGATTTGGTGATGACAGTGGCTGTTCTGAGCTTGCTCCTGGCTTTCGTGTTCCTGTTGGCAGGTACTTTTGAAGAATAACCTAAGTGTTATGTGAACAATTCTTGGGAGAATTAGACTCAGATCCATACAATCCTCTAGTCAAGCTCTCAGCTACCATGGTACAAGCAAAGAGCTCTGAAGACCTGGTAGAAAAGTGACCCTCAGGTTGGGATGGAGTCACCTGGCCCAGCACCACCCTCAGCATTTTGTCAAGAAGGAAAGAGGCCCAGAAGAGGGGGGGATCTTCTGACTTCTCTGTAGTTGCTGTTTCCTCGTGGAATGTTCTTGGAATTACTCTTGCTGCTCAGCCGGGCAGAGTAAAGATGTCAGAGTGATAGAAATGAGGTCACGTGTTGGGCCTAGTGTGTTAGAACCAGATGGTGGTAAGTCACCATCAGCTCCCCTCATCCGTAAATCTGTTCTGCCTTGGGATTTCATAGGTTTATCATGGCACTGTCTTCTCTAACCACTAAGCTCAAAATCTCAGCCTTTAAAAGTGCTTCCGGGCCCTGTAGATTCTCTCCCTGACCCTTATCTCAGCCCACGTTTCATCGCTTTTCCTCCAGTCGTTGAATCTTCTCTGCGATCCCCTTGCCTCTGCTCTGCCATCATTCCCCGAAATAACCTGCCAACACCAGGGTTGAGCCACATCTCAGCTCTAATCATGCCTTTCCCTACTCTGCTAAAATTGATATAGGTTGTTTTCCTTTGCCCTGGGGGGGGGGGTTACCTTGCACTTTCCATTTCTTAGCAATATTACCTTTTACTAGATTGTAAGTACCCTCGTGTAATCGTCTTTATTTCCACCATGTTTTTTTCCCTTCCCATATTGTATATCTTCAACACGTGCTTATTAGATGGAAGACAAGAAATCTGTTAACTAGATAATTAGTTGATATAAAAACCATGTGCTAGGCGCTGTTCTAGCGGGTGGGTAACAGTGAGCAAAGCGAGTCTTTGCCCCGTGGAGTTTATAATCCAGAGCTGCGCTCACCAATAGCCACCAGCCAGGTGTGGCTACTGAGCCCTTGTGCTCTGCTGAGTCTGAACTGAGATGCCCTGTAAGTGTAACCTATACACACCAGATTGCAAAAATTTAGCACAAGAAATGTAAAACAGCTCATTCATACTTTTTACATTGATTACATGTTGAAGTGACACTACTTTGGAGATAGGAGGTTCAAGAAAAACATGAAAATGAATTTCTCCTGTTTCCTGTTACTTTCTTTAGTATGGCTCCTAGGAAATTCAAGCTGAGGCTTGCTGAGTACAGGAGTGACAGGATCTGACAGCTGTTTTAGAGAATCACTCAGGCTGCTGTGTGGGGAAGTAACGATACAAAGGCAAAAGAGGCAGCGGACAAGCGAGTTAGGGGGCTATTTCAGTCCTGCTGTGGGGACCTGGGAGGCCTGTGCTGAGACAGGTATTCATGAGATGGAGGGAGCCTGATCCTTAAGGCACTGGATGGAGGAGCATTTCAAGGGACTTCATGTGAGAAGGAAATAAACCTTTGTTGGGCTAAGTCACTGAGGTGTTGGGTTTACTTGTTACAGCAACATAGCCTAGTATTTACTTTGACTAATGTGGTTTGTGAGAGCCAAAAGGGACCTGAGTATTCATATGCTTTCATCCTTGACTTTGCAGCCTAAGATGCAGGCTTGGAGGGTGCACAAGCAGTTAGCAATGGAGTCTGTCCTGGACATGAGGGTGCCGGGGCCTGGGCCCCCCGTCTTCTGCCATCTGGCCCTGCATGTAGTAGATGACACATGTGGAAAGATCTCCAGACTTACGCTAGAATCATAGTTTATACCCTATGAGTTTTTATTGTCAGGCACATTTACAAAGTGGTTTTAAAAATGACTGTTAATTGCACGGCACTCTGGTGTTCAGATTGAATCTTGGAGACATTTATGAGATAGCCACAGCCTTTGACATTTCTCATTTAGTACGTGCTGCAAGAAGCTAGTTAGCATCTGGATAACTTCCAAAGATTTGCTGATGTTCTAATGGACTTGATCTGTGGGGGAGCAGGGGTTGGAGCGGATGAAATTGTTTCCCGTAACTGCCACTGACCATGAATTGTCAGGGTTTGCTGAACTGACAATGTGCTTATGCCTGCCAAGGACTGCTGGGCCCCTGCTAGGCCAGGGCTAGGGGAAGGAAGGTGGGCAGGGTGGGAGAGCCAGTGGCAGAGCACTTCCTGCCCAGTGTTTTCCTGAGGGGCTCTGCTGCCACCGTCCTCAGCTGTAGCCTGCGAGCTCCTCTCACCTGTTAAGGAAGGGAAGCTACAGCAGATGCCCTTGGAGACCTGTTTCTGTTGCCGTAATGATTTCAGTTGCTCACTTGCTGACATGGCCTGCACCCTCTTTGCCACCTTGGGGAGTAGGGGCAATCTTCCATCCCCCAAGAGTCAGGTTCAAATGTCGACAGGAAATAAATAATACCTGCCAGGGGATGGGGAAGAACCACTGCAAGGAAGCAAAGCCTCTCTCAGCACTAGAAATAATTTGAATGATTTGTGTTGCTGGTCTATTATACGGAAGCTCCTCTGAGACTTAATCACCATTTTTTCTAAAGTAGAAAAAGTACAGTGCTTTTAATAAAATGACCTGGTGACCTTTCTTCATTCAAAATTCATTTCCTTTTAAACAAATTAAAAGTGTATGACAAGGACTTAATTTTTCAAGAAGTTTGTTTTTGTTTTGTTTTTACAAAGTAAAATGCCTTTGTTCTCAGTGTTCTTTGTCTGGACAGTTACATGGATCAAATACTCCTGGTTCTATCCTTCTTGGTAGCTGGCAGTTGGATTGCCTTGTCTTTACTCGGTTGGAATAAATATGCCCTACGGTTTCAAAATGACTGTTGCCCGCACAGAGCGCGCCTGCCCAGCATCTCCTCACCGGTCCCCGGTGGCTCTGAGCCTGGCACACGAGCACTGTGGCATTAACCTGCCCAGTTCATGCATCTGCTGTCTCGGAGGTGAGGTGCTGCGAGGCGGGAACTCCGCCTTCTGCACAGGACGATCAAGTTCCTGAACTAACAGAGCCCAGAGAGTGCCCTTGATGGGGTAGTGGGAGGTCTGACATGGCTGTGTGACAGTCACTTTGAGATGCGGACAGCCCAGTAGGAGTCAGAACTGGGAGATACTCCGAGAGAGAACCCGGGCACTTGTGGGGGGCAGGTGGAGGGCCCTCTGAAGTGGGGAGGAGTGGAGGGGACAGAGTAGCAATCTCAAAGCAAGAGGGGACGTCACAAGTTTTTTTGTGGTTTTTTATTCGCAGAACACAAAAC
Organism: Hipposideros armiger; assembly: GCF_001890085.2. Classification (NCBI taxonomy): domain Eukaryota; kingdom Metazoa; phylum Chordata; class Mammalia; order Chiroptera; family Hipposideridae; genus Hipposideros; species Hipposideros armiger. The sequence continues at coordinate 1,315,348 of NW_017731730.1, forward strand.
ACCTTTATTACTCAGACTAAGCTAGGAGGGAGGATGATTTATTTGCCTTACGGGCTTTGATTTTCCTCAGATAGAACTCCAGCTCCTTGCCCTCCAGCACAGAGCCATCTGCTAGGCCACACTGGCCTGGACTTGAAGCGATGCAAGCAAGAAGCTTGCCCTGCTGGAACTGCTCCTCTAGAAGACTGCTGATTTTGGCATTCTTTTTCCTTTCATCGTATTTCTTCTGAATTTTCTTTGATCGCTTTTTGTTTAAAATCTCTTCCTCCTCAGGAGTCAGCTTGGCCCCCTTCTTGCGGCCTAGGGGCCGTGCATAGTGGGGCTCGTACCACTGTCGGTATGGTGTGCTGTCAATGAGCACGAAGCAGTTCTTTACTAGGGTCTTGGTGCGGACCAGTTCGTTGTTGGATGCATTGTAGACCACATCAGTAATCCTTGTTTTGCACGTACAACACTCGGAGCCCCAGGAGAAGTTCCCCACATCCAGCCTCAATGCACGGTACTTCGTGTTGCCTCCACGCACACGGACTGTGTGTTTGCGGCGCGGGCCAATCTTAGTGTTGGCAGCGGGGCGTCCCAGCTCATATTTTCGCTTCTTGTGGTAGGGCTTTCTCTTGCCCCCGGTCTTGCGGCGCTTGTGCCAGTTGTCCCGAGAGATGCCCGTGGCTCAGCGCCGACTGGAAAGTGTCACAAATTTTTAAAAATATCTTTTTTACTTACTCTTGGTATTATTTGTTAACAATGATAAGGTCAAGTCTGTAAAATCAAAGCTGTTGGGTATCCATTCCTGTGCTTCGAAATCCTGCATTGAATGTCAGCAGCTTCCTGGGCAAATTGAAGGGTGGGGAACGAAGAGACGGGAGAGAGGGGGAGGCTCACACATTTAAGAAGGGCCTTAACCCTTGAGGAAGAGCCCAGACGGTGAGGTAAGTCGGATATGAATGAACAGGATGTGCTAGAGAGGGAGACATCAAAGCAGTAAGGCAGACCCTTGGGAATACTTCCGTGTCTCTCAGGGGTGGGAGGTAGGAAAAGGGAGGGACTTCCTGAAGGAGAAGTAAGTGCCTGTCACCTGATCCTTGGAGACAGACGGGGTTGTTTTAAGTGGACTGGTACGAAGTTCTGGGCAGCGGGCAGCATCCCTCCTGGGCAAAGGACTAAGGAGGGAAAAGAGGACATGTTTCCTCAGCCCAGATCAGGAGCCGTGGTGGGCTGGGGAGGGAGAGACTGCTTTGCCCAGAGTTCTTGCTTCTACCTTGCTAATTGTGTTGAGTCAAGTGGTGTTCCAGGAATATCACCTCCTCACAGTCCCTGCCACTCTGGGAAAAACACTGTTTGTACCTGTTTCCAAAATGGGGAAACGAAGGCTCTCGAAAGATGCAAATAACGCCCTCTGGTTGCATGTAGTGAGAGGTAGATTTAAACCCAGGCAGTGTCACCCCATAGCTGGGGCCAGGAACCAGGACAGCACACTGAATCCTAGTACTGAAAACGGGGCACTCAGGTGCCATGCGACAGAGTGGGTGAAATGAGGGCCATTCAAGAAAACCTGGTACCTGCGCTTGCTGGAACTTGGGGTATGTGCAGAGCTGGGGAAGTGGCAGGGCTTAAGTCAGGATGTGGGGAGTCGGGGTTGGGACATGACAGCTGTCATTAGCCACACGTGTCCCTGAACACTTCAAATATGGCTTGTTCAAACTGAGATGTAGTCTAAGTGTACATACTCTCTGGATTTCAAAGCTCTGGTATGAAAAAGAATGTAAAATATTAATAGTTTTTTTATCCTGAAAATGCATTGAAATGCATCTAAGATTACATTTAAATAAAAGGTAGGGCTAATATTAATTTCACCTATTTTCAAAAGTGTGAGACTACTAGAAAATTTTATGTGTATGGCTCACACGGCATTCTTATTGGGCAGCAGCACTCTTTTGGAATGCTAGGGTAAGCAGTTTGGAATTAATAGGACCAAAAAGTAAGCTTTCTTCTTCAATTTTGTTTAGGGCTAGTCCTTTTCTATATGAGGTTTTCAGGTATCTGAAGGATCCAGCTAAAGTCTTAGGCTACGTAGTCACATTCACATTTGGCCGTTGCTATCAAGTATTGTCATCTTGTCATGTGACTGGTCTTAGAATAATGCCCTGGTATTGGCTTTAATATACAGTTGAAAAGAAAAGCACACTGTGTCTGTGCCATACGCACCATGGAGAGCTTGTGCATCTCAGGACAGAATCAACCCTTTGATGTTTCTTTTAAGTTAACGGTTGATCCGGTTAATGGTTGTCATGGCCTTTGAAATCATACGTGACTTCAGAATAACCTCATATTCATCATTTGTAGAGTACCTCTGGCACCATAAAATTGGAAGTGATCACATATTCTCCTGTAGGGGTCTGCCTTTACGAATGGCTGAGAACGTTTGATGCTGCAGATGTGCTTGTGATGTAAAGAGGGGCTCACACAAATGCTGTCTTTCACTTTTAAATTTGTAACCTTTCAGAGATGTATAGTTACTAATTTGCAGGTTCTGGGTTCTGGATACATTCTGACCATAATCCCATATTCTTCAATACCAAGTTTCTACTAGGTTACGTTGGCAGTTTCTACGTTCCTGGTCTTATTTACTTTTCCATTGCAAATGTCAGAGGTTTAATTCTGCTGGGCTCTGATAAGGCTTTTGTGGCACTAATTCTTGGCCTGGCCTTTGTTTCTCAGACCTCTGGCTGCAGAAAGCATTTATTTCTTTGGCATGAGGTATACACAGAACTCAGGACTTGAAAGGGAACAAAGAAGAAAGTTTCTACAGCCATTGTAAAGGCAGCTTTCTTCAACCACAGCAATTCAGGCATGTACACAATCATTTAGCCAGAGGTGATCTGAAACCCAGAGTGGCGAGCACAGATGGACAGTGTGGAAATCAGGTTTCAATTTCTTCTTTGCCCTATGCTGTGCTGTTGGAATGATAACTTCCTTGTTCCCATGAACTTACTCAGTTTCTGGAAACAGGCCCCTGCCTCGGTGGCCGGAAGCCAACAGGCCCCTCCCCTGGTCCTGTCTCTAAGCTGATAGCCTCTCTGATTCTTGGGGTGACTCATAATGACCTCCTTCTCCCAGATGGGAGATTCTTGCTCCAGCTGGGCCCCAGGTGCACCCCGAGTCCCAGCCCTCTGCATCTCACCTGCCCCCTGCTGGCCTGATTCACCCATTCTGCATCAGCTGTTGGGTTGTCGGAAAAGTCATGATGCATTTTTGCAACGAAAAACAGAGAAAAATATGTCATGACTTTTCTGACAACCCAATATTAACCCGTGTGGGCCCAGGACTCAAGCATGCTTCCCTGGTCTATTCTTATCCCCATGCCTCAGGCCATGTGTGCCTAGCTCCTACACGCCTAGTCGGATTTGGCGCTGCTACATGAGGTGACCCGCCTAGTAGGATGGCTGGGTCTTTGGTACTGGCCACCTCTGGAATTAGCACTGGAATGGTGTCTCTGCTTGTCCTCTGCCGGAGTCCCCCAAATATGTTTGCATGTGGTCAACTCCTGGAGCTGTGCCAGTTACCCCTGGTCACCTCCCACCTTATAATGCTTAGCTTGCCTTTTATGTAGCCCAGGCGGAACATCTCACAGCTGGCCACTAGGACCTGTTACCCGTCTGGTGGAAGATGTCTGGGCTGTGACTTTGTCTCATTCTATACCAGGAATGTGCCTGGAGCCTGGGCTTCCTCACTCCCTGGGCTGCTCCTGGCTCCTGGATGGACAGACATGGTTTTGTGTCGCTCCAAAGCCTATCTACAAGGACCCCCTCCTCACCAGGGCCGAAGCTACTACCTGGGTGCTCAGGCCAGATCCCCACCCTGCCCTGAACCAAGCACAGGCACAGTCCCAGGTCAGTCCACCTGATGGCTGTAGCGTGTTAGTTTGTCCCCCTCCCTGTGCTGCATCTCTGAGCCCCGAGAGAAGGTGACAGGTGCCAGGCTCCTGCATTTCCCCAGGCCCTGGACGTCCGCCACGTGGCCTTGCCCTGCCCTTCTGCCAGTCCTTTCCTTCTTCCCCGCTAGGCTGGCTCCCCTCGCACAAGGAGAGCAAGTGCAGACCCAGATCCTAGAAGCTTCTGTGGCTGTGAGAGTATAAACAGCCCTGTGCGGTCCTGAAGGAGGCGCACAGCGGCCGGCCGACACTGTCTGTCGTGCTTAAAAGCGTGTGTGGGAAGGAAGGAAGGAGGGAGGGAGGGAGAGATGTTTACTGTTGACTGTATTTTTTGATCCTCTTTCCTTCATGCAGTATTTATTCATTTTACATGAACCTCAGAGCAGAGGCATGGGTGTGGTGTTTAAAGCCAGACACTCCGTTGCACTATGTGTCTTGCTGAAAACATAAGAACTAAGGGGATCATTGATGCTGGTTTGTAGCCAGAGAACCCTCCCCTGACGTGACCTTGGGTGTGTTCCTTCCTCCTCCTGTGCCCCCGCTTTCCCCACTGCATGCGTACAGTGAGGCTGCCGGGGGTACCTGACTGGAGTGTCCTGAGGGTTAAACGCATTAATGTTTAGAAAGCTGTGTGGACCGCCCCTGAACATAGTCAGGACTCCTAAGAACTCAGGGTGAGAGCTGTTAGTGGATTACTCCTGGCTGGTGTATGGGGCCCACGGATTAAATAATTAGAGTTACCTTTAAATGGGCATATCTGTTTGGTCAATTCCAATAGTTTCATGGATTGGCTTTTCCTCCAGATATTAGATGATTCTCTACAGGCAAAAAGAGATGCAGCCAATGCATAATTATTGAGACCTTGGATGGCTGTCTTCATTTCCTGTGTCACTTGTGTGCTGACCTGCTGTGGCCCGAAGAGACTCTCGGCTGCTGGGATGGTTTTTTCCCTCGGAATAGGAGACTCGGGTGCCTTTGATTTATTTATGGAGCTGGTTCTGTGCATTTTTCTCTTCCCCTGCATACCTTCTGTAAGGACTGTTCAGTGGCTTCTTTTCTTTCTGATTGTAGAAACAAAGTATTTCTATATGAAGTGGAAAATGGGTCAGTGAGCAGAGAAAGAGATAATTTCTGAGAAAACCACCATTTCTGCTTTGGACAGCTTAACTGTGACAGGGAAATGTTAAGATATGAAGTGGAAGCTCTGAACACATGCGGGCACCCCAGCATCCCTGACAAACTGGCCTAAGACGTGGCCACTGAGAGTGTGTTCCCCTGGAGACACATTGCTGCCTTGAAGATGGTTCCACCTTCATATCAAGTCTTGCACATCCCAGACCCACAGTTAGGCAGTGCCTCCCGCCTGGACTGTTTCTTCCTGAATCCCATGAGCTATCTCTGCCCACTAGGCTCTTGGCTCTGAAGGCGCTCTGCTCTAGTGCGCCACTGGAGGCCTCGGTACCGCTGACGTGCTGCAAAGATCACCAGCACAGAGGTGATTCTGGTCAACTGGTGCCATTATTGAGACTGGCAAAGGATGTCCCTGGTCGGGAAAGCTGCCTTCCCTTTAACCTTGGGAAGGATGTCCCTAGAACTGACATTATCAAACCTTAGTGTCCCCTCTGAGGTAGAGAGAGAATATTCCAGAATAAATGATGGACTTATAGCACAGCATCTAAATCCTCAGGAGTTAAACATGTTACATGAAGCAACACAGCTGGTGAGCACTGGGGGTCTCACCCTGTTTCCTTAACCATGACAGCACGTCTCGTTTAGTTTTTGTTTTTCAGCGCAGTTAACATTCAGTTAAACGTCAGATGTACAGTCCCTAACCCCACCTACGTTCAGGGGAATATTTAAACTCACTGTATTGCTTACATGCAAACAATCATTAGTTTAAATAAATTTGGTTTTGGGCGAGGGGGAGGGTTGAATTTTAAAAATTGAGAAATAAAGTTTGCATCCTTTGTTATAAAATGCATGCATATTCATGTGGGATATTACAGCCCAACTCTAGGGATGTTGTAAAAATGCCAACAGTTGGCTGACCTCTGAACAGAGGGATTTCTTCTTGTTCCTTCCACTGAGTACAACTAAAAACCCCAGACGCTGCATCTCAGACAGATGTAAAAAGACTGTGAAAGTTGCCCAGCTCTGCAGTGGCTAAGCTGATGGTCAAGCTCAGATCCACCTACCCTGGCAAACCTTACTGCCTGACCATGATTCTCCAGGCCAGGTTAAATCATGTGGTACATCCAGCCATTGAACCTTACATTGTAGAGCTGGGAGGGCTTTCAAGAGATTGTGCGTGGCTTGCCCCTTGACTTCCCACAGGCAGGATGTTTTCATCCCCATATTAGCAATGAGCTGTCTGCGGCGTTAGCATTTTGCATGTGCCTTGCACGTGGCCAAAGATTAATATGTAAAAGAGAACCTAGAGTCTTGCGGCTCCTCCTGTCAAACCGTGCTGCCCTTTTCTTGGCGGACAGTTTAGCTGAAGGGGTCAGCAGGTAATTTGGAAAGGTCATTGCACACCAGACCCATCCTTTGGTCCTGCCCTGAGTATTTGTCTGAGCGCAGCGTGGTGTGAGTGACCGTGGTTGTGTTCTGCACCCAGGCTGAGGATCCCTCTCTCAGCCCCAGTATTTAAAATCGGGTGCACAAACCCGGCTCCTTCCCTAGTAGCAACAGCCCGACTCTGGGGTGCTATTTATCGTCCAAAGACAGACAGAGCTGCCTTCAGCGTACTTGGGCCCAGATGCTTGCTTGACAGGATGACGACAAGGGTGTTCCTTAGGCCCGGTATGCGATTCTTATTGAAAGATAATCTGCTTTGCTTGTAAGTCAGGGTCTTTGACATTTTATGTTCACTGAAAGTTTCTGAGTCAGAGATCCGGTGCGTTTTGCTCATGCCCTCTGTCTCCCAACTTTTAAGAAGGAAAAATACGTTCCCAGACTGTCTTCTCTGTGCCAGGGATTCCTGGACAGCATCTCAGGTGGGGGTGAAGGCTCTGGATTGCGGTTCAGACCCAGTCCTGTTCTTTATCCTCAGCTCACGCCAGGCTCTGTGATGCGGGCCACCTGGTGCTTCTGTGTTCCAGGCCTGTCGCCAATCAGAGGAGGAGGAATGGGAGTTTGTCCAATGGCATCAATGTGGCCTTTCTTTGTGGGTCTGACCTTTAGGCATGATAGAAGGAAGCCAATGAAAGGGACTCAAGTAAGAGCTACAAAATGATGGAGGCCTGCAATATACGATTTAATAAGAAAAATGAAAACAACTTAAGGATAGGTTAATTGCTAAATGATGGTGACTGCTGACTTAAGTTTCATAACAATAGTGTGTTTCGTTCAGTGGTTCTAAGAGAGCTTTTTGTTTCCCTGAATATAACCAGGGGGAGAATTAACCTCATTTATATATATATATATATATATATATATATATATATATATATATATATGATAGATATGAGCTTTGGGGGAAGGGAGAGGGGTAATTTAGAGCTGTAGTAGATTAAATCACAGGTAGAACTGTAAAGGGAGAGAATAGGATTCAAATGAGAGAGAATTAAGGAGGAGGGTCTGGAGAAGCAGCTGCCCACTAGCCCCTGCTCCACTGTGGTCTCCATGCCCAGGGGACACAGAGAAGCTTGGCACCAGCCTTGAAACTGCACACGCCTGTGTAACCAGCATCCAGATCAAGAAGCAGGACGTGCCCAGCTTCTGGAGGCCACTCTGTGCCCCCTTCTCTTCACTAACCCTCAAGGACAAGGCCAACCTGGACTTCTAGTGGCGTGATCGGTTTTGCCTGTCTTTGGACAATGAGACTGACACAGTGTATCCTCTTTTGACTTTGGCTTCTTTTGTTCAATATTGTTTATGAGATTCCTCCACATGTTACATGTAGCTGCAGATTGTGTATTCTCGTTGCTCTGTAGTATTCAATGTATTGATCCAGCCTACTGTCTGTATGGGCATCTGGGTAGTTCCTAGTTTGGGCACTCTGCTTGGAGGTGACCATGTAGAAGCATTTCTGTTATGTATGTGGGATTTCTGGGTTATAAGACATGCATGTGTTAGCTAGAGCAGATATTTCCAAACAGTTTTCCTAAGCACTTGGACTATCTTACACTCTCACCGCAGCATATGACGGCTCTGATTATCCCATCTCCTCACCCAAACTTGGTATTTTGGTATTTTTCTGTCTTAATATTAGCTATTCTGGTGATCGGTAGATGCTCACCTAACAGATGAGAAGGCTGAGGCACAGAGAGGTGCCTAACATTCTGCGGCTTACAAGTGGCAAAGCCGGAGTTTGAGCCCTGGCAGCCTGGCTCCCAGGTCCATGCCCTTCCCATCGCATTATCCTCCCTTCCTCCTAAGAGATGTTTCATTTCCTGAGCGATGACCCACAGTGGTCAGCCCTGGACAGCTGGTAGCTCAGTCAGCCTCTGTGGGTCCCCCTGTCAAATATTTTAACAAAATCTCAACTATGAGCTATTCAGTTGTTGAGCCAATTAAAAAATGTGATTTCTAGACCTGGGAAAGCTGCAAGCTGCCCGAAAATCTTACTTTGGCTTCAGATTTCAAATTTGAAATCCTCTTAATGAATTTCCTAAAGAGCCACAAAATCTGCTCACTTTGGGTTCATCTCTTTGGCTTTTCTGGCCAACCCCTGAGGGAAGCGGCCTGTTCCATCAGCTCGCAGCAGAGCCCTTGAGCAGGGAAACCGCCAGAGTGGGCAGCATTCTAGCAGGATACCGTCCTTTCTGCAGATGCTCATGGAGACTAGATAGCTACACGGGAAAATGAGCAAGGGGCAATGAAAAAGTAAATCAGGATGTAAAATGTTAGGGTCACCGGGATTCCATCTAATAAAACACACGTGTATCTGAACATGTGTGTGTAAATTAAAAAGTATATGCAAACGACTAATAGTGATTATTTTAGGTTGATAGGATAGTGTGTGGGGCTTTAGTCTCTTATATTTTGCAGAATTTTTGCAAATTGCTAATATTTTGTAAGGAAAAAAATTTCAAATTTATAGTTTCTAAAAAGATATTTTTCCTTCCTTGTTTCTGCTGCCTATATTTAGGAAAAAATAAGAATCGTAATCATTTTGAAGCTGTGGAATTTATTATATATTTAAAAATCACAGAACCATAATGTAATGATTAATGGCAGGATAATACGATGAAATGGATAACAGTTCACAGCCCATGCTCCAGTGTGGGAATAAGTCTACATTAATCTGGAAGTAGAATTAAGGAAACTATAATCTCTGTGCGTATGACATATATTTATTAATGGGTATGTATAGGTGCATATATACACACACATATATACTCTGTTGCGCGCACATATATATATGGAGATGCTATTTATCTGTCTATCCTAATTCTTATTAGTGCTTCCCCTTTGTAAAACAGGCAGGAGTGCTAAAGAACTGGGAAGTAAAATGTGTATAATAATAGGTATTAAAATGTCAATAAATAAGTTAATGTGCACATTTTATATGTGTGTATATTTTAACACAGTTGAATCATATATACGTAAATCTTCATGCTAGTACACAGAATAATGTCATTGGCTATTCTTTGGTGATAGTAATATGGAGTATAAATATAAAGTTTTCCGTTATACTTTATTGTGTTTGCAGAATTTTTTATGATGAACATATGCTGGTGTTTAAATAAAAAATGTCAGAAGGTCCTAGGTAACATTTGAAACTCGCAAGTCCCCTTTGTCAGGTGAGGAAAGATCTTGAGAAGGAAAAGGCAGTGAGTGTCGTAGAAACATACTGCTGTCCTCTCTTTTCTAAAGAGTTGTTGAATTCTATTGTTCAAACCACAACCCTCTTTGTTTTTAAGTAGATAACATAGTGAAAGAGTTTTGAGTGTTGTACTAGATCTCTCGTTAGCCATGAGAATATGCTCTTGGCTTTGTTCTCTTTTCAGTGGTTTGTTTTATATTCTATCAGATTGATGGATTATTAGCCCCCGTATCTTTACTTGTCTTGACAGATAGGAAATTAATCATTTTATTTTTTTAAAGGCACATGATTTCTTCTGTGCTCAGATGTTCCACTCTCCTTGGATGGATGCGGAAACATCATTCACTGTGTACATGTATATGTTTATCAAACCGAACAATGGAATAAAAAAATGCATTAGAAAGCAAAGAGGTATTATTTCATTTCTTTAAAAAATTCTTCCTGATTATAAACATGTGGCAATATAGAAAACTATGAAAAGGAGACAGAAGTTTAAAGAGAATAAAAGTTATACGTAATTACACACCTTAGAATAAACACTGTAAAAACAGAGGTAAGTTGCCTTCTAGATAGTCAGCCTTTATTACCAGTTACTGCCATGAGCGGTATTTATTGAGCTGCATGGTATGTATTGCTGTGCTCTGGGGAAAAGTTTGTGAGGAGGACAGACAAAACCCTGTCCCCACCTAACTTGCTATCTGGGCAGGAGTCACTGTGTGTATGTGTGTGTAGGGGAATATATACAAGAGGCAGCAGAGGGAGTGGAAAGCAAAACAGATAAATACTTGGCAGTTTAGTGTGAGAAGCGCATTATGGGAGAAATGTAGGCTTTTTAAAAAGTGTGTGTGCGTGTGTCTATATACAGTAGGCAGATTTTTGAAAGCAAATTGTCATTCTATATAGTTTCTCCCCACTTAATATTATTTTTAGCAGTGTCCTATGTCACTAAATATGGCTATATTATGTTGTGTTATGTCACATCATAAATCATATCCCATTGCATCTCATGCTATCATATGAATGCATCTTAATCTGTTTAACCATTCCTTGATTATTGGCTACCTTGGTCGTTTATGATGTTTATAACATAAAGAATGCTGCAGTGAATATCTTTGCAGATCATAAAATTTTGTCATCTTGGCCAGTCTTTTATCCTTAAAATACATTCCGAAAAATAGAATGACTGGCTTAAATGTGTGAAGCAAACATCTTCCAGGCTACAGGGACATATACCACTGAGCTGGTTTCCAGAGGGTCACGCCCGTCACCTTCTCAGTGTTTCCTCGCCTGTGGGATATTTTATGTTTGCTCCTTCTGAAACTTGTGGACAGCATCCAGGTGAACACGCCCTGTGTTGAGTTCTGTATGGCAAGTGCTGGTTGGCCAGGGCTCTGTTTATCATTGATTAAGCAAATAGGGCTGAGCTCCTCCTGGAAAACATAACAATGTGAGCAGCCCCATGGACTTAGTACCCTTCCTGCATTGGGAATAGGAAATGGGTGTTAAGTGCAGGTCAGAATAACAAAGGAGAGCCCTGTTACTGGAGCTGTTTTTGATCTCAGTGTGTGTCAGACTGGGAAGGCGGGAAGTACCACCACCAACCAGAAACAATAAGCTCTTGAGACTTTGTGCCAGAATAAAAATAAAAACTTTGTTACAGGAATCTTGCTATAACCCGTGTGTTTTATCTGTCTCCTAGGAATTAGAAATGACCACGTAGGCCTGACTTTTTCAGATTTGTGGATTTTATGGAAATAGGAATTAGCAAATTTCCCTTGTATTTTAGACATATTAATTTAATCAACAATGATAAATGGTTTGTAAAAAATTAAATGAGATACCTGTTTACCCTGGAACAGCTTTCCAGCTGTGAACATGATGATGACATGCTCATATGAGCACACTTCGCGTTCCGATGACCTTGACTCTCGTGTTCTATAGACTCATCTAGGGCACTGATGACCAAGACCGTGTTTAGGGGTATGAAACGATCTTAATGCTCTAGAACTTTTCTCTTTTTGATTTGGACCTGCTATAGCTCATTAAACTTTGGGGCATAATTGCTTGGGTGGCTGACCATAATTTAGGACAACATTCTCATCTGTTCTACATTTTTATAAACCCTACCCTTCGGTTTAATATTATTTAAATTTCATGGTGGCCCCATCCAATGAAGAAAAACAAATGGCAAATACCTCTCCATTGTTTCGTGTCCTTTTTGCCAGTCAAGAGTTCCTGTTTTTAGGGCTGGTCCTTAGGCTTGCGGTAGAAGTGAGAGCCCCTTCTGCTTTGGGAGAGCTCTCTCAGTGGATGAGAGCCAACCCAAGGTGGTCTTGGGGCAGCCTGACTCCCATGCTGTGGGGCCTCTGCCTAGTGCTTGGAGTTTGATAACTGCTCTCCTTTTGTTAAATTATCCCGTAGAAGACCACTGCCCTCTGAGATCAGCATATTCCCCTGGAATTACCTCTTAATTAACTTTTCTGATAGTTAATCATCATAAGCCTTATTTAATATCTAGCAGTGTAGGAAAGTGCCAGATGGGATTTCTTTTATTAGCAATAAGATAAGGTCCCTTGGAGCCTGTTTAATCAATTCTCGTTAGATGTTGATTCATAGGACCAAGAGTTCATAGGCTGTCTGCTGCTGTTCTGTTGCAGTTTAGCATTTATATGTGCTTTGTAGAGACACTCAAACTTGATGGACTCTAGACCCTGATCATTTCGGTATGGTCTAAATTTGTGGGGGCTGTCTTGAAATCCACGCTTTACTGCTGCTTCTCCTAGTCCCAGGGTGCGCTGGAAGGGTTACCACTGCAGCTTATCTTGCCCTCCCGTAGCTCCTCATAGGAGAATGTTGGAACTTCAAGGGCAGGGGCAGAGAGGCCCACAAGCACGTACTCAGGCTTAACTGAAATCTTGGATGTCCGATGTCTCTGGCCCCACCAATAAGACACAATGGAAACAAATGGCATTTCATAATCTGCAGAGGATACACGGACGTTTTCCTCCCAATTCTCATGAAACACTTAAGAACTTAGTCCTATTAGGCCAAAATTAAAAAAACAAAACAAAAACAAAACCTCATTCAGTTATCTAAAGGAAAAATTGTACAATCTATTTTCTTGGATTACAAAGTAATAGAACTAAAACTTAATTGCTAGAGTATAAACAAAAGAAGTTCTCCCTTGAATACTGCTGCAGTTACACACTCACTGTTTGGAAAATGTTAATGGCAGTGCTGTGTGGCGTGCAGCCAGGCCTGAGGAAGGAGAGTCTTTCATTGCAACGTTTTCATCATTAAACAAGTAAGCACAGATATAATTAAACTAGGGCTTCAACCACTAGGAAAAGAAAAGAGTAACGAAAATAATCTCGGGGTAATGAGAGAAAGGGATGAATACCAATAAAAGTAGGAATTAATGATTCGTAAGACAGGAAGGAAAGAGTAGAATTAGCAAATTAAAATAAAATCCAGCTAGTTTGTTTCCTGAAATAAAAAAAAAAAGAATAAAATGCCCTCCAAAAAAATATAAGACTATTCAAAGAAAGACAGGGAAAAGAACAATTATAGACCATCAAGAATGAGAAAGGGAATATAATCCCAGGTGCAAAGGAGACAAAATTTACAAGAGAAAATTTCTCTAAATCCTTCAGATTCGAGTGTGGTCCACAGACCAGCCACAGCAGTTTCAGTCTGGGAGCTTATTAGAAATTGACACTCTCAGGCCCCACCCCCAGACCTCCTGACTCAGAATCTGCATTTTAACAGGATCCCCAGGTGATTCACGTGCACACTAAAGTTTGCATGACATTGCTCTAAATCAGTGATTCTCAGCCTTGGCTGCACATACACACAATAATCACTTTCAGAGCTAAAATAAAAACCAAACAAACAAAAAGACAACTCCTAGAGATTTTGATTTCACTGGCCTGAGCTTTAGGATTTTTGAGACTTGCCCAGGTGACATTAATGTGAAACCAGAGTTGGGATTCCCTGCTCTAAATTATTCTATGCAAATAAATGTTAAAATCTTGATGAATTACTTTCCAAAAAAACTAAAAATGTGATACATCATCTAAATAGATCACCAAGCTCAAAATAACCTACAAATATATCAAATGACAACCTCCCAAAAGGCCAGTGATTCCTATGGCCCAGGGCACAAAAGACAATGCCAGGGGTGCTTTCAATGTAGGGTATCTAACAAAGCTTAGACCCAAAGCTTAGACCCCCTGGGGTAAGTACATATAAGAACCCCCATACCCCACTATACATAGAATTGCAAAGAATATCATTTGTCAGCAATCTTGGAACTCAAGGTAAAGTGAAAAAAGAGCCTCCCCTATCCCCACTAAGAATTTCTAATCATAAAATAGCTACACTTGTATTTGCAGCTCAAATTTCCATTACTTATGTGGCATCCACACCCTCAAAGGTGAGTTTTTTAAAGGGGTCCCAGGATGGTGGTGCTCTCTCAAGAGCCTAACAGAAAACAATGCAGATTTTCTCTGGAAGAAACCTACCTTCATTCGAGGACTCAGAAAGTTTCTGCAGAGAAAGTTTTAATATGAGCAGTTAATAGTTTAAAATCACTAGTCACTTAAGGAAACAATGTCATGTAAGTCAGGGGCAACAGAACCAGATCTGTAAAACGTATAGACACAAGAATTAACAGCTACAGGGTATAAAAATAATGCTTACTATGCTAGAGAAATCAGGCAGATGTGAAAATATGAATAAAGAATGAACAAATTTAAAGACAAAAACTCATTAAGATGAAATACATAACTATTTATTTATGTATTTATGTATTTATTTATTTATTTATTTATAAGTGGGATCCGAACCGGGGCCCTCTGGCATCCCAAGCCAGCTCCCAATCAACACGCCACTCGGCCGGCCCGAAATGCATAATAATTTAAATTAAAACTATAATCAGTGTATTACATAACAAATTAAGCACAACCTGAAGAGAGAATTAGTACACTGTAAGAAGATGATTTTTTAAAAATCTAGACTGTAGTAGAGAGAAACAAATGTGAAATTATGAAAGAGAGGTTAAGAGTCAGAGAGGATGGAGTGAGAGAGAAGAGGATAAAGGCAATATTTGAAGAGACGTTCACTGGGAATTTTCAACAATTGATAAAAGATCCTAATCAAGATTTTCATGAAGCCCACAATTTCCAAGCAGGATAAATAAATCTACATCTGGACTCATCTTACTGAATCATCAGAACACCAAAGACAAACAGAAGATCTCAGAATCACCCAGAGACAAGAGAGATACTTCAAAAGAGTAACAGCCAGTGTGACACTTCATTGTTAACAGCAGTGGAATAATACCTTAAATGTGCCGAGAGCTGTTTCAGAATAAACTTGGTAGGTTTGGGTGATGGACTGAACATGGGACCTTGCAGGAAGCATTTCACGAGTATCGGTCAAGTTTTTGGAATGCACAAGGGACCTTCACTGATACAAGGAATACTTAGAGCCAGGTTTGAGGGAGAAGTTCCTGAATTTGCTTTGGACAAGTTGAATTTGAGATGCGTGGTGACAGCCAAAAGAAAATAAGGTTCCTTTTCCACCCCAGTATGTAGCTCACAGCTTCTATCTTGTCTAAAAACAAACATCCTCGTATTTCAAGGAACTTGGTCCACTGTCTTGCTGAAATTGACTTAAACTATATCTATAGTGACCCTTTGTTCTATCAGAAATGAAACAAGTTTGTGTGAATTGATTTTGAGTTACAGGTCAGGCACTTACTGCATGACTTTGGACCTAACTCAATGTTTAGGAACCTCAATGTCTTCATCTGTATGATGGCAATAGTATATATACCTCACTGAGGTGTTGTGAGGACGAAATGGTATGTCTGAAAAACCTTTTCTCTATAAAATGCCACACATTTTCGTTAGTGATTCCTAACTCTTTAGAAAGAATCTGCTTTTTGCCAGGTGTTCATTTGCCACCTGTTTCATGAACTGTTTTTCTAAAATTTTATCAGGCATCAATGTTAAGCTTTATATTCAAACAGAATCTACCTTCTCTTCTCTTTTGAAAAATGGAATACCATTGATCTGATTCAGAGCTCTTGGTGCCTATCCTTAAAGACTATTGGCAGTGGTATGTAATCACATTTGCAAGTTCTTTCTGGGCTCTGGAATGTGATTTTGCTCAGGCAGACAACTTGAAGTTAGTATAAGGCCAAGGCCACCTGTGTGCTTTTTTGTTTTAAGTAATTTTATTTCTTGTCTCAGGTTCCAGTTTCTTATTTTAACTGAAAAATAGCCTCTTCAGTGGAAAAGATGAAAGAAAAAAAAGATGTTGAGAAGTTCTGAATTTCCCACCAGCATCTGTTAGCTAGCATTATACCATCTGCCCCAAGCAATATCACTTTTTGTTTCTTATTTCTATTGCCCTGGAACATAATTTCAGACACCATTTATTTTTAATGTCTTAGCTCATCCTGAGTTTTTCTGTAAATATTCTTATAGATCTCTGCCATTTGTTTTTCATGTTCTTTTATCTTTAGTATATACTTTTCAAAAATATGAGTTCTTCCATCTTTAGTTTGTGCTTTTATAAGTGTGACCTTAGTAGAGCACAGCACTTTGCACATGGTTGATATTCCATGTTTGTTTGTGTGAATGAATGGATGAAGGAATGAATCAGAGAATTTTCCACAGAGCCACATTGACTACCTAAGATTTATTTACTTCCTGATCAAGGTCACTCACAACGATACTATCAATTTTCATTTATATATTCTATATCTTTTTGAGTTGTGGTCCATCATGGGCTTCAACTTTTGATAATACATATGTTTTTCACGTTTTAGAAAAATATACATTTTTGAGGTTCTTGTCTGCATTTGATTACGCCCAGCTTTTCATTTCTTCACTGTTAAGTATTCCAAGATGACATGATCATTGTCTTTCAAGGGTTTCGTCACTTCGGCATCACAGTGTTTAATTTTTGTTATCTGGCTTCGGTGTGGACAGCTGAGATGACTGGGTCTCTCTTTGCATCGGTCTTCCATCCTGAGCTTCTTTGCAGTGTGGTAGTCTCAGGGTTTTAAGAAAAGCATGAGTACAAGCGGTAAGGACTCTTGAAGTCAAGAATCAGAGTTAGGCTAATAGACTCCAACTCTTGATGACAGAAACTGTAAAGAACTGGTGGCCATATTTAACCTACCGTACATGCTATTTATCATCCATTTTTACTATTTTCCCAATAGTTGTTGAGTTCCTTGGGCTACATGATACATACATCTAAAATAAGTAGAAGTAGTGGAATCATCAAAATCTTGGCATTCTGTTATTTCCATTATACCTTTTTGTTTTCAGGTTTAATGCTCTTAGCAGAAATCCTCCTTCTGGAAATGCTTCAGCATAGAGAGACTGGTTATTAGGATCAACTCATTTAATGTATCTTGGAAGCACTGACTGAGGAACAGTGGCCATCTGGTTTCTTCTCTTTGGGAGACAGAAGAACAAGGTAGTTTTGTCGCAGATAGGCCCATTTAATCTGCCAGCGATTTAGATTTAGATCACTGATCGAAAGCTGTTTTGTTTACTAATTTTTAAAACTCGATGTGATTTCGGTTTATTAAAATAAACCTCAAGCCCCCTGGTCTTCACTCCAGGATGACCTAGAATGGTGTTCCTTAGGCCTGGTGCAACACTAGAATCACCTAGCCAGCTTTTAAAAAACACCACTGTCCCAAGATGGTCATGGAAATAATTGGGCTAAGAGGAGGGAGGTTGGTGGAATTCGGTTGAGAATACTTTTTTAAAGCTCCCAAGTGAATCTAATGTACATTCAGAATAGAGAAGCACTATTTTAAAACAGGGGTCAGCAAACTTTTTCTTGAAAGGGCCAGATAGTAAATATTGTAGGCTTTGCGGGTCCTAAGCTCTCTGTTGCAACTCTCACCTCTGCCTGTGTGGCACAAAAGCAGTCACAGGCGATATGTAAATGAAGGAGCATGGCTATGTTCCAATACACTATTTATGGACATTAAAATGAGAAATTCATGGATGGCCAGTTAGCTGAGGTGGTTAGAGCGCTGTGCTCATAACACCATAGTTTGCCGGTTCTATCCCCACATGGGCCACGGAGCTGTGCCCTCCACAACTAAATTGAAATGGCTACTTGACTTGGAGCCAATGGCTCCTGAAAAAAACACACTGCTCCCCAATTAAAAAAAAATATAGTAATAAATAAAAATTTAAAAAGTAGAATTTCATTCATCTTCATGTCATGAAATATTATTCTTTAGGGTTCTTTCAGCCATTAATACATGTGAAAACTATTCTTTGCTCACTGGCCATACAGACACAGGTGAGGGGCCTGATTTAGCGCACCTATCATAGTTCGCTGTCCCTGCTCTAGACCACTTCTTTCATGGTCTCACGAGAGGTTTTCTTCATCTTTAAAAAAAAATAATATAATTTTCCAGTCACTATTTTAGGTCGTGAAAGGTTTTTTTCTTTTTAAGCAGCTCTATTTTGGTATAATTTATATGCCAATAAGTTAACCTGTTTTAAATGTACAATTCCATAATTTCTAGTACATTTATAGATTTATGCAGTCATCACTACAATCCAGTTTTAGAATATTTTATAACCCCCCAAAGAGGCCTTCATGACCATTTGCATTCAATCCCTTTTCCCACGCCAGCTTCGGGCACCCAGTAATCCGCTTAGTGTTTCTGTAGATTTGCCTTTTCTGGACATTTCATATACACATAATCGTACAATATGTATTCTGCACCTCACTCCTTTCATTTAACATACTGTATTGGAGGTAATCCATGTCATAACATGCACTTATTGCTCCATAATATTGTATGGATATACCTCATTTTGTTTATCCATTCACTCATGGATTGTTTTCATTCTTTGGTTGTTATGGCTAATGCTGTGAGGAAATTCCACTTCATTCCTAGTCTATTGAGAGTTTTTATCATGAATGAATATTGGATTTTGTGAAATCCTCTTTCTGCATCTGTTAAAGTAATCATACATTTGTTTGTCTTTTTATCACATAATGCTATATTACATTAGTTGATTTTCAAATGTTGTAAGTACCACTTAGTCATGGCATGTAATTCTTTTCATGTGTATCTGAATTTTGTTTGTACTGTTTGTGAAGGACCTTTGTGTCTATATTCCCGAGGGACTTTGGTCAGTAGTTGTCTTTAATTATGATGTCTTTGTGTAGCTTTGGTATCAGGGTACTCCTGACTTCATAGAATGAGCTGGGGAGCCTTCTTTCCTCCTCTGTTTTCTGAATTGAGTTTGTGAAAGATTGGTAGCAAGGCATTCTCCCAATCTCTGGGAATGTCTCTATTTTGCCTTTATTTTTGAAGGGATAGTTTTGCTGGATATTGAATTCTTGGTTGACAGAATTATAGGAAGTTAGGGACCTTTGCAGCCTCTCCTGAGTGTGTGTGCAGCCTTGCACAAGTGCACAGCCTTCCAGACTCCAGGGATCTATGGGAGCTGATCACAACTTACTGTGGCTGTCACACTCCCCAGATCCAATGGTAAATGTCTGGCTTGTTGCTGGTCTATTGTTTGTTCTAAATAGGATCACGACCTAGTTATTCTCCATTCTTTTGCCTCTGGGATTGTTGCTCTTTCTAACAATACCCGGTGGCATGAGGTTTTGCTGTGCTCTGCTCCAAATCAAAAGGGCTTCCATTGGCAGTAAAACTGCAGGTTTTCATGGCTTGCCTCACTCTGATGGAACTACCAACTGGCAGGTGTGTGGGGGAGTGTGCTAGAGAGGGGGGCAGTGGGGGCAGCCTCGACCTAAAATGCACAGATTCCCACTGTTCTTACCTGAGGTTCAATAGTTTTATTTGAATAAATGCTTCTCAATTTGCCATGTGCCTTTGGTTTGAGTCTTGAAACATTTGTTTTGCCCTTTTTTTTTTTAGTTTTCTGATTTTTTTTTTGAGAGAAGATTTGCTGAGCTTGTTGTGCTGCCATTTTAGATGTCCTACACTGCACTGTTTATCTTATTGATTAATGCTTCTATTCTTAGGCATGGAAAATAAATTTTTCTTCCGTTATTATCAATAATATCTGTAGTAGGGTTATCAGCTCCAGTACACTGATTGGATTTTGTTTATGGTATTCAAAAATGCCTCTAAAACAGCAAGCAGATTTGTGTGGAGGGATGAAAGTTTAAGTATTAAACAATTATTATTACACGATTAAACTATTAACTCTATATATTATAGATTGAACAACTGATAGCAATGTTAAATAGACTCATGTATAAAATAGCTTTCTTTTGGAATGGCAGTGGTCCTATGTAGCACCATCTATGGTTGGTTATTACACGTTTAGTTCTTGTTCTGGGAGAGTCCTGAGTGAGCCAATGAAGAGAAATGAAAAACAATTCCCCCCTTCTTCCTTAGTCTACTAATGTGGGCAGGTTAAATTGAAAACTCGTGATACCAGGTACAAAAATGGTAGGAAAAAAATACTGTTCGGTACAGTGGCCCCCATAAGAACTGGTGTCAGCTTCCTGTGCCCCCCACACATCTCTTATTCCCAGTCCCAAATTCTCTTGCTCTTGGCATTATCCCTGTGAACAAACAGAACCAGCAGATGTGACAGTGACTTGCCATCCCGGTCCCCACTGCTGGCCCAGGAAACATCAGAGAGTCAGTGGGTTTGGGTCTTAGAAGTAGGTGAAAAGTGAAAACCTCTGCTTTTACCTTATGACCACAGTTAAGTCTATTTATAGTGTTTCTCTCCTGCTACTCTCCTATCTTCTCCCAAACGGCCTTCACATCAACAGTGAGAATTGATTCTCATTGAGCATCTATTCTTGAGATGCTCATGTAAAAACCACGAGCCCAGGTAATGAAGCGATTATTTAATTTTACTTGGGGAGGCAACGTTTAGTAATAGCATGCAGTGAACTATTTTTGCTTATTATGATAAGATTGTTCTTTTTCCTTATTTCCCTAATAATAGCACTTGTAGTTCATTAATAGGTTGATTTGCTCTCCTTTCCTCATCCACCAAACAGAACTTTAAGAAATCCATACAGCTCTGCAGAGGAAAATATTACATAAAGACAGCCCAATAACCTACAGTTAAACTAGTACGACCAGCTTATATATCCGTGTAATGCTATTGGCACCACATACATTTGCTGTGTGTTTCTCTTGGCAGAGTTACAGCTTCAAAGAATTGAGTATTCTGGGGCACCATGTGGTGGTTTTGCCATAACAGGTTGCTAATGAGAGAATCAAGACAGAGGCAGACATTGCCGTAAATGTGAGCTTATATAAGCCACATTAGTCAGTGCTAGTTTTAAACAGTTCTGTTTCTCAGGAAGCAAGTTGTACACTGCATCTTCCTTCTGAAAAGCAATGCCTTGCCCCTCACGAGGGGTATGCTGCGCAGGCAGGAACCCGATGGTGAGAAGTGTCACTTTGATCGTTGCTGTGCTTTTAATGTCATGCTAAATGGAACCGCACTTTACAATCTCTCAACCACAGCAGTTTCCTCTTCTCATTCAAATCGAAGCATATAAACGTTTCCCTAACCACTGTTTGAATCCAAAATGTTTATCTGGCAGACCTGTGCAAGTTGAATTCTAGAAGGAAATCTAACTTAAAAAAAAAAAATCTTAGAACATTGTGTTCAGGGTTGCAATCAAGGACCATGTTTCCCGCACATGTTGTTTTCCAGGCAATTTTTCTTCAAAAAAAAATTTTTTTTTTCTGAAAAGATTAGGCTGGTGCTTCTAGGTGGAGAGGAATGGTAGCAGGAGATCCAGAGAGCAAAGGGACCCACACAGATTTCCCTGATGGTATTTACTTAACTCATGTATGCCTCAGTCTTACTTTAGAAAGGATTTGAAGTGGCTTACTGATGTAACTACAACTCAACTAGGAGAGCAAGGCACAGGGAAATAAGAATGGAGAAACAAAAGTAGATGGACTGCCATTCCTCTAGAGCAGCGGTTCTCAACCTTCCTCATGCCGCGACCCCTTAATACGGTTCCTCATGTTGTGGTGGCCCTCAATCATCAAATTATTTTCGTTGCTACTCTATCACTGTAATTTTGCTACTGTTATGAATCGTAATGTAAATATCTTTTTGTTTTCCGATGGTCTTAGGTGACCCCTGTGAAAAGGTCGTTCGACCCCCAAAGGGGTCGCGACCTACAGGTTGAGAACCGCTGCTCTAGAGTCAATCACTGGCAATTCCGACCACTCAAAGTCCGTTTTCCTCTGGTGTCCTGAGCATCCAAGCAGGAAAGGAAAGTGTTGAATTTTGGATGGTTGAAACCCAAGCGTTAGGCGTTGGCTGTGGCCACAGTGCTCATTTTCTGGCCTCACTCTCTGGAAGTTTCCAGATTTAGTTTTGAAACTAACCCTTCAGGGTATTTGGTGGCTGGTTACATGGATGGACCAGGAAGGTTAAAATTATTACTAGCTGGTTATTTGTGAACAGAGGATGGGTAGACTTAAAAGATTTCACAAGGCTGGTTATAGGCAGGGTACCAGAGCATGATAACGTAGACACTTCGTGTCTAAACTCCTAATTCATTTGCATTCAAACTGCAAATCCACCATTTTTTTTTAGCTGTATGACCTTAAACAAGTAACTTAATTCTTCAGAGCCTCAGTTTTCCCATCTGTAAGATGGCTATAATAATGCTACCTATGTCACAGTTGTTAGGAGGGTGAAGTAGGATTATGCACATAAAAAATTTAGGCATCCCCTGACACCTGGTAATCCCTCATAAATCTCAGCAATTATTGTGTCTAAACTCCAGAAGTTACTGTTGTTGTTACATTGTAACTCTGCATTTTCATTACTTAAGGAACTGACAATTAAAGGGGGTAAAATTGCCTGTCAATCTGCTGAAAAACAATTGGGAGATATGGAAGGACCCAGAAACACTGTTGGCTCTCTGTTCTCTGAGTGAGAGCTTTTTCACTTGTCCAGTGAAGGGATGGGAATGGAGTATCTATGTGGAAGATTCTAATGTGGAAATTCTCTGTGGGGGAAAGGGTGCTGTTTGCTTGTCCAGAGATAGACATCCCTCCCCCGAGAAGGTCCTCAATGGTACTCCAAAAGGAGGGGGCTCAAGGGCTCTGGTGCAGTTACTTCTGCAGAAGACATTGGTTCAGAGCTTTCCCCCGACCCAGGACATCCCAGTGTTGGGACAAAGGGCCAAGGGTGCCCCTAAGTTTGGGAAATTGAGGCCTCGTGTTTTAGAGCCCTGAGTTGTCGACTGTGGCCATGACTTAGAATCACTGTATAGGAACATGGAAGAGTCTCTGCCAGCTCTTTTCTGGCCAAGATACTAGGTGTAGAAGCCAAAAATTACTTGACTTGGAAACGATTTCTGTGTTAGAGTGGTAGAATTATGGGTGATAGGGTTTTTTCAACAGGGACTGCTCACAACTGTGTTATTCTATGATAGAGTTGCCAAACTTCAGTCATACAAGAGAACATATACATAAGACAAAGCAAAGGTAAATTAATACAACGATGTGTAAATAATTAAATGAACTCGTGTATGAGATGGGCCTCATATCTGATGTTGTGGAAATGTAAATGGGAAAAGCACACACTTTGTGTTTGAGAAGGCCTAGATTGGAATCCAGCGTCAGCACTTTCTGAGTCACCAGGCATGAGTGTCACGTCTCAGAACATCAGTCTTCCTATCTGTAAAATGGGCAGTGCTTACCTGATGTAAGAGACATGCAGACTAAATGAGGGGATGTCTCTGAGCTGCCTGGCAAAGTCAGTTTCCATCCCTCTCCCCTTCCCCCTGATGGGGGTGGGGGTTGGGCTATGGCCAGTTCATCAAGACTCATGTTACAGTGTTAAAAGTAGGACTAACTTTCGCTTTGTTTTCAGTTAAGCCTACCTGGTCTCTCTCTATCCACCTATCTATCCATTTTTATTTATTCATGTATGTATGCATACATTCAGTCGTTTATTCATCCGGCCCCTTTTTATTGAGTACCTTGCAGTATGAAAGATGCTATTGATGCAGCGATGAATGAAACAGGTGTTTTTGTTTGGAACTTGTGAAATCAGACATGAATGCAGAGATAGATGGCACCTCGCCAATGTAAGCACTCTCTTATGTATTGATGTTTAACTATAAAAACACGATCCCATTAAAAACATCAAGCTTAGTCCTAGAATCAAAGATACCAGAAGAAGCTCAATGCTCTTGATGTGTCCAAAATTGAATATATATGTGTATATATGAACATGTCTATATTTCTATTTCCGTAAATCACTGACCTGTGTTAAAATTAAAAGCAATATTTTTTCCATGTGATTTGGCTCAATCGCTCAGTGTTTACTGCTTAGTTTACCACTAATCTGCATATCAGTAATCATACTAGAAATCCAAATCTTCAAAGATCAGTTATCTTAGGTTTATAGAGAATAAACCTAAGATCGGACCTGCAAGGATTATATGTCTCAGCAATTACATGCCGTTCTTTATTTTAAAACTCAGTACTCCAGTAGTTTGATGTCTTCTGTATCCTGTATTCTATCTGGGGAAGAAATTCTAAGTGGTGCCTAGCAACTCTTGTTGTTTTAGGCTTCTTCTTTCGCTGTGCATTTAAATCCCTTTCTTGTGTCATTGCCTGACATGTCACCCAAGAGTGCCACCTGGTGCGTTCGAAATGGCAGAATATTTTCATCCTTCTCTAGCTTCCTTCTCCTGATTAATTTTCAGCTTTTAATTACCGTGGTGAGCAACTTGGGTTCTCCTCTGTTTCTTTCACATCAGAAAAAAACTTTTGAAAAACTGTTTCCAAAGTATTTTAAGCAGTATGAAATTTTTTTTTAGTGGCATACATGATAATATAGCAGGTAAGACATTGCTGGCATGAATTCCAAACAAAGGGACGATCAGATATTATGCAGTGGACCATCAGTAAAGAGGTTGCAGCATGGGACTCCTGGAAACTTATTCTAGCCTGAAGGTGAGAATAAAGAACTTCTTTGTTCTCTAAGCGCTTTTTCTACTAGTGATTAAGTTGTTATAGATAAATTCTTAACCTGCTCAAGGTCTTCTGTTCCCCTCTTCAAAAACTGGATGCAGGTTGACTTTTGCTTGTTTCGATGTTCAGCTAAAGGCAAGACTGCTCTGAGGCCTGACTGTGGTGCTGTTTACGAAACCCTTGCTTCAGGGTCAGGCTTAGCTAAAAATCATCCAGGAGAGCCCCTGGACTTGCAAGAAATTGTCGTGAAACTGCCTGTCCCAAGAAGAACTTGGAATGATATGCTGCTTTGGAACACAGTGTAGACTGCAGGAAAATTTCATCCTAGTTTATGTGGAAGATGACAATTTTTGAAGAAGCCTAAAACTTTTCTTATAATCTCCATTTACGATGTAGTCATCTGATTAGTATAACTGCTTGTAGAATCATGGCAAGAATAAAGATCTTGGGTCATTTTGACACAGACATTTTCTAGTTTCGAGAGGAAAAAAGATAGGTGTACTTACTAAATGTAATAAGAAGTCAGTTTATAAACTCCCAATGTTTGAATACTGTACCTTTGAAAATACTGTAAATAAATACTTTAATAAGCTTACAATAAAGTTCATATTTGCAATTAGGTCTGAGGCACAGGCTAATAATCTGATGAAGTATTTTATGTACAAGTACAAAGTTAGAAATTAGTCTTTATAATTTTTTTTCATGTCTTCTCATAAATCTCCTAAGTGGACAGGTTACATATTAAATTTTGTTTTACTGAAGTAATTAGTACTCTGACTCAATTGGATTTAACCTTCTTTATGTACATATATGTGGATCCAGAAAGCTCCAGGTGAACTTGTTTGGATGATTTCTTATACATTCCTTAAGACCATTTTCTGGATGCCATATAACTAAATTGCATTAAAAGGGGGAAAAGAGCATTTACTAGAACTAAACGTGATTTCTCTCAATTTAAACCTTGCATTCTTCCCATTTTGAGCTACTCAATGACGTTCTATTTTTGTCCCCCTTCCCCACCACCATCCCAAATCAGTAGAGCTTTTTTTTTTAACCTAATTATAGCAATAAAGAATATTTTAAAAATCTCAACTTTTTCCTCTTCCTAGTAGATATTTGTATCAGTCAGGGTCAACCAGAGAAACAGAACCAGTAGTGGTGAATGTTTTGAGATTTATTGCAAAAAACTGGCTTACGTGATTATGAGAGCTGATAGGCAAGTGTGAACTCCTTAGCGCAGGCTGTCATCAGGCCATCCTCAAGGACAGGCTGGACTGTCGGGCGTGAGCGGAAGCTGCTCTCCACAGGCGGGCGGAATCTCTTCTCCCTTAGGGAAGCCTCAGTTCTGCTCTTAAGGCCTTTCAACTGATTGAGTCAAGCCCACCCGGATTATCTAAAATCACCTCCCTTACTGAAAGTCAGCTGACATGGGCTTCCCTCACATCTACAAAATACCTTCACAGCAATGCCTACATTGATGTTTGAGTTACAGGAGGCTGTCGCCTAGCCACACCGACACATGAAATGGACCTTCACAATATTTACTAAATGCCAAACATTTCAAACTCAGCAAAACGAATATAGACTTATGCATACTTATATTTGTTTGGTATCCGTCGATGCATACTTGTATTTATTTGGTATCCGTCGAAACCAGAAGCTCCTGTAGCGTTGCGGTGAAATGCACATTGGAAAGTAAAGGTTGGTCCCTGCTCTCATGGCCCGGGGACAGGGCCTTACCTTAGAGAGATGGTGTGGGTGTTGCCCCTGAGTCTCTGTCCTGCAGCCAAGGCCAGCAGGCAGATGGATAACTCCAGGACTCCGAGGCGAGCCTACCCCAGTATGTTCTATCTTCTCTTGAGCTCCTCAGAAGTAGCCTTTCTGAAGGGCTCTAATAGGTGCAGAGGGCTTTCCTGGGCTGCCCCTCAGAGCGTGTCTGTTGCTGAATGATTGTCCAAAACAGCTGGGCTTACACCCAGCAGCTTTTAGTAGCCAGGGGAGGGCACCCTGAATTTTACCAAGAATGCCTATGATGTTGAAAGAGGGGTTTCCCCAACCATTACCAGAAAAGGGGGTTAGAGATACTGGGTATTTGAAAGCATTGAATGAGTACAGCATTTTTTAATTTTATTTTTTTATTTTTTTTGCTGCTTCTCTACCTCTAAGAATAAAGCTTCTTGAAGGCACAGACTGTCCGTCCTCAGAGCATGTCACAGTGACTAGCACAGGGATCAGCTTGGGCCCTAGCAGGGGCCCAAATTAGGATAATTTGAGCAGGGGTTAACAAAATGGTCTATTTATAAAAGTGTGGGCTCTAGGGAAGCCCCAAATGATATTATAGTATCCTGTAATCATAATCAACCCCAGTTTGGGGGATTAGGGAAGGGAGAGGTTACTGGAAATCTGAAGATAAAGTCTGGAATGGAAGGATGCTGATGTGATCCCTCCAAATCAGTCACCTGGTCGGCACAGTGGAGGGTGTATCCGGAGGGGCCAGCGGGAGATGGTGAGCCTTCCATTCATGTTATCAACAGCTCCGGGTATGTGAACTTGAACAAGCTGTGTAATGTCTCTGAGCCTCTGTTTTCTCATTTTAAAATGGTATAATTATAGTTATCTGGCTAGGTTAGTTTGTGGGCAGATAGTATGTGTAAATTACTTTTAATAATAGGTGGCATTTAATATAACAGCTGCTATTGTTAGTATTATGATTGCCACTACCACTGCCATCCTCAGCTAACCCCTAACACAGACATGAGGTTCGCATGCTGGTAGGAAAAGAGCTAAGCTAGTCAAGAAGCATTTTAAACTGTTTCAGAATAACCATGGCATCTAACGTGTGTGTGTGTGTGTGTGTGTGTGTGTGTGTGTGTGTGTGTGTATGCACTCTTCAACTCTGATCATGTGTAAGACAAAACTCCCATCTCCTCTAGATGCCCCTTGCAACCGTACGTTTTCACGTTGCCCTGCCTACTTGCCAGGGGTGAAAAAGAAAACTAGTCAACTACCCCGATTTGAATTCCATCCTACCAACCAACCTCATGATGGATAATTTAAAGCAGAGAGAAAATGGCCAAAAGGTTAAGGATCAGTGGAGGGAAATTGGGACTAATGCACACTGCCTGACTTCACTTGTGCTGCAATTTGATGTGATTTTATGAAAACTTTGAGTATTAGGCAGGTGATTAGCATGGTGATACCATAAATGTACCCACACGTGTCAATTCTCTTCTCTAGTGTTTAGGGTTATAAAGGAAGGCCTACAGATACAATAGAAGAGATAAACAGTGTATGTACAGCATCGATCACTGTGTTTCATTTATAAGTATGCTTTAGATCGTAAGTCAAATAGAAAGCCGAGTAGAAACATCTCTAGAATTCGTCTCAGAGATGGTTGAAAGGGAATCGGTTGCTTTGCAAGAAAGAACCCGCGCCTTCAAGGTCCTGGGGACATTCACTGAAGAAAGCATGCTGATTTTGAAAGAAATTCTTCCTCCTCCTCTATGACACGCCTCCCTGCTGTCTGCAGGGATGAGACTCCTGGTGGTGAATAAAACCAGGTCGCAGGTTTTGCTACAGTTTATCATAGTATACCTATGAATAACTCACGAGCCATCTGTTGACCATAAAGCCACTTAAGGAATCCTAATAAATGCCCGATTTCCACTTCCTAGAGTAGAGCAGCATTGGCTTTTACAACCTTCCTGAGCAGTAAAAGGCCAATAAAAATATAACTGACAGCTATGGATCTTTGCTATTTCTAAACGTTAATCACCTCAAAGTACAGTATCAGGTATCTTCATTTCTAGGACTGTTCGTGACAAAATGTTGGCAACATGTTAAACTTCAGTTACTTCTTATAATATCTGATATTCATATGAGCAAGGCTTAGTGACTCACCAAGACAATTTGGAATAAATAGGGATATTCACCCTGAAATTTTCTCTTTCAGTGGCAATAATTATTAACAACAATAGTTTCTTCTCTGAGGTAGTAATTTTTGGCATTTTTGTTCTTATTCAGAATGTACTGAAGACGTGATTATTATTAGTACTGCTATCTTTCCCAGTATATAATTATTCACGTATTAGCTTAATTTCTTTTTTGTTGGGTGAAAGCACCACCATATCAGCAGAGGGATAAGCTTTTTTACAGTATCACTGATACAAAATGATTTTAACATGGACTTACACTTTAACTGTTATGATTCTGAGTTACTTCTTCTTACATTTTTATTAAATTTATTGGGGGTGACATTGGTTAGTAAAATTACATTGGTTAGTAAAATTAATACATCATCTAATAAATATCACATTGTGTGTTCACCCCCCAGAGTCAGTTCTCCTTCCATCACCATATATTTGACCCCCTTTTCCTTCTACTAACTCCCAGCCCCCTTACACCCTGGTAACCACTAAACTGTTGTCTGTGTCTATGAGTATTTTTTCGTTTGTTTGTTGATTTCAGTTTTATATGCCACATATGAGTGAAGTCATATGGTTCTCGACTTTTTCTGTCTGACTTATTTCACTTAGCGTAATAACCTCAAGATTCACCCACGTTGTTGCAAATGGCAGTATGCCATCTTTTCTTTTGGCTGAGTAATATTCCATTGTATCTGAGTGACTTTTAAAA
Source organism: Hipposideros armiger (assembly GCF_001890085.2). Taxonomy (NCBI): domain Eukaryota; kingdom Metazoa; phylum Chordata; class Mammalia; order Chiroptera; family Hipposideridae; genus Hipposideros; species Hipposideros armiger. Next base: position 1,344,697 of record NW_017731730.1, read on the forward strand.
CTCATCAGTATTGGCTTTTAGGAGATCCTGATCACACTAGAAAAAAGAAAGAAAGAAATATACTTCAAAAAGTAACAAACCCCAAACAGATTTCTGATACTTGGATATTTTTGTTTTGAACATTCTCTCTCATCATTTTCTCACATAGGGACATGTTCTGTTACCTTTTGGCCGATGAAATGAGAATGCGTAAGAACAGATCAGGAGATAGAGACGTGTGTTGTACAGACCTCAGGGCTCGCCGGTAACCTTCCAGTCACTTCTCTTTCCTGCCCTCAGTTTTTTCTTCTGAAATGGGAGGATAAAGCCTTTCCATGGCAGCAGTGAGCTCGATTCCATTGGTGAGCGTCTCCTTGGGACCAGAACAAAGTTCATACCCTGAAAGCCTCGATTGTATCATTCATTTCCATTCACTTGAGTAATGTGACTCCGTGTATTGGACTGTTTTTGTATTTTGAAAGTAAAGATAAAGTGCATATATAGTAAGACTCTAATTTTGTACATAAAGAGAGAATGTAGAAATGTGTGTTTATATTGATTTTAAAAAGATGTGGAGGGAATCTTGCTAAATATTGAAAATGTTTATCTCTGGGTGACGTTTGTTCTCTGTTTTGTACTTTATTTTCTAATTTTCCCTTAGTGATAAAAGTAGTTTATTTTTTTAAAAGATGGTAATAAGTAAAAGCACTCACTTCCCTCCATGCCTCATCCACTAAGGAGCACATCTAAAGAAAGCACCACAGAAGCTTGAAAGAAGAGGTGTGCATTGAGGGGGAGTTTATACCGAGGACTGGGAGGGCGCAAGGGTGGCAGGGCCTTCAGGCCAGGTACCTGCTTAGCACACTGAGCAGATCTCTCAGGAGGCCGACCCACCTGAATCAGGCTCCCAGAAACTGGCAGGTAAGTCAGAGCACATGGGCCTCAGTTGCTGTTGGGGCTCCTACTGTCTCTTAGACAGGATGCCCCTGCAAACCTGACGGGTGCCTTGTCTGCTCTACTCAATCCAGACCTGAGCTTTGATCGTTGCACACGGGGCCAGGGCAAGCCTTCAGCTCCACAGGAGGGAGGCACTGCCCCTGTTAAAGTGTTTGGCATGAGGACTTTCAGTTAAACATACTGGGATGAAGTCTGCCTTGTGAAATGGAGAGCTGCATGAAATGGAAAGACTAAAACTGGCGATCCTTGAGGCTATTTAATGTCTAGGTCAACCTTTCATCTATCCCTTACACGCTCTGACCACTTCCTTTGTGCTTTTTTCAGACCGAAACTTTCAGCCTTCTCATATAAAACTCTTTCCCTCCTTCTTCCTAGATGGTCACTGCTGGTCATCACCTTCCAATCCAGGGTCTAGCTTTGCCTCCCTTTGGGTTAGTCCAGGATTTCATTCATCCATCATTGTCTGTGGAGTGCCTATTGAATATGTCTTAGGTCTTAGGCAGGGTGGATGTCCTCAGGAACCCAGAAAAGTAACCTCCATTTGTTAACAAAAAAGCTCTCCAACCCCCATCTCAGCAGGACCCCTCAGAGATGAGTTCACTGTGTAGTGAGAACTGTTAACCTTTGTCCTCCAGGGGTGGTTCTAGACCCAAGCTTCGTACCACGTTGCTACTGATGAGGGCTGGGACTAACCAATGCCATTGAATAGAGACCTGGGTAGAAGACAATGCGTCTATGAAATTATCAATATCTATCAGAGACCTCAAGTACAAAGAAGAAATTCAGACAAGCTGTATTTTGTGCGTCGGTACATATCAGACCTGTGTGACACTGGAGGTTTTATTTGCCTGGATAAGGGTATTGGTATAAAGTCACGGAACAGGTAGCATCTCAGTTTGAGACATTAAGGTTAAAAGTGAGTGATGGGCACTGTGGACATTGGGGCGTCTGCACTGGAGTTTGGCTGATGTCTCCCTCAGAAGTCTGTTTTATCTGCCTGTCATTAAGTGACCTTGAGGCTGTGTAAAGTGAGTTTGCAGCCCCTCGCTGATTAAATGCATCTTGTCTCTCTTACATTGTAAAAATACCCGTGGACTCTATGTTCCGCCTAGGGTTACGATTTCTCAATGCCGTATATTTGTGTTGACATAAACAGTCTTCCCAGAAATTTGGCACAAGCCTGGCCATGTGCTGATTGGGAACAGGACTTCTTAGAGCAGCGGTTCTCAACCTTCCTAATGCCACGACCCCTTAATACAGTTCCTCATGTTGTGGTGACCCCCAACCATCAAATTATTTTCGTTGCTACTCTATAACTGTAATTTTGCTACTGTTATGAATCGTAATGTAAATATCTTTTTGTTTTCCGATA
>NW_017731730.1:1347519-1373858 GCF_001890085.2 Hipposideros armiger
TGGCAACTCACAGCAGCCCAGCTCCAGGTTGAGCTGTTGTTCAGCATCTTAGCTGTAGAGGGCAGTGTCACTGGCCCTCATATGTAGGATCTGAACCGGGGCCCTCTGGCATCCCAAGCCAGCTCCCAACCAACACGCCACTCGGCCAGCCCCTGATTTTTTTTTTTAATGTTATCGGAATCATCATATCCTCCCCTAAGTCCCCAGCCTCTTTATATTCTAGCATTTTCCCTCTTTCAACATGGTGTTAGATGCAGGGCTTGCTCATTACCCCACTTTTGAAAAGTGGTATAAAATGAGAGGAAATTACAGAGGGAGGAGGAGGTCTTTATAGAAATGGCCGATGAGTTCATTGTACATTGGTGTTGACTACTGAATAAAAACAAACTCAGTAACTATGGAATGCTTAAGGCCTGAAGTTTTTCATACACTAGACCTTTGTGGAGCACTCGACCCAGATTTTTAATGAGTTTGTCCCTCTAGGGCTTTGCAGCATTTAGTAATTAAAAGTAAGCAGCTAGCTTGCCAGATATGCTCAGGTGAACAACCTTTCGTCACGCATCCTGAGGATGCGGGCAACACCTGATTTCATGGCATAGAAATAGGTGATTTTTAAATGGCAAGTAAATTGGCAATTGATTATATTTTCTTTTCTTTTTAAAATTTATTGGGGTGACAATGGTGAGTAAAATTACATAGGTTTCAAGTGTGCATGTCTCTAATACATCATCTATATATCCCATTGTGGGCTTACCCCCCAGAGTCAGATTATATTTTCAAATGAACACAGCCACCAGAGAAATACTTTGTTACCTTTAGTTAGCATCAACATGATACTTTCGCAATGAAAATTAACATCAGTGGCGAAGAGATTTTTACAAGATTTGTTTCAAGTGTTCATGAATGCGGGTTGCTGTGGTTGGTGCCAAGGAAACCAAGGTGAACACAGGAGCTCACACTTCGCCAGCGAGGCGGGGGTTAGTCAAAGAATCACAGAGGGAGCTGTAAAGTTACAACAGTAGCACAGGTGACACAGGAGAAGGGTCACAGTGCTGCTTAGGATGGGTTCCCTAGAAGCAGAGCCTGAGACCGTCCAGCCGCCCAGAATTCATTGGGGGGGCTGCTCTTAGGATAAGGTGTGTGTCCAAATCAGGCTGAGGCAGGAAGGGTGAGGTCTCAGCTGCAGTGGGCTTCAGCCTGATCTTACCGGAGCTGTGGACTGTGAAGTGCACCACGGAGTTGCCCCACCTGAAGGCAAGGGGCTGGCCTTTTGTAGTCTTCCCCACCCTGCGCTAGCCAGACAGTAACCAGAGTCTGACCTGGTGAAGGGTGTGGCGGGGATGGGCATGGCCCTGGGCAAAACGGTTTGTAAGGCCAAGGGCAGTTTCCCAGAGAAGGAGGGCAGCAAGTGAGAGAACCAGGGCACCCAGTTGCGAGGGCCCGGGTGCAGCACCACAGCATTCACTACAGAGCATATAATGCAGCGTTCTTCTTTGTTCAAAGCCCTCTGGTGGCCTCCCATACGACTGAGAAAAAGAGCCAGTTCTCCAAAAAGGACTGCCACAGCCTGTGGGACCTGGTGCGCACTCTGACCCCACCTCCTGGATGCGTTTGGGTGGATGCTCACTGTTCCTCTAGGAAACCTTGTCCTGGCTGGATTTTCAGTTATTTTTTTCTATTTAAACAGCAACGGATGTTTTGGACGTTATTTCATATTTCATCTGCATGTGTTGAGGCACCCAGTTCCGTTGTCTTCCATTTTTATTCCAGAGATCTGTAAGTGCCCTAGAATTTTGCTTTAAGTTAAAACTTGCCATATGGTATGGCTTCTCTGGCTCCAGAGAAATCTTTTTTTCCTTCACCAAACATAATCAGAATTACTGTCTCCATTTGAAATCGGCTCAGGGTGGAAGATGGTAAAAAGAGAACGTTTTTTAAGTCAAAATCTTTTTTTTTTTTAAATTTCACACAAAAGATTGGTAGATACAGTGGACTTTCTTACCTGGGCTGTTTGTATCATTACCTGTTACCTCTGCCTTTCTTTCTACATGAAGGTTTGTGTCTTAGATCTCTGCTGTTTGGGCTCTTTTTTACAACTTTTTTTCAATATTAATACTTCTCTTTATTATTTGGGGTCTATTACTTTTTTTCCTCCTTGCATTCTTTACCTTTCTGAGTCTATCTTAGCATTCAGTTTCCATTATATAGCAAATCAAGGGAGGTTATTGAAATCTGGTTCTTTGTCAAAATAATATGCTGCCCCCTGCGTTACTGTTCGTGCTCTTGGGGTCTTGGTGCAGAGAGGGCCTTTGTTGATGACAGTATGATCCTTTATTTGAGATGTTTTGAATTGTTTTCATTATCAGCCTGGCTGCGAGATCTGAAACACTGCCAAGTTCCTAAAGAGACAATTTTATCTGAAAAATGTCTTCCGATGGTGGGAACAAATGTTACCTATAAGACATACAGCTAAGGACTAACTGGAAGATTGGAGGTTAAAACAGAATAGTGAGTGTACCTGGAGGGCCCACTGTGTGCCAGCCAGGGGCCTGGGTTAGGGGGACTTCTAGTACAGAGGTGGAGCTCAGGAAATCTATGTAAGTTGAATAGAACTGAACTGGTTGGGTTGGAGAACACAGAGATAAACAAACATGGATAAAAAACATGGCTTCAAAGAACTCAAAATACTAGAAGGGGAAGTAGAGCTGCATACACATGATTATAATACAATGGGATACGCCTCAATTTCCTCATCTGTAAACTAGGTGCAAGACTCCTCTTCTGAGAGGGTTAAATGAAATGGTGCACGTAACGTGCTTTGCAGAATGTCAGACTTAACAATGTTAGAGCGCTACTTCATCGAGATACACACAGAACTGGGAGAAAGTAATTGATTCTGTAGAGAGTTAGTAGGTGGATGAGTGTATTCAAGAAAACAGAGTCGAGTTGGTGCCTGAGAGCTGAACACGGATTTGTGGGGTCGACCATCCATTCATGATCTGTGTTGGCAGCAACACCCGTGTCTACTGTTGGTGCCATATATATTTATGTGGGGTGAGAAATTGGACTCCTGTAGATAGGTTTGACCCCTACTATTGCTTGACATTTTTGTTACTGGAATTGCCGGTTTTATTGCCAAGGTAAATTACTAAAGGAACCACTTATAACTGCAGTTAAACATTATTTACAAATACTCAATGGCCTTGATTGTGTTAAACAGCAATTGCTAATCATTGTGTTTTAGAAGCCCAGGGCCTGCCAAGTCTCCTGGAAAGGACACAAAATATTTTCATTAAAAAAAAAATTAGTAATTTTAATATCATAAAATATCTACTAGGGAAAACCAAGCAGTAAATATTGTCAATCTTAAGAAATATTTAAAAGATGTGTGTGTGTGTCTTTTTAGTATATGCTGTATGTTCAATTTTTTTTTTAAAGATTTTATTGGGGGATTGGGGGAGGGGAACAGCGTTGGGGAATCGGGGAAGAGGAACAGACAAGTTGCTGTCCTTTTGTTCTTCAGTTTAGTTGTGGAGGACATCTCTTCACTGGCCCATCTTGGCACTTTGATCATTGCACTCTTCTCGGGTGAGACAGTCGGTTGCTGGTCCTTGGACAGCCGCTCACGGTGGCTCACAGCAGCCCACTGCAGCCTACGCCATCACCGGCGACTCACGGCAGCCCAGCTCCAGGTCAAGCTGTTGTTCACCATCTTAGCTGTAGAGGGCAGTGTCACTGGCCCATGTGAGATCCGAACCAGTGGCTCAGCTTCTCAGAGCTTGCACTCCCAAGCCAACTCTTAACCAACGAGCCACTCGGCCAGCCCTGTACATTCTATTTTTTGGTTGTTTTTGTTGCCTGAATCATGATCCTAATTACTAGGCTTCTTTCCCCCTGAAAATGGAACCCCCAAAACACTTTCTGGCTCCTGAGGCAACGATATATCATGGTGCATCGGCAGGAACTCCTCCAGGATTGCTTACCCAGCAATGTCAAACTCACAGATAAGTCACCTCCATTTTTCATTAGTTTGAGTTGTCTGAAATAATATGGAAAAGCATTTATTGAGACGATAAGTGTTCAACCAAAGTTTAGAAATATTTAAAACTGAAGGCATTCGTAGAAACTTATTTCTTCAGAAGTCGTTTTGCATTTGTACTTCTGATGAGACTTAATCCATAACCAAATACCATTGCTAAATATAAACCTGTAATACAGGTTTCTGATATTTGAAAAGGTGGGCCTGGATTAGGTGTTAGCCTCTATGTGATCTAGTTTCCCTTATCCCTGCGGGTGCTCGTGCAGCACGGGGCACTGAATTAAATATCATCAGGAAAATGTGAAGTCGTACTGCAAGAGAAAAAAGAAAATCTAAAATGACACTGAACAAAAGGCAATATTAGTTTCCTTGGTCAAAACTGTCTCCGTAGGATATCAGGGGTATGTGTATGTATTTATACCTCTTAGGGGTGTAACATAATTTTTTACCCTCCCATGTGAGTAATGGGAGTTGCTGATTATAAATATCCTCCATCACAAATTATTCAGCTTTGATTGTTACGCTAGGCTGTTTTGACTCTGCTGATTGTATGCCTAAAGCCTGACCATATCGCCCTGATGCCTGACCCGTTCTACTTGCTTGTTCAGCAACTTGCTGACAGCCTCCGGCCAGACCCTGCGGGCGGGCTATGTGTGCAGTGGTGAGTCACCCACGCGAGGCTCTGCCCTCACGGGGTTCTAGTGGAGGAGACCATTCACAGGTGAACAAAGGAATAGATAGGTGAGGTCATGAATTGCCGATTGTGGTCAAGGACCAGGAAAGGAGGAAATAGAGCTCTCAGGTAGACATGAATGGGGATGCATTCTCCGCAACATAGCTGAGACCATGAAACTTGATGTCACTTGAGTCCCCAATATAAACACCACGTGAGAAATTTAACTTGGAATTAGGTTCCAGGAAATGTTCCTCTTATATGAAGCTAGGGAGCTTCCTTCTTTGTGAAACTGAAAATTCTATCATTGACCCTATGTCCCCTTTTTGGCTATGGTTTCTGGGAAACTTGGAGAAAACTGATGCCTAACGAAATTATCTCTTCTGGTTAGTATATTTGTGCAGCTGATGAGCTATTATAAACATCCCGGGCCCCCACACCCCCTTCTCAAGTTGGTGCTTGTACAATGGTGGTTCTGGGGCAGCCCAGGGCCAGCCTGGACAGACCAGAAAAAGACTTTTCAGGCCAGAACAGAGGTTTTGAGAGGAGCTTTTAAAAGGAAACTTCTCAGCATGATGTGCAACATAACTCACACCTCCATTTCTGCACAAAACTCTCAATAAAATCGCCATTACTCTCTAGTGTTTGGTAGGAATTGGGTTTGTGTTTGGGGGTGTGTGTCCACGTGTTGAGGCTGGCCTCAAACCAGTCATACAGAGAGAGCACCTGTGTCCCAAAGGAGCCAGCCTCTTTCTAGTTACATTTGGTTCCTGATCCCTTTAGCTCTCGTCCTTATTACTTTTTTTCCTAGTTTACTGATTTTATTGTATTTGTACATTTATATATAATAACATTGCTGATAACTACAAGCAAGCCCCCCGCCCTGCCCCCCTCACCCCCCCGCTCTTTCTCTTTCTTAGTTGACCTGAGAACCTAGGGTGTGATACAAACAGGCCTGGATTAAATCCTTGCTCTGATACCTACAGTATCCTTGGGTAAGATGCTTGGTGACAGGTGCTGCAGTGCCCAGCTCAAGTCCCCTTTACCAGTCCGGGGCTCCTAATCTTGGCTGCCGATGGCTCACGGCTGCTTCCATCCCAGGGGAATTTTTCTCCCTAGAGATTACATCCCCCTTTGGTCCGGGGTGGAGTGACTTCCCACAGCCAGGGCTGACTACAAGGGTACAAAAAGCTGTCCTCCTTTCTCAGAGAGGAGCCAGCTCTGCTGTGCAGTCCACGTACCCGAGCTCCCTGTGGGATCACACTGAAGCCAGCTCCAGCTGAGACCCCATCTCTGCTCGCCTCCGTTCCCTTTCCTAGCCTGTTCTTTTTCTTCCCTTATTTTGAGAGCACCCCTACAATAAATCATGTGCACAAGAATCCTTGTTCTTTGGGAATGCTCTTTGGACCTCTTATCTGTAATGTGAAAAAGAGCTAGTGTTAACTGTAGGCTGTGATGTTAGGCCCCCATCTCATGACTAAAGAAATGTTGAAAAGCTGAAACCGTACTGAAAGTTTTCAGAATGTCTTGTTATTCATTCTGATTGTTCTAGTCATCATGGCCCAACAAGGCTGCCCTCTAGTGGACTCTGAATAAATGTGAATTGAGGATAATAGGTTATGAAATATTATGCCCGCAGTCAATAACAAACTATATGAACATTGGTCTGTCTATGCATCAGTCTCAGCAACAGCCTCCAGAGAGAAACTCCTGCAACAAGTGGTCCTTAGAACATATGTCTCTATTCCCTTGAGGCTTGGGCTTAGTACCAGAAGCAAGCTTAGAGAGATCTCTGCTCCAACTTCTCAATTCCAGAGAAGAATCTCAGAATTCACAGAGGGAAGTGAGTCGTTCACTATCCCATGGTGAGTGAGGAGAACTGAATTCTAATCCTGCCTTGGCCCTGGCCTTCAACTCAGACTGTGTTTGTGTGATATGCTGCTGCCCATGTAGACATGGATTCTTTCTCTATGAATTGTTCTCACTTATTTAATCACATTTATTACTAATTATTTTTGCTACCTTTCTATGTCTCTTCCCATTGGTCACTTTTCCCTAGCCACCTGTCCTCTGTTTGTCCAGCGCAATAGGCAAGCTTCCCAATTCAGGACCTTCGCACTGGCTGTTCCCTCTGCCTCCCATGCTCTTCCCTGCCCTACTCCAAGTCTTTGCTCAAACATCGTCGTCTTACTCTGATCACCTTCTTTAATAGTGCAAGCCCCCACCCCCGGCACTCCAGATCTGCCCTTACCCTGCTCAACTTTTTCTGTTTTCCATAGCACTTGTCCCCTATTATACTATGTAATTTACTCATTCATTATGTAATATAATGGATGTTAAGTGCCCCAAGAGCAGGGATCTTTGTCTCTTTTGTTCACTGACATAGTTCACGTGCCTAGAACAGTGCATAGCACACAACAGGGACTCAATAAGTAAGTATTGAATTAATTAACCTTCCAAAATGAACTTGTCACCTAATGGAAGGGCCACTTGCTCCAGCGAGGAAGTACAACTCCCTGTAAAGGCTCAGAGACATTGAAAAAACTTCCCATGCTCCACAGAAGGCCAGGCCACCGCTGCCTTAACTCTACTCACCACCCAGGGTTGCCACCGTGTTTAGCCCAAGAGCCCAGTCTCAAGAGGGAGGCTGTAATTAGAACCCCTCGTCCACTGTGCCCTCAGAGGCCTCCAGGACCCATCCCATCAAAGCCCTTATCCCCCGTACCCCCTTCACGCCCACAAGGCCAAGCGTCCTCCATCCCTGGACTCACCCCCCATACAGTACAGTCCAACTTCTTCTATGACTCCACCTCCTCAGCTCTCCAAACCCTTCTACTCTGCCCCCTGGAGCTCACAGTCATTGTCAGCAAAGGCCCCCTGTCCTCAGCCTCTTCTCTGAGAGCTGTCATTGCTGCCTTGCCGTGAAGCTGCCTCTCCCCCAGAGACAGCAGTACCCCAAAGCTTTTTCAAATGGTGACTGTTTCTTCCTTTCCCTGCTGTAACTCTGGGCATACTCCAGACCAGAACCTCAGGTCCTTTGAAGCACTGGCCACCTAAACGTCCTGCCTGTCGGCCATGCTTACTCTGGCCACCTATCAGCCTGGTTAGCAGTCCCCCCCACCACCCATTACAGAACATGTTAACACCTGGACCACTGCCTCAGTCTCTCCCAGTCTTCCTGGGACCCTTCCACTCCTCTTTGGTGATGTCAGCATCCCTGTGGTGCCCCACCCAGCATCCTAGTCGCTCATTAATCTTCCCATCCGTGGACCTTCTCTAGGCCTTGTCATCCTCAACAGTGGCCAGCCTCCAAATTCTTGACCTCAAGCGTTTTAGGCTCTGACCACCACTTCCTGTCTCCTGGTGACCCCACCCCAGGAATTCTTCATCCCGGGGATCCAGTGCCTTCCACTTTTTCATTGTCAAGACAGTCTTTTGTCCTGATTTCACCCTTAATTAGCTTGGATTCCATCAGTCTGTGTGTTGCTTTGCATTCACTCAATCCCTTTGTGTGCCTTCAGTCATACACACCTGGCAAGCCCCACCGCTGGTTAACCTCCACTCACCCTCTGTACCTCCCCCTGCCCTTGGGCAGCTGAGCGTGGATGGAGGGAATGTACCACCATGCTCACTGCTTCTGCTTATGACCACAAGACTCCGGCGCCCTGACTGGCGGTGAACCCTTGGTCAGTCTCCCCTCTCCAAGGTTACTCACACCTGTCTTCTCTGCTCAACCCTCCTCACCCCTGCCACCTCCTCATAATCAACAAATTAAATCTTTTTCTGTCTGATGGTTCATTTTGTTTATTTATTTTGAACTGAGACTAAAGGTAGATAGTTTACTAACAGGATTCCCAGCCTCCTGGGCATGGTTGCTTATGAATAACAATGACCCAGTCATTGACATTTCAACTAGAAGTTGAAATTGGCCCTCAAAGGAAAGTCAGCCAGCCAGTACTCAACTTTTTCCTCTTCTACAAAGCTTTTCTATAGAGACATTAAGTTATGGTAGTCTAATCTTTGCTCCTTTTGGAAGATGAGCAACTTCCGTTTTAAAGAGAGTGGGACTGCTCTCTAATAAACACTATTAACATTTTGGTGCTTATTATTCCAAAGGTTTTTTTCAAAATTAAATATTTTCTTAATTCAGCGAGGAAACAAAAGCCATTGAAAGTAAACGACCTCATCTTTCTAACACCGACTCTGCTGGCTTCCCTCTTACAGCAGGTGACTAGACATTACCCGTGGTTACAGTGAGCAATCGGGGCAGATGCAGTGACGAGACCCCAGCCTTCAGGGCCCGGGAGGATGGGCGCAGCGGGCCTGGGTCCTGCGGATTGGGAGACACTGACTCTGGGCTGACCCCACATAGCCTTTGGAAATTGCCAACCTTCCAGTTCCTTCTTTACCATGATTCGGTTAAATAATGACATCATTTTCAATCATGTCTCTGCCTGCTTTTTATTTGTCTGCTGAATGGGCGTAACTTAATTACTTAAAGGATAACATTATAGCTTCAAGTATAAACATTTCTTTTATAACTAAAAGTATAAACACTTCTTTAAAGGGTTTATCACTCTTTATGAAAAGTATAAACATTTCAAACAAAGAAAAGTCCCAAAGACCCAGAACTTAACCATGTGAACTTACAAGCGTTATAAATAAATGTATGTACCACCTGGTTACTGCAGTCTGCAAATTGCCACCCGTAAATTCTGACAGCTCTGAGTACTTCCAAGTAAATTGCCCTCGGCGTTTCACTTACCAGCACAGCTAGGAGGCGTGTAGAGGTTTTGCAGCAAACTGTCTGCTGTTCCCGGGACAGCCGCCTTCCTTCTCACCGCACGGCTTATTCGTGTCTTAACTTCCAAAGCCAGAGCATCAAGCAAAAGCCCGGTACAGACCGCCCCTGAAGTCCCTTCAATTGAGTACGAAGCTGATCCCCTGGCCATGACATGGGACAATACACACTTTATCTTTACACAGACTCAGGAGATACTCAAGGGATTTGAAGTCAATGAGCTGTAGGTTTCTTTCTTTTCCTTTCCTTTTTTTTCCCTTTTTCTTTGTGCATCTTACTTTGGTGAGACAAACGCCAGACTATACACCAGCAGAGCTGATGAGACTTGACCTAAAGTCCTTCCCACGTGGCTGGTCACCCACATAGACCGCCCCGGGCCACCCACCGCTATGATGACTGGCCTCCTGCATGGTTTTACAGATGGAAATTATACACGCGTGTGTGTTTTCCCTAACGATGCTCTTAGATTAGAAGTACAGCGGGCGACCTTGTGTTTTCTCCTACCCTGGACCTGAATACCTGGAAAACTGGACACTTCTGTATTTCAGTTGTAATTTTCACAAATTCTTTTAGTGGCGTTTCCCAGAGTGTGGCGTATGGACCACAGTGAGTGGACCAGATGAATGTAGGTGGTGCAGAACTAACCCATTTTTTTAATATTGATTATGTTTTTGTTTTAATATATATTAGGAAAAATACGAACAAACATATTGAGCCTGATATTTCATGGATGTAAGTGCTTAGAGTTAGTCAAAATGATATTTAATATTTTTCAGGTGAGATAATTAAAAGAAAAATATTAAGTAAATAGTAAAAAGGTGATATATACATTTGGCAAAGTTTTTCATTTTTATTTATTTTATTTTATTAGTTTCACATGTACAAAACAATGCAATAGTTATCCTTTTCACCCCTCACAAAGTGACAACCCCCCCCATCCACTGCCCCTCCACCCCTGATATCATATATGTCTATTACAATTCCATTGACTCCATTCCCACACTATACTCCACATCCCATGAGTATATATGTATTAAATTATAGTTGACATGTAATATTATTCAACGGCAGCTTCAGATGTACAGTGCAGTGGTCAGGCCTCTACACCGTCCATGAAGTGGTCTCCCTAACAAGACATGAGTCCATCTGGCCTCCTAAAAAGTACTTACAACATTATTGATTATACTCCCCAAACTGTCTTTTCTATCCCTGAGGCAATATTGAAGTTACCAATTTATGTTGTCTCGTCCCTTCCCCTTCTCCCTCATCCCCACCCTGTCCCATCTAACAATCATCAGTTTTTCCTCTGTGTCTCTGAGACTATTTCTGTTTGCATTCTTCATTTATTCAGATCTTTAGATTCCACATATAAGTGAGATCATATGGTATTTGTATTTCTCTGACTGACTTATTTCACTTAGCATAATGTTCTCTAGGTCCATCCATATTGTTGCAAATGGTATGATTTCATTCTTCTTTATAGCTGAGTAATACTCCATTGTGTAAATGTACTACAGTTTCTTAATCCAGTCGTCTACCGATGGGCATTTCAGTTGTTTCCAAGTCTTGGCTATTGTGAATAGCACTGCAATGAACATAGGGATGCATATATTTTTTCGAATTAGTGTCTTGGATTTTTCTGGATAGATACCCAAGAGTGGAATTGCTGGGTCATAAGGTAGTTCCATTTCCAGTTTTTTGAGATACCTCCATACTGATTTCCATAATGGCTGTACCAATCTGCAGTCCCGCCAACAGTGCACCAGGGTTCCCTTTTCTCCACATCCTCACCAGCACTTGTTGTTTGTTGATTTATTGATGATAGCCATTCTGACCAGGGTGAAGTGGTATCTCTTTGTGGTTTTTATTTGCATTTCTCTAATGATTAGTGAGGTTGAGCATTTTTTTCATATGCCTGTTTTTGACAAAGTTTTTGAAAGTGGCTGCCTATAGACTCACAATGACAGAGTGATGTGTTCAATGGTCAGGAGGCATCAGACAGTTTCTTAAATTTCAAAGGATGTAGAAACTTTGGGAGACTGTTTCATAAAACAGGAGGCATAATCCCATAGGGAGAGATTTTCTTCTCAGGCCCTCACGTTTCCCCCCACTGGAAAGGATTGCTGTCAGTGATGCTATCCATGCAGATTAGGGATTATTTTACTGTTCTTATGAGGTTTTGTCTCCTAAAGAAGTGGTGGGAACCATTCAGTCTTTCACTTTCAGAGTCGGAGAGTAACCACATAACTATACCTGCAATTCCTTCCATTGTACATTCAACCAACACTGCAGAGAACCTTTGTGTGCCAGGCAGCTGGCCAGGTATTGGGATTGGAGGAGTGAGAAGGCCAGACCTCACAAGGTTTGAAGCCTGGGAGTGACTTGTCATATTAGCACTTCTGAAGGATCATTTAAGCCGTCGCTGTGACTGGACAGACCAGAGAAGAGCTGATGGCAATAAGACATGATGGTGGCTTGGACCAGCATGATGGCAGTGGCAGTGGAGAGAAATGAGCAGATTCAAGAGATATTTCAGGGTAGATCCAATAGGCCATGGTGACTGATTGGACGCTGTGGGTGAGAGAAAGAGAGGAGGAAGAACGCTGGGTTTTCACTTCAGAAGCCCCGTGGAAGGCAGCCCCAGGCCTCAGAGTTCACACAACACATTGTGGAGACTCAGCCTCACATTCTCTGGGAAGATTTCAGTCTGTGGCTTGTGTGTCAGGCCCTCTTCAGAGGTACAACTGGTGCGAGGCCAAGCATGGAAAAGACATTTGATCAATGTTGGCTAAGGGCCTAGTTGAGAACTTAGGGCATAAGAACACGCGGGTGGTTGACTTATGGCGTAGAGCAGTCCCCTCTGCCCCATTTTAAACTTCATTTTGAAGAATTTATTTTGAAACTGGACTCCAATATTACCCTGCTGCTGTAAAAACGTGCACATAAACAACAGAAGCCCCAGGCTTCTGCCTCGGGGACATAAGAATGTGCTTGGTGACAGGCAGAGCTGAGACCCAGTGAGCAGCTTGACATGCCAGGATAATAGAGGGAGATTAAAACCAATCCAAGGCATATATTAAAGCCAGTCAATAGCCTTTACTATTAAAAGAGAAACATCGATATGTCTATGTTTTCATAGAAATCTATAGCCATATCTGTATCGACAGATAATTTATTTTCATAGCACTATGAAGTTAAATTCTAGCAATTTCTGTCTGACAAAAATGGAGTCTCAGTTTTCCCATTCGTCCATGTAAGTGTCCCACTTACATGAATCTTAAGTGATGTATAGTCACTTCTGAAGGCAAATGGAACTTTGAAGCGGAAGGAAGAGTAGAATTGGGAAGAAGATGGTAAACAGGAACGAGGCAGAGAAGGCGAGGAGACAGTGGTGAAGGTAATGGCTCAGGACAACCCACGAGCATGTCAAACAAGCCAGCAACCTTGACCAGCCTTTTGTCTGGCTCTGTGTGGGAATTGGTGATCCCTCTCTGAGTGGCAGCCTCTGAGGCAGCGTCAAGGAATTTATAGTGAGTGGAAATGTCCAGGTGAGTGTAGGGTCAGAAAAAGAAAACAGACTTATGAATGCGACCCCCTTTGTGGATCCCCAGAAACGATGGGGGTGCTGAAGACCTGCTTATGCATGGGTTGAGTCTCTTGACACGGAATTTCACTGGTTCAGAACAACTTGAGTGCTGGAGACCTGAGTTGGGAAATTCACCTGCTTCAGGTATTGGAAATTGAAGAGGCTGGAGAGGACATACCTACAGTGACAGCTCCGGATGAAACTTGATGGGGCAAAGAGAAGGCAGTGGACTGGTTTCCTTCAATGCAGTGTTTCACCATTCCAATAATTTTGGGAGATTCTGTGCTTTTGTGGCTCGCTCTCTCTATGCTATTGAACATATAAAGAGCTCTGTATCTCTTCCTTCTCAAGTTTCTTGAAACTAGATGTGAACGAAGATGCTTCACAAACCAGGTCAGATCCACATTTATTTAGTATTGGGATTACTGTATTCTTGCTTCTGTTTCTGAAAAGCTCATACCCTGACCTCTGGCCACATGGTATAATTCATGCTGTTTCCTGACCCAAAACAAAGGCTTTCAGAGGTTTCTATGTGAATAATTTGCTCAGGGCCAGGTAAGGGCCCCATAGTTGATTCAGCCTATCTGACTGTGAAGTTTATGAACTTCCTGCTATGCCCATCTGCCATCTCTTTTTGACAACCTTTTAACTATGTGCAAACTTCCAGATAAGTTCAGAGAGTGTATCACTCTCCTGGAGCTCTGCTCTTGAAACCCCTCGGCGTCCAGGAACACGTTTAAATGCAGTAGATTTTAGTGCAGGCGTGTTTGACTCTTGAGTTCCTAAGTTTTCTGCTATAAAAAAAAACCTTGCAGAAAGAAACCTGTGATGCCCAGAAAGGGTTTCTACCCTCCACCATGATGCTGGGACGGGAAGAAAGTGGGGCTGCTGTATGGGGTCAGCTCTCCACTGTGGGCCATTGAATCTGGGCCACCCCATGAGGAGCCCACCCCGGGTCATCCACGTCCTGCTTCTGCCTAATTCCCAGATGTTATGTGGGTTTCATGGTCATCTGCGCCTGTACATTGCAGGTTCCTGTATGATTAATCCACCTCTGTGACCCATAGTACCTTACACAGTGCTATGAGAAAGTCAGCACTACGTCAATATTTGTTACGTGCCTAACACATGCCTATATCTCAGGCCTAGTTTTACCATCAGGTGTTACTTCTACAATTAATGAAGTTTGTTCTCTGGCTTTCTTGGCCATTAAACTCTATTTTTGTTAATTGCTTCAAGGTAAAAGTAGATACAAAATTAATAAGCCACAATAATCATGGTTTTCAAAATGATACAGAAGAGAGTATTAAAACATGGAAAATAGACTTCCTAGGAGGGTAATGAGAAGCAAAGTGATTTGACTTCCTGGGCATCGAAATGAAATGGTCAGTAGTGGGAACATTAGCAGGGCTACTCCTCTGTTAATGCCTGCCTGTTAGCATGGCAGTTGTATTGGGCACATGTCAGGCGCATCTTTTGAGTATCTTGTCTATATTTTGCAGCACAGTGTGTACTCGTGTAATATCCTGCAGTACTTTGCAGATCTTGTTTGTAACTGACTCTGTAGTGGCGAAACAGACATTAAACAAAATATACTAAAGTATAAATGTAATGCACGTACACACACATATAATTAGAAATTGTGAAAAGTCTACAAAGTAGAACATTAAGGTGCTATGAGACAGACTCACGGGGGCACTTAATTTACTTGGAAGGATAAGGGAAGGCTTTTCCTAGGAAGGTGGAGGAGGCTGCATGGACTTAGGCTGAGCTTTAACGAAGAGAGATCAGGTTGGAAAGCCTCAAAAGACCAACGTGGCATTTTCAAAGAACAGCAAGAAATTGAATGGGCTGTGTGGTGAGAGCATCATAAGGGGAGGAGGTGAGTTCGGAGGCAAACAGGCCACGTGGGCTCTTGTTACATCTTGGAAAAAACTGGAATGTGTGAAAGCGTGGTAAGCAGGTGGGTGACGCAGTCACAGTTTCATACTTGAAAGGTCCTTCTTGCTGTAGTTTAGAGAAGAGATCAGGGAAGAGGAAGAAGTGTCCCCAGTGTAAAAAGAGCCCGCTGCCCTGGTCCCAGGGAGATGCGGCCGGGTGGGTCGAGGGCGGTGAAGCAGAGACGGAGACGAGCAAATGGATCCCACATATTTTATATGTAGAAGCTAGAAGGTGTGGAGCCTGGATTGACGACGACAGGTAAGGAGAGACGAGACCGAGAGCATGTCTGTGTCTGGCTTTCGCAGTCGGGTGGAGGGAGGGGCCATTCACTGAGCCCAGGAAGCTTAGGGGAGGAGTGGTTTTGCAGGGACTGATCAAAATTTTAAAACACGGTAAATCTAAGGTGTCTGTGAAATGCCATCGTGTTCTCACGTCAGGGATCTGTGATTGAGCCCCACCCTTCCCGGCGGTGGTCACGTTCAATATTAATCACGCTACCCTGTGATGATGAAGACCAGCACTATCACAGGACGTTTGGTGTTGGCAGTGGCCACTGCCTCGCTTGCGCACTCGCTCGGGGCACTATTCACGACAGGAGGATAGTGCTGGGTTAAATGGGAAATTGCTGGGATGTGCTTCTCTTAAGTAGCCAAATTAAACAGGGGCATGTTGTTGTGAGGGCCAGTTTCTTATCTTTGTGTGTGTGAGGGCCTCAGCAAGTGCTCGGGGGAAAGCTCTTTGCTTTGGAGAAGTAACTGATACTGGTTCTTTCGGGTCACAAGGAGACGGAGGCAGCCTGGATTTTTGTCAGCATTCTGTTTCAAGCCAGTGCAGTCAGCCATGGAGAAAGCAGTTTCAAAATAGACCTGGTCAGTTGTTGAGATAGTTTGTGTTGAGACAATGGCACCGGGGCCTTTGGCTGGTCCTCATTCTCCTTTGAGTGTCTGAGCAGGCTGTCCTCTGATTTTATATTTGTTTAAATTTGTGTCTTTTTTTAAAAATACACAGTCATTTGTAAAATAGTAAATGCAATGAGGATGCTGTAGGGGGAAAGGGAATGGAAAAGCTATCACACAGGAGTGCTCCCAGCATGAGCTCGGTTAGCCTCTCCCTTCAGTGCTCCCAGCCTGGCTTCAAACCCTCCCTCAACCCCTCACTGCCACCGTGATGAGACAAAATAACCCACGCGACCCTCAGTTTCTCCTTCTGTACATGCTGGCAATGCAGGTAGGGTATCTAACATGGGTCCTGGCCTATAGCAGGTAGAAGTAGTCAGAGAAACAGAACGAGTGTGTGTGTGCACGTGCGTGCGTGCGTCCGTGCGTGCGTGTGTGCGTGTGTGTGTGTGTGTAGAAAGAGAGAGAGAGAGAGAGAGAGAGAGAGAGAGAGAGAGAGAGAGATGCGCGCGGCAGGAAGGTTTAAAGGAATAGGCTCACTCAGTTGTGGAGATCTCGGTAAATCGAAAATGTACAGGGTAGGCCAGCAGGCTGGAGGCCCAAGGAAGAGCAGTTCAAGTCCAAAGGCAGTCTACTGGCAGAATTCCCTCTCCTTCGGGGGCTGTCAGTCTTTTTCTTAAAACTCCATCCGATTGGATGAGGCCCACCCACATTATGGAAGGTAACCTGCTCTACGCAGAGTCTACTGGTTTAAGTGCTAATCATATCTTAAAAAATACCATGACAGCAATGTCCAGATGTGTTTGACCAAATATCTGGGTACCGTGGCCTAGGCATGTTGACATCTAAGATTAACCGTCACCCAGTTTCTCTGGAAAGGCCGTTTTAGACTGCAGCTCTCCCTGGCTCAGTTTAGCCATCAGAAACGCCCTTGAGTAGAATTTCCTCGCTCCCTATTACTTGCCTCTATGACTGTCCTTTTTTGTCCCTGAATCACCCTTCTGCTTTTAGCACATTATATGGCCCAAGATGGCTTTTTCATGTATGTTTATTTAATAAAGGACCACATAAATTATGTAGGTTTCATTTATATAGGCAAAAGATAGAGATGTCAACAAGCTGTGAATGTATTTATTCACTAAGAATTTTAAAGCAATGGATGAATTTAGATGTAGGCTTTGGGGCACACATTTTAACTTGTTAAAATGAAAATATACAACCAAAGCCCGCAAAGGCCATTAAACTCATGCTGTCCTTCTTTTCCAAATGGTTTTTTCTGTATTAAATTTTGGACCGTGTTCTCTGGCTTAGCCAGGCTGTACATGTCCCCACTTGGGCCCGTTTTCTCTCGAGGGAAACAGGAGAGTGCGTTACAAAGGAGAGAGGGCACTGCACTGTCACTGTGATGCCAGAATCAAGAGGCAGCTCAGACACCGAGGAGCGTGAGCTGGAAGACAGAGCTAAAGAAGCGAGCTCTCTAACAGCATGGGCAATTACAGCAAGACCCTGCAGGACGCCGAACATCACAGCTCTCCACGTGGACACTCAACCTTAAGAGGCCTGACAGTTCCAAAGCCAGAAAACACACGGATTCCAATCAACCCCCCAGAGCAGTATTGCTATAGGAACGAGAGGCATAGAGAATTTCGGGCTCTCTGCAGTCAGTTTTGCCTCTTCCCTTCTCATTTCCTTGCCCAGACAGGACCAGGCAACCTTAGCGATGCAGACATGGGGTGATGTTTCCGGTGAAGGCCCCCTGAGTCAGTTTGCTCCCTGAGTGTTTTCTGTCTCCTGGCTTGAAGCCCCTCCTACCTGTCCTTGCCCCAGGGCTAGGGAGAGGTGGCAAGACTCACTGTGAGGACAGCCAAGGCAAATGGAGGGGCGGGAGGGGAAGGAAGCAACACGCACGTTCTCTGCTGGAGCGAGGCTGCCAGCAGAGCCAGGAGCTGTGACAAGCAGACAGGGAGCCCAGAGCTGCGTGGCCCAGATGTGAAGCCAGCCAGACCCTGCCACTGCTGAGCCCTGTCCTGGGGGGGATGGAAGATGGCTGCCTTCCAATGTGGAGCCTCAGGACTTCCTGGGCAGCGCCTCTGAGGAGCAATCAGAGAATGGGCTTCAAGAGGACATGGGTATTCCGGATGGACAGGGCTATCTCGTAGGGTCAGAAACCCCCCTTGTCACTGGAGATGCCATGACCTAGAAAGAGACTGCATTTCTCAATAGTCCCATTAAATGGTCATACTGATGCTACTAATACCATTGCAATGACAAAAGCAGTGATTTTATGCATGCCCATGATGTACAGGTACCATGAACGCATACTTCATTTCTAGAAGTCCTTTTGACAACTCTGTGAAGTGAGCATTATTGGCTTCATATTACAGATAAGGAAACTGGGGTCAGCTGAAATACCTCTCCAGGTCAGGATTCTCAGTCAGGTCTTTATGATGCCATCGCCTGTGCTAAATCTAAAGGTGATTTTCTTTTCTCCTCCAAGGGAGGGTGAGCCTAGAGAAAGGAATGCTGTCCTGGGAACTAGGAAGGAAGGACAGCAAAGGAGAGAGTCCTAGCAAGATGGCCAGCCATTCAAGGACAGCCAAAAAGGGGAGCTGTATATCTAGGCAGGGGAATGGGGCAGTGCCGGCCATTTTGAAGCGCAGAGCCAAGAGATTTCTGGGAGTTCTACTGGACATCAAAGACAAGGAGAAAGGACAGTCCTAAGACTTGAGGAATTCAGGTCACCAGGAACTCATGGAAAGCTAGCTTCTGAGCATGGCAGCCAAGATGACGGCAGAGCTTTCTCTGGCATCTAGTGCCTGGAGGGGAGAAGAAAGGGCAGGGGAACGCTGGCCACCCTGAAATTCTAGTAGGAAGGAGCCATAGAGGTGACAAATAGCAGTGACTAGTCACAAACCCTACAGGCCTGTGAAATCAGGGCTCCTGTAGACAGACCAATGTGCTTCCCTTTGGTTCAAGAGAAGAACAGAGCAGCCCCTTGTGAGCAGGTGAGCTAAGAGGCATCAGATGCCCATGCAAAGAAAGATGCCCTACAACAGGGTCATGGTTAGACCACCTTCATACCCAGCACCACCCTGTGGTGGGTTTAACATGTTTCTATGCACAATACTGTGCTTTGCATTGGCTCCCCAGCACGGTATGGTACCTTCCAGTTGACATACCTCCCCTGTCACCGCATTAAAGGGGACCTCAGCAGACTTTTGGTGGCATGGCCCTAGTATGGACTGCTGGTGCCGTTCCTTCTTTCTTTTCCATTACATCTTGCTCTGAATCCACCTCATCGCTCAGCCTTCCCTTCCCATCCGTACCTTGGTCCCACTCTACTTGGCACTTGGCCTTGCCCTCCTTTCTCAGAGCTACGTTGACCTGCCTATAGACGAAAAACCCCAAATAACAATGGATAAACAAGACATTAAACAGGATAGAAGTTTATTTCTCTGTAACATAAAAGAAATTCAGGGGTGGGTTCAGGACTAGTGTGGTGGCTCCCCCACATCATTGAGGACCCAAGCTCCTGTGTTTCTGATCCACACAGCTTCCCAAGGTCAAATCATAGATCAAAATGGCAGCTAGAGGTGGGAATGTAAATTGGTACAGCCGCTATGGAAAACAATGAAGGTTCCTCAAAAAATTAAGAATAGAATTACCACATGACCCAGCAATCCCTCTTCTGGGTATCAACCCCCCAAATTTGAAAATATTCATTCATAAAGATATATGTACCCCTATGTTCATTGCAGCACTATTCATGGTGGCCAAGACATGGAAACAACCAAAGTGTCCTTCAATAGATGATTGGATAAAGAAGATGTGGCATATATATATATATATATATATATACACACACACACAATGAAATATTACTTGCCATAAGAAAAGATGAAATACTGCCATTTGTGACCACATGTATGGCTCTTGAGATGATCATGCTAGGTGAAATAAGTCAGACAGAACCATATGATTTTACTCATATGTGGGATATAAAACTTCTGAAAGCAATGAACGAACAAGACAAACAAAAACTCATAGACAACAGTATACGGGTTACCAGAGGGGAAGGGGGGAAGGTAGAAAAGGGTAAAGGGGGGCAAATAGATGGTGACAGAAGGAGATTTGAGATGGTGAACACACAATGCACTATACAGATATATTATAGAATTGTACACTTGAAACCTATATAATTTTATTAACCAGTGTCACCCCAATAAATTGAATTTACAAAACTTACTGGGAGAAATCAGGAAAAAGAAAAAAAAGGTAGCTAGAGCTCACGCCATCTTGAACACTGAATGAGATGGGCGACGAAAAGCAGAAAGACAAACACGGTGGCCGTCTTAGCCGCGTGAGCTCTTTCTGAGCATCCTATGCCCCACGTGTTCCTTTTGCTTTTACCTCAATGACCAGAGTTTGGTCACATGGCCACACCTAGCTGCCAGGGGACCTTGGAAGCATGGTCTTTATTCTGTGAAGCGATGAATGGCCTAACTAAAAGTGAAGGTTCTGTCATTGAGGAATAAGAGAAGAATGGACATGTTCCATCCACTCTTCCTATCCCTTCTCCTCTGCAATGACCAGGCTCATCCTCAGTCATGGTTTGGGTTTTCCTTCCAGGTTCAGTGTCTTAGGCTGTCTGTGTACAGAAGAAAATCAACACATGCCTAACCTTAACTTAGTACAAGATCATAGCTGGGCTTTGAGCTTGTCCCTCTGCTGGCAGGGACAGTGTTACTTCCTGCTGTGTTTGCCCCCTGTGGGGACCCAGACACTTGCCATGCTGTGATTATACCCAGGGGACGCAGAGCACTGTGACAGCTGAAGACAGATGCGCTTTCCGTCCTGAATTCTTTTTTGTTTAATGAGCCAACCTTTACAGATAGAATTAGAAGCAGGAACAAAAGAAATCCCAGGCATGTAAAAGATAATTGCCACTCCAACTTCAGAAGCTGTTTTAGGCAAAAACAAGTAAATAAATACACAAAATGAAAAAGCTTAAAAGCTACAGCCTCAAGGTATCCGCATTCAGTGACTTTCAATCTAAGGAAAGGAACCATCTTATAAAAGGAATCTCAGGCCAATTCCCAGGATGCAACGACATAAAAGTGGTATTTCCATAAATTTACTTCGTACATTCAAAGGTATAATATTCACTTGTAAATCCCATCAGGTAAACAGTGAAATGAGCCCGTTTTAATGAGCATAAATAGTTGAAATCAGGACTTACAGGTACTGTCTTATAGCAATGTTAATATCCAGTTTATTTGGTGTGTGTTTTTCAAACATAATACCTTAATATCTTTCGTAATGTGAAGATTGGATACACACAGATCAGTCGTTATCGATGGTAACAGTTTACAGCTTATCTCGCAGCTGCAGTTGCCCGTTTCTGTCATGTAGGCAGCAGGATTAGCTTTCTTGTGAATCTGCCCCATGCACGGTGGTAAATGACCCTTGACCGTTCAGGTTAACCCACTGGTGCCTTCATACTAGTAAAACAGAGTGCATGCCATGTTTGCACGTGATGTTTTTTACTGCAACTTTATAGATAGTTAAGTGTATTAAAAATGAGATAAAACCCAACAGCCGTGGAACCCCTGGAATGCTTCAGTCCATGGAGGTATCTCCAAGTGGAGTATCACGATTTCACCTCCAGCGTTGCCCACATCACACCCCACTTCTTTCCTGTCTCCCCCTCCCCTCACTTCTTCTCAAGGTGCGTCTTGCCTGCACTTCCTGAGGAGCAGGAAGCTCCCTTCTCGCCTTTCCTGCCAGCACTGTTCCTATTTGCTGCGCCCCCTTTTCTCTGTTTTTTCGCCTGCCCAGCTTCTCACTGGTGACCCCATGTTCCCCCCTCACATCTTTCTCCATTGTGTGTCCTTGGCCGAGGAGGTCTGGGTGAGGCCTGCAGGATGCAAGGTTAACAGGAAGGACCACGTTGTCACACTTCCTTTCCTTGCCCTCTGCACAGGCCCTGGAGAAGTAAGAACCCTAACGGTGTCTTCCTCCTGTGGTCCACGTGGAGAAACAAATGTGCCCAGTAGCCTCCGCCCCTGGGTTCCGCCACAGCTGTTCCTGTGGAAGGAGAGAGGCTGCGGGGCGGGGGGCGGGGGGGGGTTATCACATGGACGCCCGGATCTTAGGCGCCTGAGCTGTGTGTACCTTGCAGCTTCCAGACTGGAGGATTCTCATTCTAACTTGTCCGAAATCTTCCCCTGAGATTAGAACATGGGCTCTTACCCAGCAGCACCTTACTGCAAAGAAAAAGCGCTTTCACTGTTTTCCGTGGCCTCTCACCCACCGTGGGCAGCGGCCTGCTGTGGGAAAAGTACCCTGGGGCTTTGGATAGGAGGCCTGAACTCAAGCCCAGCGTCCACCACTCACTAGCTTTCTGAGACTGAGCAAGTTTCCTAACCGCTCCATGCCTCGGTTTCTGATCCGCAAAATGGGAAAGTGATGGTTTCCTGCCTCTACCACATGCGGGATTGATGACACAGGGTAATTTTAGGCAGCCGGGCAAATTTGAGAGCCGGTAAGCATCTTATTTAAAACATGAAACATGCTTAACTGCTCACCTCTTTGCCCATCTTTGTCTGGTTCATATTCTAAGCGCAGCACTTATTGTATTTGGCACCAGTGCCAGAAGCACTAAAATCTATTGATGTAACGTAAACATTAAATTTATTCGTAACCATGGCCTCATTTTCATAAAGAGGGAAAACGCGAATCTTTAGGGCATTCTGTATCCGCTGATGCTTGGGAGGGTATCTGGAAGGAGCTGCCCTTTGAGTCTGTGAAACGAAGTAATGGTTTAAGATTCTTATCTAATTAAATATATTTTTGGCATTGTTACCCACACGAAAAAAATTATGAGTAATTGGTAAACATTTCCAGAGCTCCTAAGATCAAAATATTGACTTAGAATGCTCCTTTGTTTTAATTTATTTAGGTTTTATCCCTGTGCCAAAGAAAGCTCAAAAAAAAAATGAGCCAACATGTATGATCTAAACCTGTTTACGTAATTTATCAAGATAAGGATTTTAGGCTTCTTTGATCCCCACCTGGCATATTTTTTTCTTGCAAGCACGCAGGCATTCAGCAGAAAATCCAGAGGGTCTTGGGAACAGAATAGTTACTCCTGTTCGCATTGTTCTGAGGGTCACAGGAAGTGGTGGGGAGAGCCCAACCCTGCAGGGGGTGACTTGGGCCATACCTAGCGTCCACTGCTCCCTGGCCCACCCCTCTCCTGGGCCTCAGTTTCCTCACACGCTCAGTGAGGACACCAGCCTCTTCCCCCTGGGGTTTGGGGTTTAAATGCTGGTGACCTTCAGACCTTACCCTGACTCGACACATTTTATTCTTTCCGTATAATATTTTGAAACTGGAAAGTTTACATAAAAATCCAATTGGGCGCTTTTATTGAAAAATCAGAGGATTTGCAGCACTGGCTCTACATTGCAACTTTGGTCAAGCATGCGTTACAGCAGCCCCATTATTGGGTCACAGAGTCTGGGCTGTCCTGCTCCCCACCAGGACCTGTGCCAGCAGGAGTTTGGTGATCCTTACAGAGTAGCAGAATCCATTCTTTTCTTCTTTCCGAGTGGAGTTTTCATTGTTAGTGGAAAGAATCTCTATCAACGAAAGAGACGATCATAACATTTCATGAGTCCGTTTTGTTAAGCGCAAGCTTGAGAAAAACCCTACCTTCCAAAGTTGCATGTTGTCCTTGCTGATTTCCTCCTGAAGCTGTGCAGGGCAGCTCTGGCTTACGTGGTGACGTGGGTCTGAGCAAATCAGGCTGCAGGTGAGTGAGTTAGCTATGAATTGGTTCAGGGTTGCTGTAGGCCACTGTAGTCCACCTCAGAGCCCTGAGGAGCAGGGGCCAAGGGGTGATGGCCAATCCCCAGAAGGGTACAGAGCTGAACGGAGTCTGCGGCTAGCACAGCTGAGAGAGGCTGAGATCAGGGTCAAGATAGGACCCTGAGTGACATTTGAGGCTCATGACAGTAGCACTCCAACAGCATGTGCCTCATGGGCATGGATTCTGGGATCTGCAGTGACATGCCAGGGCAGTGACAGAAGAGGGGAGATCTAAAAGGCCCCTGCATCCCCCTCCCCGAGGGAGCCAGACGCTGGCCCCTGGGTTGGGCGGCACATGGCTGGCTTAGTAGCACAGCCTGGTGAGGTCCGGAAGCAGGATAGGCCGAGCAGGTTGTCAGTCACCTGCCTTTCCTAACTCAGCCCTGGGCCTGCGTGTGTATCCACATCAGGGGCTTCAAAGCATGCATGCTCTTGGCAATTGAGTCTGGATTATACTCTGTGTGTTTTAAAAACATTATTGTGACACTCATAAAGGAAGCATTAAGACAGAACCACAAATACCTACCATCGTGACATGCCTATTTTTAAATTTAGTTCAGGAGAAAGTTTACTTTACAAACATTCTTAACTCTGGTGCAGCCTCCCTCCTCACCATTTCATCGACAGTGCGCTTTCCAAAGTCACCAGTTTCGGGCCGGCCGAGTGGTTCGATGGTTAAGAACTGGCTTGGGATGCCAGAGGGCCCCGGTTCACATCCCACATATGAGGGCCAGTGACACTGCCCTCCACAGCTGAGATGCTGAACAACAGCTCAACTTGGAGCTGGACTGCCATGAGTCACAGGCGACAGCGTAGGCTGCAGCCCCTGCTGCAGGGGTTGCCATGGGCTACCGTGTGTAGCCAGCAGCCAGCGTGAGCGGCCAACAGCCGTAGTGAGCGGCCGTCCAGAAGCCGGCGATTGATCTGCCTCGCCCAGGAAGAGCGCAATGATGGTGCCAACTTGGGCCAGTGAAGCAACGTCCTCCACAACTAGACTGAAGAACAAAAGGACAGCAACTTGTCTGTTCCCCTTCCCCCAATTCCCCAGCACTGTTCCCATCCCCCCAATTCCCCAATAAAATCTTAAAAAAAAAAAAAGTCACCAATTTCAATAACTCTAGTTAGTGGACACTTTTTGGATTGTATGTTGCTTGACCTCTTGGCGGCGTTGGGAAAAGCTGCCCATGCCATCCATGCCATCCTTGAAGACTAATTCATCCCCCTGCCCCCTTTTCTTCATACCTTGTCTGCTGGCCTTAGAGGTGGTAAGTGGCTTGGTCCTGGGCTCACTTCATGCCTTAACCTCTGTCCTCTGTCCTTGGATAATCTCACCCTGTCCCATGTCTGTGCTGGTGACACCTATATTTATTTCTTCTGCGCAGATATCTCCTCTGAGTCTCTGACCTGTGTGTCCTCTTGCCTGGTACACAGCTCTGCTTCGATATTGTAATAGCTGCTATTGGTGCCCCACCCAGCTCCCTGTCACCGCCAGGTGTACCCATCCCCCAGTGCTGTGAGAGTTGGGCAGCTATGCGTCACTAGCAGCCCCTTCTCCAAGCAGTTGCCCTCCACCCAACATGATCTGCCTCCTTTATGCCTCCACCCCACCCCAAAGGGAGGTCTCTGCCCCTGGCCAGCTGACACGGGGTCATGCCTCAAAGTGGGGCTCCCATGGGATCTGGCGGAAGCCGACTGAGACCTTGCTTAGCCCATCCCCCTGCCATGTCGTTTCCTTCACTTCCCTTCTCCTGGGGGAATTAACTTTCAAGAGAGTCCCCATCTCAGGCTCTGCTTCTAAAATCTGATCTAAGACAAGTGTCATATTGACAGTTCAAAACCTAAATGTGCCCCAGTCCCTCACAGAATGCCTTATTAATATGCACACACCTTGAGGGCACCCAGTTAAAATTGGTGCCTCAGTCAAATTACAGAGTAGACTGTAATTCATGGCTGTGGAAGGTTTCTTGAAAAGAGCTGGCCCAGGTTGATGGGCAGGGCCAGATGTTAACCCTCTCCGGTTGGGAAAACTGAGATTCTGAGAAGATGCATACCAAGTCCATGTAGAATGCTTCCTTGGACTCCAAATGCCGTTCCCTTCATTGGCATAACTACAGAAGTTTAATTGCTGTATTTTGGATCTCTGTTGTTTCTGATTTTTCCCTTTTGGAACTTACTACCCAAAGTGACTTGATGTTGGACATACATTTGTGGGCTATAAAACTTTAAATCTAAAAGGGAACTTAATAGATCATGTAATTAGCAAAGCCAAGTACAAGCTCCCACTCCCTTAGATACATCCAGGCACAGAGCAGACATCATCAGTCAAACAGGACATGATTTCCCAGTGGGTCTAGATGTGCCCTCAGAACCCCTCTTAATACAGTTTTCCACATGACCACTACCAATTCATGAGCATATCGATAGATGGCTACATAGGGAGATAGAGCTATAGACTTAAATTGAAATATAGATATAGATTGAATCTATTCATAACAGTTATCAGGGTCAATTCCTTTATTGAATACATAAAT
>NW_017731730.1:1375693-1381188 GCF_001890085.2 Hipposideros armiger
TGAGTCAGACTTACACTTACTATATACCCACCTTACCTTCACTCTGACTATTCTTGATGTGCAGTACAATCCTTTTATCAGTGAGTCATGAAAACTGAAGATATGGGTGGTCTTTGGATTCCCCCGTTTCCTGTATTCTGGCATTCTAGGCCCCAGGTCCTCTCAAATGTTTTTGTCACAATGTCACCCACACCCATATCTACTCTCACTGCCACCCCCTGATCTAGGCCTGGGCAGGGCTGGTCCTGCGTCCTCCTCCTCACAGCTCTCACCCCTCCTGCAGGCCCAGTAATTATAGATTCCAAAAGAGATCACTTCCATGTGTGTTGTCTTTAACATGGGCAAATCAATAAAGTGGTTACAGAAAATAGCCCGAGGAAGGAAATGATCCCAGATAACGGTACACATCACCACCTAGCGGCCCGTGCCAGCTACTCCACGGCCATCTTTGGCCTCTTACCACTATGAATCCCAACATACAGTTAAGCCTACTTCTTACAAATCTCTCAGATTCGTTTCTTCCTCTTCATTTCCATTGCCTTGGTCTTCAACCTCAGGAACCATCGCCATGACAGCAAGTCTTAACCAGTTTCCCTCCTCTGTCTACCTGGCACCCTGTAGTCTGCTCTCTTGTGTCAGGGGTTCCCTTTTTCAGAACAGATCTGACCTTCGTGAAGACCACCAGTGTCTTCTCATCATTTACTCTTACAAATGCTCATTCTTTAGATAGCCTCCAAGACCTTTAGGACCAACCACAAGCCTGTCCCCTGATTAGTCCCCTGTTTCAGACTCTAACCATTGAACCACCAAGTCATCCCTTCTCAAACACGCCGTGTTCAGTTATGTGGCTGCAGTTTTCCACAAGCCATCCTCCCTGCTACAATATCTTCCTCCGAATGATACATGGCATCACTTCTATAAAACAGTTGAATTCATAGAAACAGAGAGTAGAGTAGTGGTTGCCAAGGACTTGGGAATGGGGAAATAGGGAGAGGATGGTAAAGGGTACAAAGTTTCAGTTATAAGATGAATGAATTCTGAGACTCTAACGTATTACATGATTCTATAGTTGGTAATGCTGTATTGTATAATTGAAATTTGCTAGAAGAGTAGAACTTTAGTGTTAGCACCAAAAATAAAATATGTAAATATGTAAGGTGATGGATGTGTTAACTCATTGGTTGGAATTCCTTTCACGATGTATATGTACAAATCATCATGTTGTACACCACACATATATCACAATTTTATTTGTCAATTACAAATCAATAAAGCTGAAAACATTTCCACCATTTTCCTGCTATACGCTCCTATGCACCCTGCCAAACTGGCTCAGGCACCACTGCTTCTATAAACCACACTCCGCTACTCCTCATCTGCTACCTGGCATTTTGCACACTTGTCTTTTGCAATATTGTTCTGTGGCTATGTCTTTACATTTTCCTCTACCCTTAGCCTGCGAGCTAGGTTTTCATGTCCCAACAGCTGGCAGAGAGCCAGGCACATAATAGGAACTTAAAAGCATTGGATGAATGAATAAATGAATGAATGAATGTTCCCAGAATAAAGACACCAGTTAAATAATTTCTTTTAGGTTAGAGAACACATGTAAAGTGTATTTTTAGTGTGAGGTAACAGAAGTGCTATAAGATCCTGATTAATTAAAGGTACTCTTGGCAAAAAACTTTTTGAGCATTCAAATGGAGTTAGTGAATGCAACAATTATGATCTGATAGGTAGGTGATAAAGGTATATGTTTTGAGCTGGCATATTTTAAGATTATTTTTTCTGTATTTGAATCAACTTTTTCTTATTTACTCATTCTTATCTATTATCCCTTAACTTTTAGATGCATGGTAGATTCAACAAATAGTTGCAGGTGTTTAAATTTCTCAATTGAATTTATTTCTAGAAATGGAATTGAATTTATTTCTAGAAGTGGAATGTGTACTTCATTACTTAGGCCTTTTGAGTTTTGTGAATCAGTGTTGCCTTTGGTCCAGGGCCATCTGTTGTGTGATGAGTCCTACTGGATAGTGCTTGAATTTCAAGTGACAATGAACATTAAAGACACGAGCAGACAAGTAACCAGCTGTGTGGTCTCGCATATGTTCATTTGCACCTGTTTACTTGTCGGCGGGATGAAGAGGGCTGTACGAAGAAATCACACAATTTCCCTTGAGCTCAAACATCCTGGGTACAGAATACCCGTTGCAAGGATGACATAGGCATACAGGAAAAACTGTGAGTGTGTCAAATCATATACTTTATATATTAAGGAAATAATCCCTCTCCGGGGTGCCTCTGATTTTTCTCATTTGTAAATTTGATATTTGCACGTTGTGTTCTAAAACTGGTTGCCCATACACCCTCCAACACCTTTACATCATTAAACCAGGTGCTCATGTGGACAAGCTGTGGTTACTAGATGCTGTGCAGTCAGAGGACTCCAGCCATGTCCAGAGGCTGCTCATACAGAGAGCACAGGCACGTGTGAACGTTCCCCAGAGACCAGGATGAGGCGAGTATGGGAGCCCCTCCTTCTCTGTCTCGAAGGGTTTTGTAGGGATCAGTTCAGCTGAATGCCTCACACAGAGGAGGCATTCCGTAAACGTGATTGCCGTTCCTTTTTTTGAAAGCATAAGTACAGAAAGGCAGTTCCCACCTTTCTTTTTTTCCAGTATAAAGAAATATAATATTTTAAGATGCTTTTAAAAATCTTCCTTTGTAGGTTTTCCAATAATTTCCTTTCTGTATCCAAATTTGGAGAAGGGAATTAACTATATAGTAAGAAGGGGGGTTCCAGGTCAGCAGGATCAGCTGTGGGTGAGCATCAGATGGGTAACTGCCTTAACAGCTATTGTGCATCACCGGCGACCTTTGGACTTTCTCCACAGGCTGACATTTACCTGTACAGTGACCCCTTCTAGATGGAGAAATCAAATATTAATGGCATTACCATAGGAGTTTACATACAATGCATGATGCATGAAGTATCCGAATGTAAGCGATGATTTGAATTGTAGGTAAATGAAAGAATGGCGTCTAGAGTGTTTCTGTTTTGTTTACAACAACCTAGAGAGTGATGGCAGCGCTGCTTCTCCTGGGAGATTGTTTTCTCTCTCAAGGTCAGATCAGTCTCTACGAGCCCAACAACAAGAAGAAAATTCTCTGGGCAAAAACGTCTGTTTCTTTGGATGCCAAGGGCTGCAGATTTTGGCTGGCTGTGGAAGTGCTGTCTGTGCTCAGCCACAGGCTGGGAGTCAAGGAACTTTTATTTGCATATATTATAATAGTATTTACATGATGAATAAGAACCTTTCACATTCTGAAATGTTATATCTATCTCTTATTCAGAAATAAGAAGAATCCTACTCCTTTTCCAGGTTCCCTCATTACATATATTTGAATTCTTATTTTAACTTTCCTATGGTGCTTTATTTCAGGTAAATTATAAGCAGCAGATGGTAGAAAGTCTTGCTTTACTCATGATCACAATTCATAGATGCAGAATGAGAGTTGGCCAAATGCTTGGCTGCTTTACCTAAGTGTGTTTCTCATAATGGTAGAAGCCTAAGCAATTAATTATTAGGAAGTTTTCTTTTCTTCTGGCCAGTGCTCATGTTGCATTATAATCCCTCACCTATTGGCTAAGCTTGTTTGAGCAGAAAAAGAATACACAGCCAGCCACGCAATCCAGGTCAGTTCTTCTGTACTAGGGAGAAAAGAGGCCATCAGTGTTCACCTCTCTAAGGAATTTATTGTCCCGTTGAAGGCACATAAACAAATGATTAAAATTCAGTAGGGTAAGTGTCATGATAGAGTGAGGCACAAAGTACAAACTGTGCTTGGCAGAACCGGAGTCTTGGTAGCGAAGGTGACATTTGAAGCGGGTCTTAAAGGAAAAAGAGGAGAAATTTGCCAGTAAGGAAAGGAGGAAAGACACAGCATGTGGAAGAAGAAAGAACACAAGCAAGCATAGGAACAGGAAAGTTCTTTACAGCTCAAGAGAGCACCACACAATTCAGAAGTCATCATCAAACCTTCTAAGTAGTGGTGGAAGTTAGTGGGAGTGAGACCTATCACTGTATTTATTGTTGCAGGTGGCTTGGCGTAAAGTCTTTTGCAGCTTGTAGGCTGGTGATACGTGACGGCCTGAACTAAGGCAGTGGCAAAGCAAGGGTAGAGGAGATGTGGTTAAGGGATAGTTAAGTGGTAAAATGGATAGACTATGGTGTGAGATTAAAAGCAGAACTTGAAAAAGGGATAGAGCTGAGGATGACTCTTAGGATTCCAGAGGGGCCTTGGGATAGAAGTTCCACTCTTTGGAAGGAGATCTGGGGTTGAAATAACAACTGTAGTTTTAGACATTTTGAGTTTAGTCTCATGTAAGATGGTGACCTGGAAAAGCTTTTGGCAGTCCCAAACCCTAATCTGAAACTTAGGAGAACAAGAAAGACCTAAGAATTGAGAACTGGCGCGTATATAGTAATTTATGACGCACAAAAGGGTTAAATTCCTCAATAGGGGAATGCAGAACAAGGAAAGAAGAGGATTAAGGAATAAACTCAGGGAAGGATGTAATGAAACATGAATTAATCTGGAGAGAAAACCAGGTAGCTCTGAGAGTCCCAAATAGTGAGAGAACAGAGCGGTCCAGAATGCAGATGTCAAGGCAGTCATATGGAATAGGGACTTTACAAAATCTTTGAATATGACAGTATGTGACTTCTGCTCTCTGAAGATGTGTCAGTTGGGGTCCCATCAAAACAGAAACCCTCTAAATATTTCATGCAGAGGATTTTAATTTGGGGGAATTGACTGCAACAGTATTGGAAGAGCTGGGAAAGCAACAGGAAGAACATGTTATCCAGAGAGCAGTAGCTGCAGCAGCTGCTTCTGACACTGGGGCTGGAAGCCTGCATTTGATGGAGACACTGCTCTGGCCGCCATTGGTACTGAAGGAACCCCCACTGCCAGGAAGGAACCCAGGAGGCCACATTCACCCACAATTGCCTGCCTCCAGGGGAACACAAAGCAGAAAAATGGCATCTCCCTCCCACCTTCCATTCTCGCACAAATGCCTCCTATTGGCAGAGCCTAACCAGCACCCGCTGGCAAGGGGACCTGGGAAATGTAGTTTCCGGGCTTCCAGGCCCCTGTGCTACACAGAGGAGACCACGGAAAAGCGAGAAAGAGGCTGAGTTCTAACAATCAGTATCTGGGGGAGGGGACTAAGGCAGCACCTGTATACTAGGTGCTGTTATTTCTCCTTTATAAAAATGATAATGTGTAGCATGTGCTGAGTTTTACAGGATACCAGGGTGCCTGTCATAGGTTCATCAGTGGCTCATGGTTTTTGTGACATTTTCTGCATTTTAAATTTGATGATTCATAAAGCTTTAGGGGACAGTTTCCCTTTCCCTAAGCATAATGTGGTCTGCGTCCAAGCAGATACAAGGAAGAATTGAGCAAACATAGGGAAGTGATGGGGG
>NW_017731730.1:1381233-1389565 GCF_001890085.2 Hipposideros armiger
TGTGGAAAGTTGGGGGGGGGGAGAATAAGATGCTCCTTCTTGCCAAAGATTATGTGTAGAATTCTGACTTTCCCGAAAAGGAGGCTACCGTCACCTGTATTTTCTTTCAGCTTCCTTTATTCAAGACCAGCATACCTCCATTCCCCTTGGGCTCCTGCTCAAGTGAGGTCATTCATAGCTGTTAAATGGGGGGGTCTGTTCTGTTGTGTGCTTTGTTGCTGATTTGAGGAGGTGGGAAATGTGGCCGACCCCCCTACTTTCCAGAGTGGTGAATGAAAGCTGTGAAGATAGTGATTATCAAACTGCTTGGTGAAACCCCAGGAATGGCCTGCCCCAGACTATCATAAGGTTAGGAAAGCAGAGATATCTGGGGCTGTTTGGAGGTGAGGGGATGGAGCTGGAAAGTGAGTGACCTGGGACAGTTGCAGCTTTAGGTGGGGATGTCTCCTCTAGACCTTTTCCCACCTGATCTGATGAGCCTACCGATGCGGAGGTGTGGATGGGATGCCCTCCTGTAGGCTGGATGCCCTTTGGTTTTTCTCTTTTGCATGCTCCTGGTGAAAGTCTGGGTTTGTTATGAAGCTCTGATATACTGTGACATTGATAGGAGTCTGCAGTGTAATTCAAAGGTGTCAGCTTCTCATGTGACTGTGCCATTCCCTCAGTCCTCTGCTTTTCAAGGAAAGAATATAATGTCCCTAGGGTACCCTTGTTTGTTTTTAGGGAGCTCTCTATCTGCTCAAGGTCAGGATGCCTCCATGTATGATTTCACTATCTTCCCTCCAGTTGTCCAAATGTCACAAAGCACCTTTCATCATCTATTTTGGCAGAGGTGGGTTGTGGGAATTCCTTCATTTTATTAAACATGGACCATACTATTTATTTCCATTCCTTTTGCTTATTTCAGTGAGTTCCATAGAGGTGATTTCCGTAAGTGTGCTCTCCTCTTGCAATTCTTTTTGCCGAATTCTGATTGTAAATTTCTTCATAGATTATAGGTTAAACATGTTAAACATAAACGACGGCTCTTTTCAGTTGACCTCAAATTTTTCAATCTCATTATTCTTTTCATATAGAGATGGTAACTAGCAAAAATGTTTCAGACAGAAAGGATTTTAACCATCTCAACCCTCACCTTCTGGGAATAAAAAGAAATCACTAGTTCTTTTAAAAAGTAATTGGAGATACTAATTTTTGTTGAAACCATCCTTTCAATCAAATTACCTAGTTGACTGATCTGATTTTGGCTACCTGAATCCTGACAAATGAATTTTGGCCAAATATTCCAAAAAATCCAATGGGGAGGTGGGGGCCTTTTCTGAGTGCCTGCTCTGAAGTGGAAGCTTGGCTGGTTTGAACTGAAATAATCCCAGATGTCTGTGGACTGGCTTTTACTTTGTAGGCACCTGCTGGTCAACTCAGGTACATTTTTAAATTTACTTTTGTAACAAACATTTCAGGATGCTGCTGATAGCCCTCTTTGACAGAAAAGGAAACTGAGGCTTAGAAGAGCGGAGTAACTTTTAGCCATCAGGAGCACAGCCAGTGCCCCTCACCCTCTCTCCAGCATCCGTTGTTTTCCAAGCTGCCTGCAGAAATTCGGGTTGAGGAGGCTCCCATAACACCTTCAGACAATGCCCGTGTGCCATGTGGAGGACAGGCTGGGTGCTCCCGCTTACAGGGCTGCAAGGGCCATCCAAAGTTCTGGTTTCAAATAGTCTCCTCCATTTTAGAGCTGGTAACCACACAGTACGTTTCTATTAGAATAGACACTGTGTGTGTCTATTTACTCTACCATCCACAGGGGATAGTTAAGTGTTTATTCTCATTACTGTGGTACCCTGAGCTCTATTAGCCTTGAATGCATTTTGGTGACACCATCAGGGGGCAACAAAATGATTCTGTCTGAAATTACACACTGTGAGAGTGATATTACCCATGACATTTTAAAAGCACATCACACTTTTAAAGCATCATGACTGTTATTCCTCCGTACATGGGGCTCACCCTTTGGAGCCTTGAAAGCATTGCTCTTGAAAGCACTCACCACATCGCTGGCAGAGGTAGTCCATGATGGACCCACTACCTCTCCTGTTCACTCTTAAGCCTGCAACATGGCTCCTGCCCCACTCCCAAACTGCCTGTTGTCAGGGTGACCTCCGTGTTGCCGAATCCACTGGACCCTTCTCTGCCCTCAGGTCAGACACTGTCAGCCACTGTATCCTTGAAACATCGTCCTTGGTGTTTCCCTTTGTCAGTCTCTTCCACCTTTCTGCCAGAGTTTAAATGTCTGGGGTTTCCCTGGCTTGTTCTGAGGCCGTCCTGTTTTCCCCTCGCTGCACTCGCCCCTCCACAGTGGCTCATCCCTTCTTGTATCTTCAACGATGTTTATGAAGATGACTCCCAAACGAACACAGCTGGCCCAGATGCCTCCTCCGAGCTGCTCAAACACATGTCCAGTGGTTCACTTGGCGGATCTCTTCAGAGGTCTCAGAGGTTTCACCAAAACATGCCCCGACTACCCACCCTCGTCTTCCCACTTTCCATAAATGGCTTCACTCCCCGCACAAGCCAGAAACCTGGGAATGGTTCTGGGTTCGTTCTTGCTCTCAGCCCTCGTCTCAAACCCTTCAGCATCTGTCCACCTCTCTCCATCTCCTCTGCCCCCTCCCTGGTCCAAACCTCAGCCATCTTTATGTAGATCCCTGCAGTGCTCTCCACACCTCCACATACGCACAGCCCTCTGGAAGTCAGTCTTAATGTGACAGCGGGTGATATTACAGTGGAAATTGGCTCACAGCCCTCAGTAACTTCCCATTGCATTTAGAATAAAATCCAAGCTCCTTTCCAGGGCCTGTGTCTTGCGCTTCTGTCCTCTCCCCTCCTCGCAACATTAAGCTCTTTTCCTCTGCCTGTTATGCTTGTTTTTCTATTGCAGTAGCCCCTTCTCAACCTATAGACTCAACTTAAATGTCACCTCCCTGGAGAAGACTTTTCTTACCACCCAGTCTAACCTAGGTCACTACCATGTTCTTCTCGGTCTCAGGAGGCTGAATAGAGTATTAAAGAGGGAGAGACTTCATCAGGCCAGCTAATAATTCTATCGGGTACCATGGGTCTTCCTAAGCAAGACATAAAACTCTGAAGCCATAAAAGAAAAGACTGACAGATATAACCACAGAAAAATGAAACACTTCTAAATGATGAAAGACACCATGAGCAAAGTTGAAAAGACAAGTGCAACATGGGAGAAAATATTCGTCACATACACCATAGATTTTTCTAAGATGAGTTGCACAGGTGTCCATTTTTGTAGCAGGGAAAAACAACACAAACTTGCCCAGTCAGAGTAACTGGGTTAGCTGCAGTCACTTGATTTCC
Organism: Hipposideros armiger; assembly: GCF_001890085.2. Classification (NCBI taxonomy): domain Eukaryota; kingdom Metazoa; phylum Chordata; class Mammalia; order Chiroptera; family Hipposideridae; genus Hipposideros; species Hipposideros armiger. The sequence continues at coordinate 1,384,615 of NW_017731730.1, forward strand.
TAGGTAACTCAGTCTGCCTGGGGTGTACCCTTGCTTCTCAGAACCTCCCTTCCTTCTCACTGTGTGTAGACAAGAGTGCATGCAAATGTCATGTTTTGCATTAATAAGGCTGGCCCTGTGCCGGGTGTGACCAAGAGCTCCTTGGAAGAAGGGCGTTGTCTTTCATCCAACTCCGAATCCGGTGCCTTGGATTTGCTCATCACCCAGAGAACCTTTGTTGACTCACATTGATTTGAAAGCTTTTCAAGTCCCTGGGTGCTTCCATTTCCAGGAACTTAAATCCAGCCAGGACTGCATTGATCATATTCCCAGCAGGCCTGTTGTGAGGATTAAAGTTTTAACATAATAACATAATAACACATCTCCTGCTCCTTTAAAAAGGTGTTAAGTTAAAGGTTTTCTTTTCTGAGGATGTGCTTCGTTTTATAATGACATGTATCTTAAGCCAGTGTCTGAAATATAAGTAGTAAGGTTTTCTTGCATGCTCATAGAAAACACGGCATGCAGAAGGACACAAAATTAATCCTTCCTTGGGGTTCCTCTCTGGATGTTGTGTCAAGCGATTGATCTTTCTGCGTTTCATTGCCATACAGGAAGAGCCTACATGTGTCTTGGCCTGTGGAAGGGCTGGGGGAGGGATGCTCTGGGGAGAGCCCCCTGACCTGGTCTTTTTCCTTCTCCTTCTCCTCGCCCTTTCCCAGCGAGCTGAAGCAGAAGCTGGAGGAGGAAGGCAGCAAGTGCAGCATCCTCTCGAAGCACCAGAAGTTCGTGGAGCACTGCTGCATGCGCTGCTGTTCGCCCTTCACCTTCCTCATCAACAGCAAGCGTCGGTGTGGGGACTGTCTGTTCAACGTCTGCAAGAACTGCTGCACCTACCAGAAGCATGAGAAGGTCTGGGTCTGCTGCGTCTGCCAGCAAGCCAGGTGAGTGGTGGAGTGTGCCCTGAGGCCTCAGCGGGGGGGCAACCATCTCCCTTCACCAGGCAGGACCCGCCGTGATTAATCAATCGGCGTAGAGTATTGACTGCAGTGAAGAGATTACTTCTGTGTGAGGTGCTGTTAAGGAGACCTCAGGAGAGTCACAGAGAGGATGAGAGGCTCCGCTTCTCATCTGGTCTCATCGTTTCATTCATTCGTTCTATAAGTATGTATCGGATTCTTAGGAATTATGCTGGATACAGGAAACACGATGGTGAATTAGGCAGATTGCTTAGGCGGATGACGGGATACTTGAGTGTTGATTCCAGTATATGGTGACACAGGCCTGACCAGTTCTCCCATCCGCTGAGTGGACATAGAGTTCAGAGAAAGCTCCACAGAGGACAAGAAATAAAAGCAGATGGCAAAAGATTAGAAAAAGAATTAGTAATGTGAAAGGGTGGGGAGGGAGTGATCTCCATGAGACGGAAATGGCCTGTGGGGAGCTTCACAGAGACCTGTGCTGATGTTTGCCCTCAGTGGCTGGCAGAGCATTTCTTTGATATATTGAGTATTTGGAACCTGATTAGTTTGATGAGCCAGTGCCTTGTATTTGTTCCTTGGGATTCTTAAATCTTTGCTCCCTCACGCATCAGCATAGCGCGTTAGTATTCGTTGCATCCTCCCCATAACACCTGTTACAGTGGGCGAGACGGAGAGTAGCTGGTCATGAGCACACACACTCAGGTGTGCTTCCTCCTGCCTTGGTTAGTCGCTATGTCCCTTACCACCAGTTAATGGGAGCAGCTACTAAGCTCCCATGGGGTCGCCAAGGAAGCAGCCTGTGGGCTATAAAGAACAAAGTAGCCCAGAGACCCCACCTGAGGCACAAGTGGTTTTCAAGTACCATGATCCAGGGCGGGGTGCTGGCCACGTTCTGAGTATGACCGTCAGAGCAGGGCACCCATCCGAGTCTCCACACAGCAGCCTGGTAGGAGGAAAAGCCCTATGGCAACAAAGGGAGGGAGGAGACGTTAAGCGTAGCTGAGCGCATGCGTGGGGTGAAAGACGCGGGGACCGTTCATCTCAGCCTTCACTGTCTCGGTCAAGTTGGGGTCCGGTCAAGTGCTAATAACAGAAGAGTTGGATGTTGGAAGAGATCAGCGTAGGTTTGAAATAGACATAACAGAATTTGGAAATCCAGGCTTTCGAACTGGGCTCTGGTAACTAATCATCAATTTGTGTGCTTCCGATATTCCCGTTGTGTGTTTTGTTCCAGCCACACCCAGCTGCCCGTATGCAGACATGAGGAAAGCAGATAGTCTGTTTCTTCCTGGGTTGGGGTTTTTTAGGGGTTTAAGACAGGTCAGAGGGTAATGGAGTCGAGGATATTAAAAATATAGGAACTAAAATGATAGACGCTAATCCAGATATTGAAGGAAGTCAAGAGAGAAGGAATCTGTTGATGGATGGGAAGAAAATAGAGGGGTCAACATGAAGTACCTGGTAGAACTTCAACGTGAAGAACTGTTACTGTGCTTGAACTCAGCTAGGAGTTGAGGGTTGACGTTCATGCAAAAAATATTAACGAATTGCGTTAGAAGTAAATAACTGTATCAAGCACCTAGGCCCGTCTATGGTGTAGTCCTAAATGAGCGACTCCTATTAGAAATGTGAGACCCAGATGGTGTCTAGTCACTGTACAAATGGTGGTAGCTGCAGCTTTCTTCATCTTCATCTCAATGAAAAAGACCCTACGTGTCTTAGTGTTCTGTTTAGTTATTTATTATAGTAAGAGCATTTTAATTTTAAATGAAAATTCCCTTTTAGTGGTCACTGCAATTATGATCAGATGGTTAGTTCTTCATCAGTTCTTTTGTTCCATACATTTTGCATTAAAATGTATTTCTGTTGTCAGTGTTAGTTTAAAATTTTTAACTTTGGGGGATTAGCAAACAGAGGAATTTACTATAAAATGAATGATAGATTACTTATTTTGGAAGTTATGTAGCCAATGGAGTCCTACTGAATCATTCCTTTGGTCATTTTTTTTTTAGCATATATAAGTTTACGTTCTTGACAATTTGTTATACAGATTTATTCAAACCTTATAAATAACTACATAAAGGAGTTACATTTAAAGGTCTTCTGTAGGAAACAAAACTTTCAGAGTGAGCCCAGCCTGTTCATATCAGCCATTATCATTTGGGGTTGAATTGATTCTAGAATGATGTTCCTATTTTCCTTGGGAACAAATTGGCTTCCTAGTTCTTTGCTTCATTATAAAAAGTGTTCACTCTGATTTTTGTCATTTTGTGCCATTACCTTTAACACAGACCAATTTGGGAGATTGTTTTCAGGGAATGTGAGAAAAAAAATTATGCTTGGAACTTGAAATAAAAACACATCTCCTCGTTATGCCTGTGGCATTAACTTTGATTTTTCTGAGATGACTTAAGGCTTCATTTCTTTTCACTTGGAGTTGAAATCTTGGATACCTGATCGCTTATCTCTTGGTATTCACACAGCCTGCATGATTCATAAATTAGCATACTGCCTTTTTATATAAACTCCACAGTATGTTTTAGAGATACCCAATGGGTGTGCAATATCCCTAAAAAGACATAACATGAAAAAATTATACGGGATAAGGACATTCACAGGTTAACAAATATGTGGGGAAATATTGAACCTCAATAGAAAGCGGGAAAACAGAGCTAATGCTTCAAGTGGCTATTTTTTCCTCATTAGTGATTTTTTTCCATCATTCTCCTCGGTGTTGACGAGCGTAGATTGGAAAAGGCACTCATGTTCACTACTGGTGATGTCTAAATGGGCATAACCTTTTACCACCATGTATCAGGAGCGCTTAGTATGTCCAAACCCTTTTACCCAGTAATTTCATTTTTGAAAACCTATACCTAAAGAGACAACAGATTGTTTTTTACATGCTGTACAAAAATGAGGTGTACTGAATTATTTGTAATGTAAAAAACCCTGAAATAATCTAAATGCACAACGCTAGAACAGTGGAAGTAGGGCACCTGCAACTTGACAGACTATGATGAGACCTTTAAAATGATGTGTATATTGTATTGACATGGGTGAATTCCTATAAAGAAATATTAGATTAAAAATGACAATGCAAAATGCACAGGTAATACATAACCACCAGGTAATCAAGAAAACAGAAAAAAGACTGAAAGGAAATACACAGTAAAAACACTGTTAGTAGTAATTATTCTTTGGGAGGTAGGCGTATGGATAATTATTCTCTTACCTCTCTATTTTCTATTTACTTTTCAAATTTTCCACATTTTGCACATGTACTTTTATAACCAGGTATAAATAAAACAAAAATAAATCTAGGACTTGCCCTTTCTTTCCTCCTCATTCCAAAATCCCCTCCCCCATCACCCAGTGTTGGTTTCCCCACAACAGCCCCTCTACCCCCACCTCAGCCCCGTACTTTACACCACAGATTTAAAACCACCTAGTTTCCTAGGGAAAATGGAGCCATCAAAGGGTACTTGTATCTCAAAGCCCCAGTTAAGGGAAATTCCCATTATATTGGGTTGTTGGAAAAGTCATGACGCATTTTTGCAATGAAAAACATAGAAAAAAATACATCATCACTTTTCTGACAACCCAATAGATACCAGCCTGTCTATAGCTACTCAAGAGAGACTGTAATTTTCATACTTAATCTAACCTTTGACCTGAATCATGAGGCAGATGGGAAACCTTTAAAATTTAAATTGCCCCCAGTGAAAGCTGAGCATCTGTTTTCTGTTCACCAGTTCTTTACTATCAAATAACAAATGAATATATCAAGAGTGCCTGCTATGGACATGGAATTGAATTTGCCCTTTCAGATGAGTTTTTCATCTAATTCTTTTTTTTTTTTTTAAAGATTTTTATTGGGGAATTGGGGGGATGGGAACAGTGCTGGGGAATGGGGGAAAGGGGAACAGACAAGTTGCTGTCGTTTTTTTTGTTCTTCAATCTAGTTGTGGAGGATGTTGCTTCACTGG
>NW_017731730.1:1396894-1401292 GCF_001890085.2 Hipposideros armiger
TAAGTTGTCAACATTTTCTAGCTGTCTGAAAGCGGAGCCTCTGGGGAAGCTTGCTACCTGCGACTTTCTCCTTATCCTCCCACAGTGACTGCCTGCTTCTTTCCAACATGGCTCCTTGTGTGTTGCCTTCTTCAGCTGCTCCTACCCTGTCAATCATGCTGTAAAATATGCTGGGAGGCTCCCCTGCCCCACATGTATCTTGGCCTTGCTGGGGTGACGGCTGACCTCTGGTGCCTGGGGGCCGGCATCTCTTCATGTGTGGGACAGTTACAGGCCAAAAGGAGATCCTCCCTCCAAAATACCAGGAGGGTGCTGGTGAGCATCAGCGGTCTGCTATCTCGAGTAGGTTTTCCCTGAGAAGATGGGGAGGGGCTTCCATGGCAGGCTGGATATTGTACTCAGAATGAACGCGAGGCCTTAACTTCTATGCAGACAGACCCAGTTAGCTCTGCCTCTGTTGTGAAGGGGTCTTGTCCACATAAAACCCAAGGTTCCTTTTCTCTGATATGCCCTAGAACCCTGAAACAAGGCCTAAAAGGTAGTGATAACAATATCAACCCTACCATTTATGGCATGATTACCTGGAGCCGGACGTGGCGAGCACGTCACCCATGACCTTCTCACTTAAATGGGGTTATGCTCATCTCTAAATATTATTATCCATAGAAACCCATATTTTATGCGGTGACCATCATAGCCATACCTACTTTTAATATGCTACTGTTTTACTTACATGCATCAACTCTTATCCACATTTCTCTGCAGTATTCATAGTTGAATGCCCATTTGATAGCCTATTATGCTGCTATACCCCAATTTATTAACTCATTTTTATGATTTTAAATATTAGCACTTCTTTTCCCGGTTTTATTTTGTAACTACGGACTGTGCTCCCATGAACGTCTTTATATAGATGTCCTTTCCTTCTGGTTATTTTCTTAAGAAAATCTGTAGTCAATCTCTTGGCTTGAAGGCCGTGTATGTATATTTGACTCTCCTCAAATACTCGTAGTACCATATTGCTTTCTCACAGAGCTGTATGAACTCATTCTGCCATCAGCAATAAGCATCAACTTCAGCACAAACTCCAATGCCAGGTTCTTTCATTTTTAAAATTCTTACTACTTTGCTGACCGTAAAACAGTGTTTTGCTGTGGGAGAGTAAAACATATCAAGTGAGTTTGAATGTTTTCCTCTTGTCTCCTTAAGAGTCTATTAACCTCCTGAGATGGTTGGGGATATAGGGTTAGCTTTGTGACGCTGACATCAGGTTTGCCATTGAGGATGGATTGTGTAGAGTTGGCTCCCAGTAAGTTTATTTAGCCCTGAAACCAGTAACAGCTACTCTGCACAAACTAGTGTATTCATGAATCCTTTCACCACCTTGGGGAGAAATGAAATGGAATCAAGAACATATAGGTCAAGGACAGTCAGTGCATTCAAGCTATGCACAAGACAAAGATACCCCCAGTCTCAGTTCCCTTGAGTGGCGGTGATTCATTGAGGCAAGGGGTAAACAAAAGGAAAAAGTACAGCATCTCCTGCTTTAGTTCCAAACCNAGGGCAGTGTCACTGGCCCTCATATGTGGGATCCGAACCGGGGCCCTCTGGCATCCCAAGCGAGTTCTTAACCATCGCGCCACTCGGCCGGCCCTTTCATCTAATTCTTATAAGCACTCTGCAAGGGGCAAGAGATTGGCTCCATTTTTGAGCCAGGGAAGTCTGAAACTTGGACTAACAATGTGGCTCGCCAAGCTCACCTTGTCAGTCCCAAGTTCAGGAGTCTCCTTACGGGCTCCCCAGGGGGACAGCCTGGGCCTCTATGCCCCTGACCTTCAGCTGCCCAGCAGGTCTCCTCGCTCAGCCAGCCTACCTGGACCCTAAACGGCATCAGAAGGAGAGTGGAGATTTCTTTCCCTTTGGAAAGCGCTGTGTGTCTACAGGCATTTAACTGCACACGTGCGTTTTCTGTGCAACCATAGCAGGAGTGAACCTCAGGGAAGGAGGACAAGGTATGGTGGCTTCACAGTCCGTGCCGCCACATCAAACACTGGCACCCTGTCGCCTTAGCACTCTGGGCTCCTCACAGGACATCTTACCTGAGGCCTTTCAGCTCTGACATTCATCCTACCTGGACCACAGGGGATGAGTGGGTGCTGTATGCATTGAATGACTGAACCCCTAGAAGTTTCCATTTTTAGGGAAAGCACAGACTGTAACATTGTGTGACATTACACATTAGGAGCATGAATCCAGTCTTTGAGATATTTTGGTAAAACGTTGGCCTCTTGACACATCTTTTAATAGGTTAAAAAGAAGAAAGTTTTACCTTGACATATGAAGTTTAATAGGCTCTGGATTAAATCTTCAGGATTCACAATGTCTGAGCATTTAGGACACACTTTTAGGCTGTCAACTATAGGTTTTTATTAAGGTGAGTTTGTTTGCATGAGGGGCTGTGATGGTTAATTTTATGTGTCAGTTTGGCTAGGCCATGCGACCCATATACTTAGTCAGACACTAGTCTAGATATTGCTGTGAAGATATTTTTTAGATAAAATTAACATTTAGATGAGTAGACTTTGATGAAAGCAATTACCCTCCGTAATGTGGGTGAGCCCCATCCAATCAATTGAAGGCTTCAAGAGAAAAAAGACTGATTTCCCCAAAGAAGAGGGAATACTGCCATCAGACTGCCTTTCGACTCAAGCTATAGTATCAGTTCTTCCCTGGGTCTCCAGCCGGCCTATCTTGAAGATTTTTGACTCATCAGCCTCTACAGTTTTGTGAACCAATTCCTTAAAATAAATATCTTTAAATAGGAAGGAAGGAGGGACGGAAGGATGGAGGACAGAAGGAAGAAAGGAAGGGTGAGAGGGAGGGAGGGAGAGAGGGAGGAAGGAAGGAAAGAAAGAATCTATTCGTGGCCTCACAGCCCATGCCATCAGCATCTGCCGTGATGCACAGTGTGGACTGTGGGGATTTTAATAGCTGACAGAACATCACAGGCTCATAGCACACCTTTCCTGCTAATTGACTGCAGACCCGTGGACCAAGGAACCCCACTCAGAGGGCCATGCTTTCTGACCTTGGAAAATGAGGGAGCTTAAGAAATGATAGATTATTGGGAAAGGGGGGTTATCACTTAGTGAGGGGTATAAATGTCTAACTGTTACATTGTTTTGTATACCTGAAACAAAAAAAAAAGAAGAAAAAGAAAGAAATAATGGATCCTTCAGCACTGTTTTCTTTTGACAGTGACCAGTTTGGCAGATGTCATCAGTATCATCAGCTTTGCTCACTGACATAGTAGGGAAAAAATGCCAGCTTTTTTTTTTCTTTTTACCATGTGAGACTGATATTTAAATTGTACTCAATCTTAAGGCCATTAGGCGTTTCCCAGCATCACCTCTTTGGCATATAATCAACCAAGTACATACCCACCAACTACATCAGTGCTTGGTATGTCTTAGTGACATTAAGATGAAAATAACTCCTGAAAATATAAGAAGCTTCTGTACTGGATATGTTACAAATAGCTTTACACTTTAGGGGGGAAATTATAGAAAAGTAAGTTTTATCTTTTGGCCAAATACTGAAATATTGGGCTGTCGGAAAAGTCATGACGTATTGTTTCTGTTTTCTGCTGCAAAAATACGTCATGACTTTTCTGACAACCCAATAGAAGAGGCTATCAAAATAGAAAACCAACTGCTGTCATAGAGGATGTTTCTCATTTAGCCCCTAATTGATGACATGTTTACGTTGAGAAAAACCAATTGAAAATGTCCTTTAAAATAGACATGGCAGTCAAACAACTTATCATTTGAGAGAAAAAAAAGCCAAAAAGCACCTCCGCCTCAGATGTTCGGTGACTTTCTGGAGGTGGGAGATGCCCACCTCTGCGACTTGCCTCCCATCACCTGCCTCATTATACCAAGGACACGAAGAGGCCTTACAAAAGATCACCCCCATTATAATAATGCTTTTCCTCTCCATAGCGCTTCACTGTTTTCAATTGCCTCGGTTGAGGAGTCACCTCTGGAGCTCACAGACCTTGTAAAATTGCCTTTTACTAAGAGAAACAGCTCCTCTGCTCAGGCCAGTGTCGAGGCAGCAAGTGTCAGCTGGAAGCCCCAGAATAGATCCCACTTTTAACAGGAGCTGGAGGTTCTTTTTAACTTGATAATATGGAAACAAGAGGATTAATTGAGAAGGACTGCAGCTGTGCCATGGACTCAACCATATACGATAACTAACATTCACATAAACATGATTTAACACATACAGAACCAGGTGTTTGGGTTCTGATGCTAACATCTAATCCCTCCCCACCAAGGAAGTGGTGAAAGCTCAGCCAGGAGTTGGGAGAGGCGTCCCTGTCCCTGTCCCCGTCTC
>NW_017731730.1:1402257-1404559 GCF_001890085.2 Hipposideros armiger
CTTGGTGCTGGCAGGAAGTGGCTGCCTGGGACAGGCTTGCTCTGGGTAGGAGCCCATGTGACCAAGTGTGACCCAACTGATCAGCAGTAAGAGTTTTGTTTTCTTGGGTCTTAAATTAGGTCTTGCACCTCCCCAGAAGTAAGGCTATAGGTGTACATTGGCTCTCTAGGTGGGGTGGACCAGAGCTTGTAACCCTCGAGAGGCTGAGGAAATTAGGTGTCCAGGATGTCCAGGGAGGAAGCAGGAAGCAGGATGCAGGAAGCAGGAAGCAGGAAGCAGGAAGCAGGAAGCAGAAGCTGGGACAGTGAGCAGCCTCTGGCTCTTTGGAGAGGGAGAGCATCTCTGGTTCTTTGGGGATCAGTGACACCGCTTCCAGACCTGCCTGGGCATTCGTTCTGTTGTCTAGGATGTAACTCAGCATGAGTGTACGTCAGCATTGGGGACCTTCCTTTGCCACCACCGCACATCTCTCATGGCTGAGTCCCCTCTTGACAGTGTCCATGCCACATTTCCCAGTTTCACTATCCATTTCCCTGAGAGAGATGACGGGCTCACTTTTCAGCTCAGTTCCTGTTGACGTGAGACCTTTGGCTCCAAGCTGGAGGCCTGCACTGGCCTTCCTGACACCCTGAAGGACAGCAAAAGCCTCCTTTGCTGTCAGCCCTCCTGTCGTCCCCGCCCCAGGTTCTCTGAGCTCATGTTTCTCTTTCCTCAATGAATATGGCCATTGTCCCAGCTGCCGTAAGGGCAAGCTTTATTTAGAGAGCATTTTATATAACAACCACTTACATAACACTAGGTGCCAGGCCATGCTCTAGGAGTATTATAAATGTTAACCCTTTTTGTATTCATAATGACACTATGCAGTAGGTACTGTTGTTGTTCCCATTTTACATATAGGGGAACCTAGGCATGAAGAAGTCAAATAACTGAGGTTAAGTGGATTCGTTTTCAGTAAACAGCTTTGGTTCACTAGATGGGATTGGATTGGCTGAAAAAAATATAGCACATCATAAAATGAAGCAGGCTGGGTACCTTACTCATATCCATCCGTCTGTGTAGTGTGTTGGAAATAGCACAGCCTCTGGAATTACATAACTGAGTTTAAATCTACCACTCGCTGTGCAAAGGGCAGGGATAATAATGCCCACCTCTCGGGGTTGTTTTGTGAATTAAATTGAGGGAGCCTGCTTCAGTGCCTGACATTGAGGTGTTTAGTGACTGCCAATTACTGTTGTTACTGCTGCCGTTGATGTTATGATCACAGCATTGCTGGCTTCCCCAGGGACCTCGGAAATAACCTGTGGAGCACACTGGTTTTTTACCTCCCCGGGCCTCACTCCCACCCCATGCCTGCCTCCTTATCGGCTGGGTTCCAGCAAGCTCTGCATGCACAGAGAGAGCCTCAGTTAGGATTTCAGAGAAGACTAAACCAAGTCCTGTGACGCAGGTTGACTCAAGCCAGTGATCTTTTCATTTCCCTTTAGCCTGACTCATCCCAACAGCCTCATTACTGGGGTTGTATTTTGGGGGTGAGGCAGCTGATCTTTCAAAGGGACTGAAGTTCAAAAAAGACGATTGAAAAGTATAACACAGCAGAGCCCTTGAGTGGAATGAAACAGCCATGGACGGCCGTATGTGTTCATCTAGGCAGATTCCATGTGTCACTAGTGAGGAGAAAGATGCTGACCAATGAGCAGAGGCACCAAGTGCCTTGGGGACTCCCAGTGAGACTTGCTCAGGGACCCCAAGGGCTCCTCTCAGCCATCCCTATCCCATAATTCATGCTTTCCCTAGCACGGTGCTGCACATATGGAGAGAGGGTACCTAAACTGTGCCATCCCAAAGGAGATGGCCCTCTTTACACTGGAGCTCTGTGTTAATGCGAAGCCTAGAATTTCATCTGTTGGCAGCACCTCCCAGGGGAAGGGGTTTGGTAGTCCCTTGAGGTTCTTTTCCATCCTGCAGCCATTCATTAAATCCATGTGGTCACTTCAGACCTGAGTCTGAATCCTGGACTGGCCTCTTATTTGCCATGTGATCCGGGGTGAGTTAGTCAACCTTTCTGAGTTTGAGATAAACAAGGCAATCCCCCAAAAGGTCATTGTAAAGAAAAAGAGAGACAAATCTGCAATCACGTAGCAATGCCTAGCCGTGGTGACTGGTAGCTACAATACTATTATGTTGTTTTCACTTTGAGGTTGTTAAATTGTTATTTCCTTTACTTTATAAAATATTCAGCACAGCATTATTGCCTATGAGCATGAGGCATGTTCTCAGTGCGTAGTACTTCCTTTTTTAG
>NW_017731730.1:1405409-1405886 GCF_001890085.2 Hipposideros armiger
TCAAGAGGCTTGAGGGACTCACCCAAGTTCACATACTTGCTGGAAGGTAGACAGAGGCCCAGCAGCCATTACCAAGGCCTTGAAAACCAGGATCCAGCACAGGGGGCAGCTCCTGAGAGGGTGATGGGGAACGTGGCAGTGCGCTGTGGGGGTGGGGGTGAGGGATGTAGGGGGTGAGGGGGTGTAACATGATCGATAGTCCGCCAATGAGTGCCCCCTTCTCCATCTGCAGCCCTGTCGACTGGGAAAAGCGTAGAAGGATATTTTCTTAGGCACTGCTTCTCCAGAGGTGGGCATGGGGACAGGGCAGAGCCCATTCACCTTTCTGCACCCCTGCCCGGGTTGTGTGTGGGGAGCTCTGCAGGCCGGTGAACTAGTCCCAGGCTTGGTGCTGGCAGGAAGTGGCTGCCTGGGACAGGCTTGCTCTGGGTAGGAGCCCATGTGACCAAGTGTGACCCAACTGATCAGCAGTAAGAG
>NW_017731730.1:1411511-1412344 GCF_001890085.2 Hipposideros armiger
TGTGCGACACTTATGGTCAGTGTGTTTTAGTATATGTGAGCTCTACTGCCACAAAATAAACTTCTTAACGATCTGTTGGGACATAGCTGGCTCTGCCATGTAATAGCTGTGTGGCTATCTCTCTTCTGCAAGTTGGCAGAATTGTAAGTTGGCGGGAACACTTGCTGAGCACCTCTGAGCATCATTTTCCTCATCTGAAAAATGGGAATGAATGATCTTCGGCCCATAAGGTTGCTGAAGGATTAGAGCAAGGATGAGTTGTGTCCACCATTTTGTCTGGCATGTGGTTCAGAGGCTCCCAGTGACAAAAACTTGCACTTCTTTCACTAGACCGCAGCCCAGAGCCCCTGGTTCTGATGGCCCCAGCTGTAGTGGCACAGCTGGGAAACCATGCTGAGTCCCTGCAGGTGTACCAGAGGAGGACATTCCCTGTGACAAGGACATCGCTTCTGATTACACTCTTTAAAGTATTCCAGCTACACTTTTCTCTTGCACCCGAGGATTTTTCTAAATATGAGTGGAGAAAATTAGAAACTGCAAGATAAGACTTGTAGGCGGTACTCAAGGAAAATGCAAACCAAGTAATTTCACTGGTTGGTTTTGAGAAAGAAAAAAAAAAGGCCATTCTCTGAAAATAATGCCAGAATGTGTCTTTGTAACCCTGAAACAAATAAACACACAACCTGGAAAACTAAATACATCCAGATCCATGCCAGGACACGTAATAATTAAACTTTTAAAAACTAAAGGGAAAAAAAAGCAGCCCGAAAAAAACAATGCATGTTATAAGGGAAGATCAGTTCAGGTGACAGCAGATTTCTGAAACCATGGAG
>NW_017731730.1:1417099-1419408 GCF_001890085.2 Hipposideros armiger
ACAACCCAGTAGTGTGTTGGGGCTGTGGGGCCTTCAGGAGGTGCCACCTAAAAGCTCCATCCTCAGATGCTCCAGGGCAGCAGAGGTGGGTGCTCAGGAAGCCATCAAGAGGACTCCTTGTCTTCCTGTCAGTCGTGGTTTCTCAGGTGTGGGCTTCAGGAGGACCATGCGTGTGCTTCCAGGTCAGCTAGCGCCCGTGGCCCCTGCCACATGGAGGCGGACAGTCCTTGGCAGGAGGCGGGCGTGCACACATCAGAGAGCTGATCCCGCCGAAGGTCCCTCTGCGTGCACGTCTCCTTTGCAGCTCCAGAGCCTTCACCCAACTCTTGGCGAGGCCCTCTGGCCTGGTCTCCTGGAGATCTCAGCGACTGGACCCCTGAACGGGGTCAGCCCCTAGCGGAGAGGCCAGGGTGGAGGAGGGTGTGGCTGTTAGGGTGAGAACATGGAGTTTGGGCCCCCTGATCCAGATGCCTCATTCTTCCGGGCCAGCCACTTGTTTTTTTTATATTTAGCAATGTATTTCTGTGCAACAGTAGTTTTGATGGCCATGTGACAAATCAAGGACAACCCACACCTCCCTATGTTTGATTTAGACCGCTAGGCATGCATTTTAGCAGATCATTGTTAAGTACATTCTGAGTGAGCTTGTATTTTATCTGAAATACTAGACAAGAATGGTTTAATGAGTATGAGCATCATGGCATGGGGGCACTTTGCTTGTCACATCTAATTCTCACATTTAATGGCGTGCTTGATCTACTAATTAGGCTGCAGGATTCTAGTCCGAGCTGCATTGAGGGCCGGGTAGAGTAGGGAGAATTCAAACAAGATAAAGGATCTGTTTTGATTGTTTCCTCTGCTTCCCAGAACCTCCCAGAAGGAACATGTCATGCTGTCATTGCCCGGGGAAAGCATCACCTTCCACTCTTACCCTGGTAGCGGTGCCAAGGATTGAAATTGTATGGAAAGAGATGACANGGGAATATTATTCCCTGAGGCCAGGGTCAGAGAAATTATCTGGACAGCTGTGGCCCCTGGGAGCCTCGATCCAGAAGCAAGAACGTAGCAGCAGGTGAATCTCAGGGTGGCGCTGAGGCTGGTTTGCATCTGAGCTCTAGGGTGAGGACAAGGGAACCAGCCCCATGCCCTGAGCCCAGGATGAAAACCGGGAGCTGTCGGGACATTTATAACGTGCCACACGGCATCAATGAACTCATCTCATGCAGTTGCTACATGGATGAAAATAAAACCACAGTGACGTGTGCTGGACATACTCGTACACAGAGGCGTAATTGTCCCCACAGGGGGAGGTCCCAAGAAGGAAGCAGGGCCAGTGTGATTATGACGGGGACGTGATGTGGTTGCGTTGGTGTGATTTCTGACACCGGCCCCACCGGCCCGTGGGCAGGGCTCCAGTTCCCTGCTGGGTCAGATGAGTGTAGTGACTGTCCCAGCCTCACAGTGCTATGGACAAGATTCTGTGGGAGGCCCGTGCCCGGGCTCGGCCCAGAAGCTGCCTCGTAGTCAGCACCAACAGACGTTAGCTGTTCATGTTACTGTCGTTATTGTTGCTTTCACCAGGGAGTGAGCCAGGAGTAGATCAAAGGGACCAAGAGGACACCCTGACATGTCTGCTTCAAGAAAGAGGGTGTTCCGAGACCCCAGGCTTCAGTTCTGTTGCAGAGAGCGTCTGTCCAGTGTGAATGTCGCAGGCTCAAAAGCTAGGGCCAGAGGGCTGGCCTGGAGGTCGTGGAGTCCTGCTACGGTTTAACAGCTAGCTCTCCAGGGATTAAAGAAAAGCTCGATGCATAGCCTTTGCCAATTTCCATAGAGTAAATACTCCCACCAGCTATGTTTTAAAGCTACCAACATGTCAGCACCGAATGCCGAGTTGGGAAGAGATGCTCTCAGCCGGCTCTCTCGAGCCAGAACAAGCCTGATCCAGCCTACCGCTGACTGCCGTGGAGCAGGAAACACCAGAAAGTCTGCTGCCCTCTAGGATCTCAGAGTCTAACGTGGAAGACCAGAAAGCCTCGACCACAACCATACGGAGTTCATGTCAGAGCTGGGGAAGTGCCCCGAGGCAGGGCAGAGGCCCTGAGGTGTGAGCCAGGGAGCTGGGGAGCATCCCTGTGGCCGGAGTCTCTTCTGCAACATGGGGGAGACGCTGCCTGGGCTGCGGCGGGACACAGGGCCTGCCCTCCAGGGCCTTCTCAGCCCTGTTCAGGACGTTATGGTTCTCTTGAGAACAAAAGACAGCCATCAGATGCAGAGGCACGACGCGCTCAGGTTCACGTGTTAGGAAGATG
>NW_017731730.1:1420523-1421500 GCF_001890085.2 Hipposideros armiger
TCTGAGGCAAATGCCCCTTTGTTGGGTGTTTCTGGGCTTATTGTATGGTAATGGCCTTGGCAACAGATTGTTTATGCAGAATTGCATTTGCTTCCCTAAAAACGACTTTCTGTAGATTTCTATTTTGTTCTCTAACATTATACACAGGATTTTCAGGTGTGTGTGCATGTGCGCGAGCCTGTGAATCTACTTTAGTGGGCCAAGGTCAAGGAAAGTCACTCCCTGTACTGCATGCACCTCTAAAAATAACGTCCAAGTGCTCCTCTCCATCCTTTTATTTTTGACCTTGGGACAATCTATCTCAAGAGTTTATTAATACATTCCTAGTATAGTGTTACTGGATGTGGAAAAACACTTCATGAATACTTGTTGCATTTAAAATTTCATCAAGAAAAATCAACATAGTTCAGTTTTGTTTCTAGCCAGACTTTTTTCTCGTTACGCTTGGATACCTTGTCAAAAATCCCTGACCTTTCTGGCCTCCCCTCCTGAGGATGACAGTAGTCAGGGACCCCTGTGACACATTTCCTCAGAGTGCCCAGAGGGATGGCCAGCGAGGAGCTGGACAGATGCTGTGAGCTGAAATTTGCCAGTGTTGTGAAGGGCCGTGATTGTGTCCGGGTGGCACCGTGCGCTTGGACTTAGAGGGCAGTGTAACTACCCAAGATGGCTAGGAAAAGAGGAAGGGAACGGACGGCAGAAGCGTTTGCCCTTGCGTGTGGCCAGTACCCACCCAGTGTGTGGCTGACGTCTGCAGAGAAAGCCCTCTCATTCTTGACCAGCCAGACTTCCTTGTCACCATTTCTGCCAAAGGATGGTTTCCAGTCTCCAAGACAATAAATGTTACCGAGTTTCCATTTCAGGAAAGGAAAACCTACCTCAGATGGCCAGCTTCGATTCATTTTTAACTCATTGTCTATCGAACCTGCTGCCTCATGCACTTCTCTGCCCAGAGTCATTTCAGTAGAAAAAGGCCA
>NW_017731730.1:1424450-1425291 GCF_001890085.2 Hipposideros armiger
CTTTCC
Source organism: Hipposideros armiger (assembly GCF_001890085.2). Classification (NCBI taxonomy): domain Eukaryota; kingdom Metazoa; phylum Chordata; class Mammalia; order Chiroptera; family Hipposideridae; genus Hipposideros; species Hipposideros armiger. The sequence continues at coordinate 1,424,457 of NW_017731730.1, forward strand.
AAGCTGACCTCGCACCTCCCCCAGCTTCCCTAGTCCAGCGCTGCTCCAGTCCTTCGCAGGATGCAGCCTGACTCCCCGTTCCTCAGATGCCTTCCAGGAAGGCTTCCTCGGGCCTGGAACTGTGCACAGATCCCAGCATCCTTCCTGCCTGAGCAGAGAGGGTGAGTCAGCTTCTAGCTGCTGCCTACACAGGCTGTGCTGCCCTGAGAAACCCCAGTGAATGTGGGACCACCGGTCTCCGAGTGAGGACCACTTGGGGAGCCAGACATCAGGCCTTGACAAGAGGGGCCTCCCGAGCCACTACCTTCAGACTGAGAGAATTAGCCTCGCTTTACAGCCAGTCGGAGGAGAGCGCTCCCCCAAGCCTCTGCCTGTGCTTCTCCAGGGAGCTGGGGGAGGTTTCTGAGAAACGTGTAGGCAGGGGCTGGATGCCCCTGGTCACGGCTGACACACACAAGCAGCGTGCGCACGCGTACACGCACACGCAGATAGGTAGTCATGCAATATATACACACCTGATACCTTCTCTGCCTCCCTCCCTCCCTCACTCCCTTCTCCCCGTTCCCTATTTCTCTCACACGGTCACAACATGTTTTCACAGTCACAACATGCTCTCACCCTACGTCTCTCTCTCATACTCCACAGTCCTGCTTCTCTCCTCCTCCCCCTTTCCCCTTCTTCTCTCCCCATCCTTCCTTCCCTCAAACCCATATACGCAGTCAGTCTCTCGCTGAGTCTCACACATACACACTCCCCTGCTTGTCTCACACACATATAGGCTATACAACGTAACGCCTCACACACACACACACACACACACACACACACACACACA
>NW_017731730.1:1428486-1431934 GCF_001890085.2 Hipposideros armiger
TGTGTGTGTGTGTGTGTGTGTGTGTGTCTGACAGGCACTGAAAGTCAAGACCTCTCGTTTTCTTCAGCACCAGAATGAAATCTTACCTGAAAAATCTATACTGGTCTTGGACAGAGAGCAGATTGGCCTAGCTGAGAGCTGGCATTTGGAATTGCACTGGGCAGTTAGGCAGCTTTTCTTGTAGAACTTTCTGCTCTGGTGACTGCCCGAAATGGTCTTGCCTCCATAGAAGGGAGGGGGGCTCACAGCAGAACAGGAGGGACGTTGCAGGGGGCACATTTCAAGCAAGTGCTTGGGGTTACAAGCACATGTTCTGTGATAGCTCCTTTCTAAGCTGTGTGATCGGAAGGAAAATATTATCCATGCTTATTAGTCATAGTACTTCGCCGATGAGATGGTATGAAAATGTGCAAAATATTGTAACTTGGTGCACTGCAAGCATGGTCTGTTTTGATCCTTTCGGCAAGGTGGGGGTGGGGTGGGGATGGTATCCATTGCACAAAAGAGGGATATTGGGGCTCACAGCAGCAAAATAGTTGGCCTGTCATCACTGCTAGCGGGTGGTCATGTCCACTCACCACGCTGTAGCTACATTTATGCCCACTGGAGTCAACATGAAGGGGGCACGCCGTGTGCGTGTGCACACACTCTTGTGCACCACGGGAAGTGTGCCCGCCTGCCCTGCCCAGAGCCATCCCCTGAGGCTTCTCTCATCCAGTCCTTGTCCCCTGTCCGCCTCGCTCTTGCCGCCATGACAGGCAGGTTCAGTGTTGAGAACATGGAGCAAAGCAGATCCGAGGGTCTGACTGACGAGAAAGCACCAGGTGGAACCACGTCCTGGGTTTTTCTGTATCGGAGGATCTTGAATTTGCAAAGTCAGGAAGTAAAAAAAAAAAAAGAAATGTAAAAATTCACGTGACATTTCCTCCACCAAGTTGTATTAAATTGGGCACCTTTAAATGAGCGCTGGTCCCTCTGCCTCCCCGCCACACACGTGTTGATGGGTTTTTCTCGGCTTGGTTGTCTGAGATTTCACAGCTCTCTGTCACCTCCCTTCTGAAGCTGGTAATAGAAACAGATGATGGCACTGCTCCCTCACTCCGGGGGAGCTCTCCGCCTGGAGCTCCGTCTTCCTAAGAAAGATTCGTAGTTCGTGCTCTGTCTTTGGGCTCTTCTGGCCATGAGGACACGGAGTGAAGATCTGGGGGCTCCGTTACCTGTGCCGTGGCGTTTAATTCTCTCTCCAGACACTCGAACTAGATCTGGGTAGAAGAACTTGCCAGAAAGAAAACCACTGGTTCCGGTAATTTTAAAAATTTAGCAGTGTGGACTTGTCCTGTATGTCAGAGCTTACTATTATTGATTATTTACTATAATCCTTTATTATAGGCTGCCTGCTTGTTGTCACTGATGTTTAGTCCTATTGGGTGCATAAGCTTTCAGCATGTTGCATATGAGTATTTGTGCAAACGTTGAAAGATGAATGTTGATGGACATTTGGGACTTTTGGCTCCATTTCAAAAATATGGGGCGGGGGAGTATTTCCCTCTTTATTGACTGCTTGACAAGAACAGACAGAATTTTATTCTGTGGCTCATACAGCGCAGCCCTGATGTGGTGAGTGTTGTAGTTTCGGCTGCGTTCTCTGCAGACCTGCCATCCCTGAGTCTGCAGTTGGACTCCTTAGTTTATTCCTGCAGGGAGTGGGAAAGTCACATCTGAATTTAAGGATATTGACTTATTTCCAAGTTCACTCTACACACAGGTTTAATGGGCAGTGGCTGAGGGGACTTGTATGTTCTCAGGGATTTCATTGTTTAAGCTTGGATTTTTCACAGAGCAGCCACAGCATGGGAACTGCCCATCTCCCAGAAGGGACATTAAGAGATTTCTCAGGGTCTTAAAGCCAAGTGCTAAATCCTTGGATCCTTTGTTTATTCAATTTTATTGTAGTGAAAGTCATAAATGTCCCTACTTTTAAAATGTTAACTAGTTCCATTGATTTGTTGTAAAAAAAAAAATTACAAAAACAGAGTAGTCCCTTGTCCCACCCTCCCCCACCTTATTTCTGCTTCCTAAATACAATCATTTCAACCTCGAGTTTTCTTTTGATATTTTATCTCCAAATTTAGAAATAACTGCTTACATTGCCTTTTTAAAAAATTTTTATCTCTTCTTACTATGAAAAGGTTTTATTCTCTTGTTCCTCCAAGTTCCCAACACATACACACCCCTCTGCCCACCACCCTTCCAGTATATTTGTAACCTGGTCTTTATTAGATCAGTTTTCAGTGTTTTATTCCTGTAACTATAAAAAACAGCCTTCTGATGTTGCTCTTGAGTGGTCCAAAGGCATTCTGATATTTGATCCTTCGTACGTGGCTTTTCCCCCATCTCTGAAAGTTTGTAGGATCTTCGCTTTGGCCCCACTGTTATATAAAATTTCATGACCACGATGTATTTTCATTTGCATCTTTTTTTCTTCCATGGTTCTGGGCTCTTAGAGAACCATTTCACTTTGGAAACACAGTTCTTTCAGGCTTGGAAGAGTTTCTTGAATGATTTCTTGGATTATTTTATGTGTTCCATTTTCTTTGTTCCTTTTGGAGCAGTTATTGAACCGCACAGATTAATTCTCTAGATTTATTTTTCCCTGAATTCTCTCTTTGTCTTTTTGTTAAATTTCCTGGTATCCTCAACTTTATCTTCCATTCCATTTGCTAAGTTTTCAACTTTCACAATAATATTTTTTTATTTCTAAGACTTATTATAGTTTCTCTACTCCTTTTAGAGCGTAATGTTGCTTCATAGCTGCAATATATTCCCTTATTAATATATTTTTAAGTTTGCTTGCCTTTGAGTTTCTTTATTCTGTTTGTTTTGGTCTTTATCTTTCATGATAGACACTTTNTGCAGTGTGTGATTACATTCCCTGCCCCAGCCTGCCCGTCTGCTCGTTTCAGAGGACATGGGCCACTGCTACTGTGGGACGGCAAAGGGGGTGTCTCCTGGGGCCGCAGGGCCACTTCCTCCATGTTTGAAACTGCCGCTAACTCAATTCAGAGACCCTGCCTGAGGTCTTTGCTACCTGTTCCTGGTCAGCACCCCAAAGCCCCCCGAAATGTTTGCCCCAGATGCTTTGTCCCTCTCCTGGGCTCTCTCTTCTTTCCCCCTGGATCACAGCCAGCTGCCAGGAAAGGCTGTGCACAGCTTTCGCCCCATACAGTAAGGGATGGATATGCCCCCCCACACACCCCAAATCCCTTCCCAGGTGTGTTTTATTTTCATAGGCAAGTCCTTATGCTGACTCGGGGTATTCTAGAAGTATCTTCATCTCCCCTTGTGATGTTTTTACAGTGCCTGGGGCTGGCTTGGGTCTGCCTTGTCACCTGTGACTCAAGTTGATCACCCAGAACCCTGAGAAGGGAAGAAGAGAAGCGAAAGTCAG
>NW_017731730.1:1434449-1437187 GCF_001890085.2 Hipposideros armiger
CACACACACACACACACACACACACACACACACACACACACCACATACACACCCGCCTCCCCAAGCTCTCAGACCATATCTCTGACCACTAACACCAAAGGTTGGCCTCCAGGGTTTTGTTTTCTGACCCATCCCACCTCTGGCTACACACCAAATGGCAGTCAAATCTTAAACTTATGTTCCAACTTCAAATACTGGATTCACGCCATTGTGGAGTGCATCCGAGAAGAGAAGTGCCTGAGCCTGGTCGCACGGCTGCCGTGTGCCAGAGCGGAGGTGGAGCCTAGCTCTCTGGGCCTCTGGGCCGGGAGGGTTCCATTGCTCTCTTCCAGCTTGCAGCGCGTCTCCCACGTCCTGAATCCTCACTGTGTAATAAGGGAGACGCTGTGAGGATGAAGTGCCATTCAGCACATGGCCAAGGTGGCATGTCAAACCAGTGGGGAGATCTCCGCATGGGATTTTGAGTCCATAATGTCAACTCTCCTCCAACAAACCCCTTCTCTAAGTGACCAAAGAAATCAGAGATTGTTTTTAACGGGTCTGTGTCAGCTCTGGCCTCAGGGGTGGCCATCTCAGGCCAGAATTTCTGGGTGATTTCATGCCAAGGATTGCACAGAGGGGTGTCTGGATGGTGAGCTGCTACGAGAGCAGCCTGGAAAATGGGGCTCAGCCCGGCAGATGCACCCTGAACCCCCCGTCTCAGAGCAGTCGGCTGAAAGCTTGGACAAGGATGAAGCTTTGGGCAAAGGCATTAACATCTCTGAGATAATGAAAACTTTCCTTACCAGGCAAAAGGACAATGTAAGAAAAATTCAGGCACTCTGAGACAAAGCATCTGTGCTGCCTGGAACGCCCTTGGTTTACTGTTTGGGTGAAGCACCACATCCTCCCGCCATCCTAACTCCTCGCTGCCTGCATCAGGGTGCCTTGGTATAAACGCCCTTTCAACGCCCAGAAAAAGGCCTCATCTGTTGCCATGGAGGCTTTCGGCTTCTTCGGAGGCTGGACCTTGAGTCACTACCTTTGCAAATAGATCCCACTACCAACAACAGTGGGAAAAGCTTATGGAAGTGGGGAAATTACTGTTCTGTATAATCGCTTACATCATTGACAGCTTGTTCTGTACTGAATTACTGAAGCACTCAGTTACCCTCACGATGACCCCTTGACGCAGATGGACTGCACCCATTTGACAGATGCAGAATCTAAGGGAAGAAAGGTCAACGAACTTGCTTGAGGTCTCACAGCGGGGACACGGAGGAGTCAGGATTGACACCAGGCAGGCTGGCTCCATAGTTGGCACCCTTACCCTCTGCACTGTGATGCTTCTCGGGAACTCAGAAATCAGACTTTCTAAAGGATGGGTTCTGGGGTGCTTACCTGAATCCTGGTCAGTGGTTTCAATTTTGATGAGAACAGAAAAAAACAAACAAAAAAACCTCTAAAAGCAATGTATTCAGTTTATTCAAGGCTTCTCTCAAGGGATATTTTTGGCTATGTACAGATGGACTGGCTCTTTCTATTCAAAGCCTTGAAGTCCACCATGGTAGCTAATGCTAAAATGAACTAAAAAGCACCCCCCCACCACCACCTCCACACTTGAGATCTTCAGCCAGCCTCCCACTCTGGAGGTGGGATTGTAGCAAATGTGCAGGATTCCTGTCCCTAAAGGAGTGTGTGCCCCGCAGGGCGGCCCCCGGAACTCAGGCCTCCTGAGCTTCTCTGTAGGCAGATAGATACCTGTGGAGGCCTGGGAACCCCACAGAACCCACCTGGGGGTCCCTTCCGTCCAACAACCTGGACACTGGGAAGGGATTTGTAATCCTCTGTGTCAACAGGGACAGAGGGGTGACGCAGACTTGGCTGAAGATGAGCTCGGTGACTTAATAAGAATAGGAATGTGGCTGGAGGAATTGAGCTGGAAGAGTGTTAGAGACTGCTGGTGTCCCCCACCTGCTCTCACCTGTCAAGCAACCTTGGAACCCCCATCTGAGTTTATGACGGCACCCCTTTGTAAGTCAGACTGCTAACACTCTCACCACCGAATGACAAGTCTTAATAGATTGGCAGGACAGATGACTTGTGTTTGGCCCCGTCAGAGGCCACGTCTCGATTTCAACTTATTTTTCAAACCCACCAACAACAACAGCGACCCTTTTTTTTTTTTTTGAGATTTACCTTTGAACAGGAGTCCATGAAATTCGTGTTTTACCTGCAGAATATAAATTTGTTTCCATTTTTGTAAGAAGTGGCCACCGATTTTTGCGTGAAAAGGAACGGGTGAGGCATATGCCTTTTCAGTGGTTGTGTTTGTATCCTGTATAACTAAAGAGAACCCATTTCTAATGCAGTACATTCCATTAACATGTAAACAGAATTTTGCACACACGCATTTGTCTGGGAGAAAGGGACCCACCTGCAAAGGCTGCTGTTAGTCGGCAGTAGGCAAGAAAAGGACCAATGTCTTCCTTTCCTCCTTCACGCCTGCATTTTATCTGGAGGTCCTTTCCTGAGTGCTATCTATAGAAACAGTGATGGGCTGTAAGCACAGTGCCCCGGGTCCCCAGTGACGATTATGAATCACGTACTCACACACAGACAGGAGCTGGTGTGATGACTTGCAGAATAGTCTGCATTCCACTTCATAATAGAGGGAGAAGCACATCCTTCAAAATCAGGCCTAGCTGCTTAGAAAGAAGCTTCCCCAGTTCTTTCCTATCCAATGTTGTGCTCCTTCT
>NW_017731730.1:1438752-1440080 GCF_001890085.2 Hipposideros armiger
CTGGAGATCCAACAGAGAATACGACACAGCTCCTGCCCCATAAGCAGGGCCACCTTCGTGGACATACAGTCACTTCATGGCCCCAAGCTTGGTTTAATGTTCTGTTCCTGTTGCCTTGAAATTCTTAATAATTTTTTAACAAGAGGACCTGTATTTTACGTTGCACTTGGCTTCACAGGTTATGTGACTGATGCTGCCAATAAGAACATGAAGTTGTGTGAGAGACAGAACGTGGATAATTTTAGTATGGTGTAATAAATGCCCTACTAGGAATTAGCAGAGAGGGCTGTGAGAGCACAGAGGGGGCTCCTCACCAGCCTGGGAGGTCTTCTGGACCCAGCAGATCACTGGAGAGAATGAGGGAGGGAGGGAGAGGAGGTGGCCGAAGGAATAGCAGGGGCAAGGCCAGGGTCGAAGAACTTTACAGCCATCTCTACCAGATGCTAAACCGAGAGGAGAGTGTCTGCATTTTAAGTTTCAATGGCAAGCCCCGATGGCAAGCCCCTTCTACAAATGACCGTCCCTTTATACCAAGTCTTATGCCGGGGTCATGGGAGGTGAGCCTGAGGAGAGAAACAAATGAAGATTGCTAGGAACCTGGAATGCCATCGTAGAATGCTCTGCCTTCATGCTGACTTAGGTGGGAGCCACCTTTCCAAACTGCGATACTGACCACGCCAGTGCCTCGCACGTGAAATGGTCATCTGGCTTGAGCACGGAGCGGACCTTGAAGGAGCGAGAGGAGGGGCTGGGCTGAGCAGACTACTTAGGAGGTTGAGGTGGGAGGAGGTGATGGCAGCTGGAAAGAAAGTGTTAGGAGAGGAAGTGAGGTAGAACATGGTTTTAGTCATCATGCGGGAGAGAGACGCTGCAGTATTTACCTGTTACTTCGCTGTGGTTTTAAGAAAGAGGGGTGAGGCAAAGATGAAGTCACCGAGGTCGGGTTTGCATGAAAAAAGGCAGTGTTGAATTTGAGGCGTGCTGCATTTGAGCTGGGAGACATAGGTGGAGATATCCAACAAGCAGCAGGGTCAGGAATTTAGCAGATAGACAGAAGAGGTCTATCTGAAGCCACAGGGGCGTCTGTGGTTCACTCTCCTTGTATTGGGAGAGTCCAGAGATGGGGCTCTAAGCGAGCTGTCATTCAGTGGTGGGCAGAGGAGGATGGGTCTCGACAAAGGGCTGAGAATGAGAAGGAAGAGTCAGAGAAGAAACGCACGCTCTGAAAGTCAGAGCATCATGGGATCCAAAGGAGGAAAAGCATTTCAGAGACAATGAAAGGGTCAAACACATGAACTGTGGGCTGAAATGGCACACGAGGGAAGATC
>NW_017731730.1:1445050-1447790 GCF_001890085.2 Hipposideros armiger
GGTCAGCCCATGCCCTGCTTCCTGACCTCACTCTCGTCCCTGTCTGGGGCTTTGCAGGGAGGCTCAATCCTAGAGAGAAAGCCTGGCCCCAGGGGGTGTTTGGGGTTTGGTGCACCAGCTGGCAGGGAGAGGAAAGAATTCGATTGGATCCAGAGAAGGTGAGTCCAATCAGATCAGCAGAACGCAGCTGGAGGGAAGGGCAGCTGGGGTCTGTCCACAGACCCCAAGGCACACAGTTTTGACAGCAAGGATTCCTGAGCTGCTTCCTCCTCTCCAGAACAGTGGACAAGCCATCACCTCTGCCTGCCTTACCTCGCTCTTCGGAAACCTCTCCTTTGCAGGGGAGAGCCAGTGCATTGACGATGGGCACAAGCTGGAATCTTAGCTCTGCCCCTTACTGACCGTGTGTTCTCAGGCTGGTTCCATAGCCTCCAGTTCCTCCTCTGTGAGCTGGGATTCATAAAAGTGCCTAGCCCGGGGTGGCCAGTTAGCTCAGGTAGTTAGAGCGCAGTGCTCATAACACCAAGGTTGCCAGTTCAATCCCCACATGGGCCAAGGAGCTGCGCCCTCCACAACTAGATTGAAACAACAGCTTGACTTGGAGTGATGGAAAAACACACTGGTCCCCAATTAAAAAAAAAAAGCCTACTCCATAGGGTGGTTATGAGGATTAAACAGGTAATTGTTATAAGGAATTAGGACATTGCCTGGCATATGGTTAATGCACGGTGACAGTTTTCACATAATATTCATAGTCCATGTGGTCCAGGCAAGACATAGGGACTTTGCAGCCCGATGGAACTGCTTTCCAATTGCAGTCCTGCCACTAACTAGCCATGTGACCTTGGGCTTCTTGAGCATCCTTCAGCCTCAGTTTCCTCACCTGTCTCCCTCTAGTTGCTGTGCGGATTAGAGAAATCGTGAATAGCGGGCCCAGGAGCAGCTGCGAGTCTGTCACACAGACATCTCCTCCCTTCTCTCCCATGCTTTTCTTCCTTCTTGCTATTTGTCAACTCCAGCTTCTCAGCCTGAGCAAGATGCTTCACATGAATGGCAATTGTCACGTATCCCCTGAACATGACACTTTCAGCCTCCTGGCTGTGTCTGTCTGCAAATTCCCAGTGACACACTCAGGGGTCCCAGTGTGAGGGCTGTTCTTTTTCATCCAGCCTCTCTTGACTTTTCAGAACTGATTGCTCTGACTCAGCGCTCAAGGGCCTTCACTCTGTCAGGGCTGAAGCAACCTTGTTTTCCAACCACCTGACTGTCATTCTGTTGTTTTTCCCACCACTTTGAATCAGTAATATCTTTGTGTGCTCTTCGCAATGTGCCAACCCTGTCCTTGAAGTCAGTGGTTCTCAAAGTGTGGTCCTCAGACCAATAACACTTTGTTGTTGATTGTTTGGGGGAACCGTGCTGTGTATAATGACTTGAATTAGCCTCAACTGTATTTTTGGCATTTTATTGTTTTGTAATGAATGCACCGGAATTTGGGAGTACCATTTTAATTCTATTCCTTTTCAAAACTTTTTATCACCCCGTCCACTTCTTCTTTCTTGGAAAATGGGACAGAATGAGGCAAGTCAGCTGTTCTATTTCTTTACCTAAGTAGACTGTGGTCAAAATTTAAAAGAAAAAAAAATCATGCGGACTTAGAAAACACCCAGCTAATTTTGCGAAGCCAGTGCCTATTGAGCCTTGATGAATGTTGTGATCACTTGGGAATCTTGCTAAAATGCAGACTGATTCAGCAGGACTCAGGGTGCGGGTGGAGAGCTGAGGTTGCTCATTTCCATCAAGCTTCCCGAAGGGGCCTANACCTATGCTCCCATTTGCAAAGGTTATTTGGGTTATTAATGTCAGAATTACCTCCTGACCTTTTCTACCTAGCAATAAATATCAGAGCTATTTTTTTTTGAAAAAATATTCTTCTAGAATATAATGCTTAGATCGTTGTAGTATGCCACAGTAAAGATAAACTATAATTTATTAAGCAACATCCTCCTATTAAATATTCAATGACTACCTCTTCCCAGCAGCCTCAGTCCTTGACTGTTGTCAATCATCCTTTTCTTTATGGTTTTATCACTTCCGTAGATATTCCTGGACAACACTAACTGAAAAGGGTCCAGGTGAGAAGAATTACAGTGTAAAAGCTCTTAGGGACCCAGGAGCATGTGGACATTTCAGGTCACAGCCCTGGATGTGGAACAGTCTGGCTGCCTGCCTTGTAAGTCATGCTGGCCATCAGCTTCTTTATGTCAGCCTCACCTACCTGTGAAGAGAATACAAAACAGCAGGAACCTCCACAACAAAATTAGATGTTTTATTGCTTTTTGGAAAAAATAGTTATTTAAGGTGAATCTTGGTGATGGGAGAGCGGTTGAAATGTCATTTACAAGTGGTTGGAATTTTCGTGATCACATGTTTGTTATTAATGCCTGCCTTTGTAAAGTCAGGTCATTTTGTCTGATCAGTTTGGCTACTTTGGGGACTCCATTGAGGTTTTATGTCTGGGATGTGATTCAGTTTTATGAACCTTCCTTGCACATTTCGGGGGAAATGGGCCATTTCTAAGATTTTACATTTGATGCATATTTTTATTTGTATGTATATTTTCAACCAAGCTGCTAATATTCACTTTCTCTCAGTCCTTGTTTATGTTTGCCTGTTTGGTCTATCAAAGAATAAGAGAGCTCTTTAAATCCCCCACTGTGATTTTTTAAAATTTCTCTTTGTT
>NW_017731730.1:1459245-1461034 GCF_001890085.2 Hipposideros armiger
ATGACGTATTTTTTCTATGTTTTTCGTTGCAAAAATGCATCATGACTTTTCGAACAACCCAATACAATGGAATATTACTTGGCCATAAAAAAGAATGAAATCTTATTTGCGACAACATGGATGGGCCAAGAGGGTATTATGCTAAGTGAAATAAGTCAGAGAAAGACAAATACCATGTGATCTCACTATGTGTGGCATCTAAAGAACAAAATAAATGAACACACGAAACAGAAACAGACTCATAGATACAGAGAACAAACTGATAGTTGCCAGAGGAGACGGGGGTTGGAGAGCAGAATGAGAGAAGTGAAGGGGGTAAGAAATACACATTAGTAGTTACAAGACAGTCACGGGGATGTAAAATACAACATAAAGAATATAATCAGGGCTGGCCGAGTGGCTCAAGTGGTTAAGAGTTTGCTTAAGAGAGTGAGCTCTGAGCAACACGGTCGCTGGTTCGATTACCACATGGGCCAGTGATGCTGCGCCCGAACTGAGCTGCTGCTGAGCTGCCAACAGGTGGCAGGATGGCTCAGCTGGTGAGTGCACATGCTCCTAATGACAAGACTGCCTGTTTGATGGTGGGCTATGCCTATCCACAGCTGGGACTGAACTTGGCATCTTGAGCTGAGCTGCCACCTGGATGGCACAGTGGATAGAGTGTGTGCTCTTAATAGCAAGGTTGCTGGTTTGACTCTCGCATGAAAGAAAGAAAGAAAAAGAATATAATCAATAATGTTGCAACAACTATGTATAGTGTCAGGCAGGCACTAGACTAATCGGGGAGATCACTACGTAAATTATGTAACTGTCTGACCACTATGTTGTACATCTGAAACTAATATCAAATAATAGTGAATGACAGCTGTAACTGAAAAAAATAATTTTTAGAAAGATAGTTTTATAATTTTAAAAAAGGGGAGTAAATACTGACTTTCCCAATATCACACACAAATGAGGGGGATGGAGTGCCGACCCTCTCTCCCCCATGGCCACAAACCTAATACACTTTAGGAGGATACAGTCTGTCTTCCTTTTACTTGGAAATCTTCATAAAGATGCGATATCATTCTTTGCTGTTCATTAAATCATATATGTTCATGCAATTTGAAAAATTAAAGTTACCCATAATACCAGTGTTGAGAGACATCAACAGTTACATTTGCTACATTTCTTTCCATGTTTTTTTTAAATTTATAGTTATGTTTTTTAATATGCTACACTGTTTCAATTATTACATATTTACAATTTATTTTAATATCTGGTAGGACAAATTTCCCCTTATCCTGTATCTTTTCTTTTGCAAAAATTCTCTTAGCCACAAAGAAATTCTAAGTTTTTTAAAACTGAGAACTTCTCTCAATGTGCTTCTACTTTGTGGGAGAGGCCTGTTCTGAATCAGAGTCACAGAATCAGAAGCTCTCTTCATGCAGAAAAGATACTGTTTAATGAAAACTCAGGGTAGGAGGCCGCCAATAAATGATGGCGAGGGGCCAGCCGAGTGGCTCAGTTGGTTAAGAACTCACTCAAGAGTGCAAGCTCTGGGCAGCAGGGTCACCGGTTCAATTCCTGGCCCGAGCTGAGTTGCCACTGAGCTGCCAACAAGTGGCAGGATGGATCTGCTTAAAATAAATAAATAAATAAATAAATAAATAAATAAATAAATAAATAATGGCGAAATGAATTCAAAATGTGCTTATATCATTTTTTAAGGCATCAATTTATATAATGCTATGGAATCATTGGTGTTCTTCCAAATACCTGCCTTGAGCTGGGAGTTAGTGGAGAC
>NW_017731730.1:1462982-1468092 GCF_001890085.2 Hipposideros armiger
GTTAGGTGACTTGCCTGAGATCACCCAGCCAATGGGTGCAGAGTTGGGATTGGAACCCAGGCTCAGAGCCAGTGCCGGTAACACCGCACTGGGGAAATGACACTGCTGACAGCACACAGTTTGAATTGAGCAGTGGTTTTGAGCCCGACTCTACTACATGCTTTATACTCTGTCCGTATCCATTTAACCTCCTCCATCACCTCGGAGGAGCAGGAGCTATTGTTATTTCCACCTCACAGAGACTGAAGCACCAAGAGGTGGACACACTTGCCTGACATGAGGTTGGGAAGCGCTACAGCACACTTCTCTGGCCTCCCTGGGCTCTAGCATCCTCACCTCTCTCTTCACACCTCTGCCCCAGGAGCCACCTACATCCTCCGAGTGTCCTCTGAGCCATGAATTTTTAACCAAGTGAAACAAAAGCAGTAATATCAAATGAGGGTAATCATGACTGAGCGTTCCCTGGGGCTTCCAGAAAAGCTTTCCACATTAACTGTAAGTCAAAACATAATCTGAAACACGTCACTTCTTTAGGAAAAGCATTTGGCTCTCCAAATCGGGCTGTGGTTTTGCCTGTCATTCTCCCAGGATTCCGTGCCATCCTCCCACCTCCCAGCAGCCCCAGGGCCATGCCCTGGTTCCACTGTGACTTGAACAAGCCAAGACATTCTAATTTAGAGGTTGAACGTGCTTTTGAATGCCATACCGTTTGGGGTATAACCAGGGAATGGAGAACTCATCCTATGATGTCCTTGAAGCATTAGGACTCTTGGTTGCAAATAATAGAAACCCAATTCACAAGGGCTTAAATGAAAGAGGGAATTTTTTGGCTCATGTCATGGAAAAGTCCAAGGGTTGACTGCAGGCTTGAGTAGATAGATCCAAGTGTTCAAAGTATATCAACAGGATTCTGCCCTTCCCACCATCAAATCTGTTTTTGTTCAGAGAGCCACGAATATCCCCCAAAGATGGCCCCGGAAGCCCCAGACTTTCATTCTGCCATGGAGCCAGCCCAGCAGAAAGGGGACATCTCTTCCCTACAGCAGCAGTGAAAGCCCTCACCTCAGCCCTGATTGGCAGGCCTGTGTCATGTGACCACATGGCTGCCAGGGAGTGAGACCAGCCTTTCCAGAACAAAGTAGACTCATGGAGGAGGGGAGAATGTCCCAAAAGGAAAAGAAATGTCCTTTTGTCAAACGAATGAGGGGCTCAGTAGCAATTATTCTCTACCAGTTCTTTCCTGGACCCTACGAGCTGCAGAGCTGAGCCTCCCAGCTGGTCCTTCCGGGTGATCCGCAGCTCAGAGAGCGGGGCACGTGTGTGGGAGAGGCAGCCTGGAGAACATTTCTCTTCTAGCACTGCATTGCTTTTGTGCTTTCAAAGCTATCAAATAAATCATAAGCCCAGAGGTTATGATTTCCAAGGACAAAGTCTTCTGTTTTTCCTGCTGTATTAGTCTAGACTCTGAAAATAGCTTCATCTTTTTTTTTTTAATAAAAATGGCAGATGCTCATTGTAGTAAAATGCTGTAGGAAAATAGACCAAAGCGAGCCAGNCACCCCCACCCTCCTCTATCAGGCTCTCACACTCAGGGCCACTCTTCCCCTGCCCTAACCACCTCAGAGCCAGGTACCAGACAACTAGGGACAGTCCCTGTGCCCCAGAGCCCACTGAAGTTATTTGAGCTATTATAGCTGATCCTAAACTTCCACCCTCATGTCTTCCCATGGAAACCACAATAAGGCTCTCCTTTTATTCCGTCTGCCCCCTGACCCACCCTGGTGCTTCCCCGTATGGCCCTGCGTGGTGCTGAAAGTCAGGGAAAGGTAAAAGCAAGAAAGGAAGCGAAGGAGGAAGGGTGGGAGGGAGAGAGGGAGGGAAGAAAGGAGAGTGGGAGGAAACACAGTTTAGAAAAGGCTGAATCCAGTCTCTATAACTAAGGAATGTGGGAAACAGAATTCTCGCTCTACCCCCAGTAACGCGGGATTCTGAGAAAGCTTCGTAACCTCTCTGTGCTTGGGTGCCTTTATGTAAAATGGGGAACCATCTGTTAATTTTTTTTAATTAACAGGCGAAAAAAGAGAGAAGATACTGGCTTCACTGTTGAGCAGATATGTAGCCTTTGTTTTCATAACATAACACGTATCTCATAGTTTTGTTTTGAGGACTAAAAGGACCTAGCTCGATGGCGTTTAGTAAGTGGCAGATACTAATTCCATGGCAGCCCCAACAACTCCAATCTAAGTATTTTACTATGGAAAAAAAAAACAGTGACGTTTTTACGGTATCTTAGCCTCTCATTTCATCTAGCAGAGTCCTTGCCCTTTAATTTTCACGGCAATACATTGTGTGTATGTTACAGCTAAGGTCCAGAATTGGCCAATATTAACAGTAATCACATTATCCTCTTGTTCCAACACCAGCTTGGAACTTCATTTCCAGGGCAAATACCTCACGATGGCATTTAACAGCATAACGTTACCATGAATAAAACAGATGAACAAACCAAAAATGTGGGACTTGCACCCATTCTTAATATGAAAGTGAAGATGTTATCAGAGCAAAACCAGCACACATCAGTGCTTTGGAGCGTGAGAGGTGAGGCGATGTCAGATGTCGCTAGGTGGCCCTGGAGATTGGGTTGGAGGACGTTGCGATCATTTGTATTCTGAGGATGAGGAAAGTGAGATGCAGAAAGATAAACTGATGTCCTCAAGGTCACACACATGGAGTGGTGAGGTTGGGGGAGGAGCCTGTGCTCATCGTTCTTTGCTGTCTCGGTGCCCAGGTCATACAGATCAGTAGGGGGTGAAGGGTGGCGGGGGAAGGGGGCAAGGTTACCAGGTGGCAAGGTTTCCCTCCTGGGCCAGCGTGGCTTGGAGGGCCAATTGCGGCTGCTAGAGCAAGAACAGCAGCTCTTCAAATCAACGCAGTTCAATTCTCTTACTCACTTCAAGATGATTCTGACAAATAGAAGAAGTCCCAATCAGCTTTATAAATCAGAAGGCAAAAGAAAAGCCACACTCAGATCACATTCATTTCTGCCTCCAAACAGCTGAGGTAAAAGAAACCATTTCCTTCCCTATCACCCAGGCTTGCCAACTGCCTGGTGGAATAGGAATCGTATTCAAAGGGAGGAATGACTCAAGCGTGAGGGTGGAGCCCAGAGCCATGGAGACCACCTGAGAGATGGGAAAGTTCAGGGCAAGGTCAGTGCCAGTGACCTCAAGTCTGGAGAGGGACCGCTGGGTCGGTTCTGCTGAGGTCAGAGTGGCTACAAAGAAGAGGCGCTGCTGTGCCCAAGTCCTATGAGTGACACCCGGGAAAGCCCTAGAAGGGACAGAGGGTACCATGACACGTCCACCTCCAGGTCATTTCTGAAATGTCTTATTATATACATTTTGGGGCAATGGTGTTTCATTGTCTTTTATCCCTAACTACTACTGCAGGACCCCAGCCTCCTTCAAAGCTTGTCTCCCCACCCACCCCCAAGGCAGCCTCAGAGGGCACAAGTCTCAATAAGTAACCCATGGAATCCATGGGTTTTATTTTCCACCTTTGTTCTGCCGTTCCTCATGCCCAGTCTATTCTGGGCACTGCCGCATCCACCCACTACCATACTCCACTGGGTACCACCACCCTCTCATCCTGGGATCATCTGCTGCTCTGGGCACTGCTTCCCTTCCCACTGGCACAGCTGTCACCCACTAGGCACTCCTCTGCCACCATGGAACCCTAGAGTCAAAGGTGCCAACGTGGCGCTGCCCGCTTAGGGCCGAGATTAGGGTGACGTGAGCAAGACTCTCACCTCAATGACAAAAAATCCTAATAAGATAAATAATATTTTAATGCAGTGTGTTTAAAAATCAAAATTAATGCAAAAAATTCATAAAGAACAAAAATGTAACAATTTTAACTAAAGACAAGATTTGGTAAAAATCTCTATTAGAAACTGAGATGAAAGGAAATATATGTTCCCTTACGAAATATTTTTATGTATTTTTAATGATTAACTTTTCTAGAATATCAAAACATCTGAAAAAATACTGAAAAAAATTGAAAAGTAGGTATATTAAACTCATGACATTATTTTAAGTTTAAGTATTTTATTTAAATCAAACATATTATAATTTCACTTTCCTGGCCTTAATGGAAGCATACTCATCAATAATATTTTCAAAGTCTACGTCTTTGTTCTCTCATTTTTTATTAGAATTGCAACTTTCAATAAACGAGAGACAGTAACTCGGAAAGTGTGTTTTATGGATGTAAAACTGTAACAAGAGACATGAGTCTACTTCCCAAATTTGAAAATAAATGAGAAAGAAATTGGAAATGTATGAATTCCTGGCTAAGAGTATCAATTACTATGGGGAAAAGTGCACATCAAATAGAAATTAAGATTATAGATGTTCTAATTTCACATTGAAATGGAGACATGAAGATTTAACAAAAGGCCTTCAGATTCTGAATTTTCCACTTGAGAAAACTTATTTTCTATGAATATATCTGATTTACAAAAAGCAGCCGATGATTTGCCTCTAACAATCTGGTGATTTAAATCCTGTAGAAATTTCCTCTGACCGTTTTCAGCAGCATGCAATGTCAGTAATGTGTAATAAAAATCACCAACGTGTTTGGATCTTCTAAAGCTGATTCATGAATTTTACTGAAATCTTATCCAAATTTGGAAGTGCTGACTTTTTTTTTTTTAACACCAGTCACCCTGGTGTGCTTTGAAAGAAGTTTCAGTAAATTCAACATAATTAAAAATTATTTAAGCTTGTTATTTGATGAAGAAACATCATTGTCAGACATGGGCACTTGTCTTAATTGAAAAGGGTTAAAGTGGAGGGACTTGGCGACTGTGGCTGGAGCCAGACAGCCATCTTTCTCTCTTTCCCTGTACTTGGGGCTTCTAGTATGGCCTCCCCATGTGGTCTCTTCAGCACAGCAGCCTCAGAAAAGCTCTATGTCTTATACAGCTGACAAGGGCGTTCAGACAGTGTGCTCCACACAACCTAGAATGGAGGTGCAGGACTTCTTATGACTTAGCCTCAGAAATTCCAGAGCATCAGTTCTGCCACACTCTAAGGGGCAAGTACAGATG
>NW_017731730.1:1469252-1471334 GCF_001890085.2 Hipposideros armiger
AGGGACTTTGCAGCCCGATGGAACTGCTTTCCAATTGCAGTCCTGCCACTAACTAGCCATGTGACCTTGGGCTTCTTGAGCATCCTTCAGCCTCAGTTTCCTCACCTGTCTCCCTCTAGT
The DNA here is from genome assembly GCF_001890085.2 of Hipposideros armiger. NCBI lineage: Eukaryota > Metazoa > Chordata > Mammalia > Chiroptera > Hipposideridae > Hipposideros > Hipposideros armiger. Next base: position 1,469,373 of record NW_017731730.1, read on the forward strand.
TGCTGTGCGGATTAGAGAAATCGTGAATAGCGGGCCCAGGAGCAGCTGCGAGTCTGTCACACAGACATCTCCTCCCTTCTCTCCCATGCTTTTCTTCCTTCTTGCTATTTGTCAACTCCAGCTTCTCAGCCTGAGCAAGATGCTTCACATGAATGGCAATTGTCACGTATCCCCTGAACATGACACTTTCAGCCTCCTGGCTGTGTCTGTCTGCAAATTCCCAGTGACACACTCAGGGGTCCCAGTGTGAGGGCTGTTCTTTTTCATCCAGCCTCTCTTGACTTTTCAGAACTGATTGCTCTGACTCAGCGCTCAAGGGCCTTCACGCTGTCAGGGCTGAAGCAACCTTGTTTTCCAACCACCTGACTGTCATTCTGTTGTTTTTCCCACCACTTTGAATCAGTAATATCTTTGTGTGCTCTTCGCAATGTGCCAACCCTGTCCTTGAAGTCAGTGGTTCTCAAAGTGTGGTCCTCAGACCAATAACACTTTGTTGTTGATTGTTTGGGGGAACCGTGCTGTGTATAATGACTTGAATTAGCCTCAACTGTATTTTTGGCATTTTATTGTTTTGTAATGAATGCACCGGAATTTGGGAGTACCATTTTAATTCTATTCCTTTTCAAAACTTTTTATCACCCCGTCCACTTCTTCTTTCTTGGAAAATGGGACAGAATGAGGCAAGTCAGCTGTTCTATTTCTTTACCTAAGTAGACTGTGGTCAAAATTTAAAAGAAAAAAAAATCATGCGGACTTAGAAAACACCCAGCTAATTTTGCGAAGCCAGTGCCTATTGAGCCTTGATGAATGTTGTGATCACTTGGGAATCTTGCTAAAATGCAGACTGATTCAGCAGGACTCAGGGTGCGGGTGGAGAGCTGAGGTTGCTCATTTCCATCAAGCTTCCCGAAGGGGCCTAAACTGCTGGTCTGAGGACCATACTGGAAGTAGGGAGGTCTCCCAAATGCCCCCAAGGCTCGCCCACAGTGAACTTGGTTTGTCCAGTGCTCCACCATGCTGGGGCTAATGACCCAGGAAGCCTGGCTTTCTCATTAGCAGCCAGGATCTGAGCAGCTCTGATGTAGGCAGCCCCTTCCTTCTCGCAATTGTATTATTTCAGTCCAGTGAACCAAAATCAGCCTTGCATTCCCCGGGGAAGCTTTCATGTGATTGTAATTTTAGTGCTGTGCTTGCATTGAGCTCTGTGATTCTAGTCTGTCTTCTAATGAGAATGCATCCTATTTACAAATGTATTCATGTCATAGAAAAAAAAACCTAGAAAACTCCTTACATAACAAGTGCCTTAAAGTGATTAGTATTCGCGATGTGATGAGTAGGTGTTTTTTTTTTTTTAGAGAAACAATACAATGACTTTAGAATTTCTTCTGATTCCTTGATTCACGGAGCTTTCTATTTGCTTACATTTCGAAGCAAATGTCCTAATTGGCAATAAGAGCACTAACTTGGGCTTTTGAAAGGAAAGCAACCTGCTCAGACTTCAAGGCATTGACCCGAGAATGAGGTTACAGTCTAGTTCAGTCAGTGACATAGCAGCAAATTACTTGTTTCCAAGTTCCTCGTAAAACAGAGATAATGATGACCTATACCTCCAATACACTGATTATTGGCTTTAATACTACCTGTGGACCAAAGAATCCCAAGCCTATATTTCTAGTCCATATTTCTGTCCTTCTAAGCCCCAAACTAGTATATCCCAATGCCCGCCAGGCGTTGCCATCTGGAGATGCAATGGGCACCCCCAAATCAGGTGTCCAACTGACCTTGCCATCTTTCTTCCTCTTCCTATATCCCCTATCCTGGTTAGTTGTGTAACCATACACCCTCCCCATCCAAGCCAGGAGGCATCATTTCTTATTAAACTGTGAGCTCCTTGAAGCAGGAATTGGGTTCACTCACCTTTATAACCCCAGTACCTGGCACTGGGCTTGGCACAGCAAAATG
>NW_017731730.1:1477099-1482500 GCF_001890085.2 Hipposideros armiger
TGGCGCCAGACACCTCAGTGCTTGCGTCACATCATCTAATCCTCAAACAGCCTTATTAGGCGGTCACTGGTCAGCATCCCCATTTTATAGGAAGCCGAGCTTAGAGGAATTAATGAATTTGCTCAAGACCACACAGGCAGTAAAAGCCGGGACCTGAGCCGTCCCAGCCTGCCTAGCCCCGACGCACTTACAGAGAATTAAGTCATGATTCGAGGAACACTTTGGCACAGAGCCTCCGACAGAGCAAGCACTCAAATAATTGTGTTTATTTTTATTAAGAGCAATGATGCTGGTGATATATATATATACATAAACATATATACACATTATGTTCTGTTAGAAAGGGGAAATTGATAAGAAACAATTTAATCATTGTCAATTAACATATTAATGTATTGACTGTCTTATAAATAATGAATCATGTATAATTGAACATCAGGTACAGCGAAGCACTCTACAGAAATATGGGGAGAGAAAATGGGAGAAAGATGGTAAAGCTGTGAGGGCACTTTAGCCAGGGCGGTCAGGGAAGGCCTCCCAAAGGGGGTGACACTTGTGCAGGGAGCCCCAAGTTCATGAGCCAGGCAGGCAATTGGCAGGCTCGGCTTTGGGGTACATGGACAGGATCTGGTGGGCAGGCATGTGGGGGCTCCCCTAGTGCCAAGCAAGGAGGGCTCCCCTGCAAGGTAGTAACCCCCCGTTGTGGAGTCATAATCCTCCTCCAGGGGATGGTTTGATTTTCTTAGAGAAGCGCTTTCTGTTTATGACTTAGGACAAAGCATCCTTGGACCAATGGTCCATTTGTTCAGGAACAGGGACAGGGGCCGAGAGGCCTTACTATTGTCTACGTAACCATCAGATGAGCTTTCTGAATGCCGCCTCACAGCCCAGGCCTGCTCTCTGCACCCCCCGACCGACTCCGTCCGCCCTGGACCTCTCAGCCCGAGTCCCAGCTCTCCTGTCTGATTTGCAGGACATTGTTCTCTCTGTCACTTTCAATTTCCCAGAAACTTGTCAAAACCCCTGATGCTGCCCTCACCCTCCTCCTTCAGTTTTATAGATTTCTTTCCCATTGGACATCTTCTCACCTCTCGCGGGCATCTGGGCGGGGAGAGCGGCTACTTATGTGCTGGCTCCTCCGTTGAATTAGAAGCAGTTGTGCTCCTTTTGCTTCTCTGAATTTTTCTTTAAGATGAACATGGATTATTGCATTCCTAATAAGAAACAGAACCACAAAAGCTATTCTTCAAGTGAGAGGGGTTTAGAAAACGGTCTTGTCAGAGAGAAGGGAGAATCATGTCAGCGTTTTGCGCTGACCGTCTCAGCGCTGACCCGGGAACTGCTTTCCCATCGGGCTTCAGGATGACTGAGGAAAAAGCTGGAGAGCTTTGCCGTGGCGCCCAGGGTCTCACGTGTGCTTTTTACATTCCCAAGTTAAGTCAGAACTGTGGCTAATGCAGCAACAGTACCAAATATAGAGATAGAGATAGAGAGAGAGAGAGATATAGCCCAGCATAGGGAATATAGTCAATAATATTCTAATAACTATGTACAGTGTCAGATGGATAGTAGACTTATTGGGGTTATCACTTGGGGAGGTATGTAAATGTCTAATCACTATGTTATTTTCTACACCTGAAAGTAATAAAAGAAATATATTAAACAAACATGTATCAGTTAGTGGTTTCAAATGGCAGGCATGTATCAGCTGAGTCATGGGGTGGACTCGGGTGCACGGGTCTTCTGCTGGTTTCATGTGAGGTCATGCATGTGTCTCCAGTCAGGTGGCAGTCGATGGCCTCACTCACTTGTCTGGGGCTTGGCTGGGTACCTGCTGGGGCAAGAGGGGTGATGGGACCAACTGTCACTCATCATCCCAAAGGCTACCTTGGGCTTGCTCACATGGTCATGGGTTGCAACGCTTCTAAAAGCAGCAAGGGAGAAAGCTACAAGGCTCGAGACTCACACAGCATCACTTCCATCACTCTCTATGGTCCCAGTACATCGGTCAGCCCAGGTTCAATGAGTAGAGAAATCAACTCCACATTTTGATGGGAGGAGCGACAAAGGATCATGGTAACCTTGGCACTCCACCATTGAATGATTCCGTTTTGTCATTTGAATTTTCTGTTTTCTCATTTCCATGTTTTCTCCAGGCTCCTGAGAGCTCAGTCTCTGGAATGGTTCTACAATAATGTGAAGAGCCGTTTCAAACGCTTCGGCAGTGCCAAGGTCCTGAAGAACCTGTACAGGAAACACCGGCTGGAGAGCGGGGCATGCTTTGACATCCTAGGTAGGCTGGCTGCCTGCCACTCTGGGAGCCCGTAGGGGTGGGAGAGAAGGCCTTGCTGGGGTGGCTGGGGCATGCTCACCTGGAACTGAGAAAGTTGCTTAAACACCCAGCTCTAGTGAAGAGCAGAAATAGGACATATTTTGGGACATACACCAAAGAGCCTGTTAAGTTCTGAGTCTTTAGGTTCCAGCATCCTCACTGGGCTGGATATATTAGGAGCTGAGAGGACCAAAGTATTTCTGCAGATTGTGGGTGTTTTCATTCCAAATCCTTAGAAATTAAAGATTCTTGGCCATCTTCCCCCTAAAGATTAAAGCATTGGAAAGTCAAGTTTGTTTGGTTGTATAGACTAGGTTGGCCCTCAGAGGATAGGTCCTCCGCTCCCCTTTCTTCCTGCCCCAAAATTCTATTTCTTCCAGCCCCAGAATTGGATGTAATGGGAGAGTGAGAAAAGTATCAGCTTCCTCCCANCTGGGCCAGGGCCCTGAGCTAGACCAGGCAGGGGCCCTGGGTTCCCTCTGGGTGGATCTCTTCAGGAAACGACCCTGGGGACATGAAGCTGTCCAGCCCTCCCTTCCCAGCTTGGATATTGGCTGCCTGGAGGGTTGCCCCACCAGTAGGCTTCCTCCAGGGATGGTGCAGAGTCTTTGTCTGACCCCATGGTACTCCAGGGCAATGCAAAGAGATAAGCATGGTGTCCAGCGGCTGAGCACACCGAATGGTCCAGCCTGGACTTGGACATGCTTCCCAATCCCAGTGCAGCTCTCCTTCCTCGGAGTCGTACAGTGGATTGCCTTTGTCAATGCTAACACACTGCCGTGGAGATGCCTCCATGCTAATGGACCACTGGTTCATGGTGGGGATTAGCAGAAGCTGGTGGGCTGATGTGTGGGTCAGAGATTGCTGGGGAGCCCCACGCAGTAGTTGTTGCTGGGGAGAATGCAGAAAGCCATGCTGTGTGGTGTCTAGAGTCGTGGAACAGAAGGAAGACGGTAGAGTACATGAAAAAGAGCAGTGTAGGCAGGAGGGAGTTTTAAGGAAACTGATGTCTATTGAGTCAACCATGAAAATAAGAATTCATCCACTGCAGATTGAAAATCCTCCGGTAAAGCCAACGAAGATAAGAGCTTAAGGGGTGGTTATTCTTTGGGTTTACAAAAAAAAAACAAGCAATAGAATCTGTTCTCTTTGCAGAGATCATCCTAGGAGATACAGTGTAATAGTACAAACTGTGAAGTGTGTCTGCAAAAGCTCCTTCTGTTAATGAACGCTTAACTTAGCAGCAAAGCCAGATCCTAAATAACTAATTAAATCAGTGCTGTGAAGTGCTCCAGGAAAGGTGTGTGCTTGGAGAAGAAATGAGGAATTCAAATAAGGTTTTATCGAGAAGAATGAAGGCAAGAAGTAGGAAGTATGTGTGCCTCGGCTGGTGTTGGGTTGTCTTGTGTTTGTACTGCAGTGTTTCAGCCACACTCAGAAGTGCTCAGCATGCTATAAAGACACTTGTGGACAACTGTCCTGATTTAAGGACTCTCACGGACCCACCGTAACAGATTTTAGGCAGATGATGCATTACAGATACGCTGGAGCTCCACACCCTTCTGCCTACCAGGACCCCACCTCAGGGTTAACGTGCAGCTCTCTTGTTATACTCTCAGAGCAGGACCCCTGACCCTCTCCATCTCCACACGTCCTCTGAGCAGCCTTGAACTTGGTGAGGACAGCGATGGCTCTCACTGTGTCAGGGCTAAGCCCTTTACCTGGATCGTCTCGTCAAGTACTCCCCAAACCCTGTGGTGCCGTTATTACCTGTTTGACAGGTGAGGAGACAGAGGCAGANAAAGAAATGGTTGTCAGCATATGAACAGCATGTCCTCCAAAAGAGCCTATTTTTTCTGTCTAGAGGCAGACTTTTTTCATCACTTTGCTGACACAGGTAAATGCTTTTAATCCAGAAGAAAGAGGGAAGAAAAAAAAAATCTCATCCATCCCATTTGGAGCTTTTTCACCATCATTATTTGTATTCTCAATAAAGTCTTCAGTTTTATCTTATCTAAAAATATGCCAGCCACTCAGACAAGGGAGAAAATAGGATGGAAGCATTGAACACAGAAAATCAGTAGCGCCTTTTGTGGTAGTTGTTAGAATCTTTATCTCTCAAACGACTCAGGAAGCCTATAGCAAAGAGAGCAGTGCCGAGGTCCCCACATATTATTTTTATCTTCTCTTTACAGATTTTTCTAAAATATTTTCTCTAGGAATGGAGGCAGAAAACAAAGCTTAAAAGTAATGGTGTTAACAGTAGTTTCTCAACCCAAAGAAGTATCTCAAGAAAGTTCCAGAATAGAATTGGCTCACTCGTTTGCATCCCATTGTTTCTTTCCTCTATTGTACATCTTCCCATCTGCTTTTTTTTTTCTTTAACCCCTTTACATGTCCCCAAATTCAAATGTCATGGGTGTTCTCTCCTGCGTAATACAAATGGGGGTGTGGTGGGGGAGGAAGCAAACACGTGGAGAATCCTATAAAACACAATGCAATTCCAGTTTCTTTCCCTTTCCCCGGAGGATGCTGCAGCTGGAGCAGGCCCACACAAATCCCAAGTGGGCCAGCTCAGGGATTTGAAATCCTCAAGTGTCATTTTCAAAGGAGCATCATCTGGGAATAACTGTTGTCCACAGTTGAAGCAGATTTAGGTGCAGGGCCCTCTGTGATGCACCACTTCTTTCATCCGGGCCTCAGTCACAGCCCAGAGCACATCGCATCCCATGATGCAGTCGCTTCTTTATCTCTAAATTCCCAAAGTGTGGCCCAGCGCCTGGCACATCCTATGCTCTCGATATTGCACTAACTAGTTCGATCTTAAAGCATTTTGTGGGGACCAAGACACTTCATAGAAGTATTAGAATCAGCTACTTTAATGATTAGTATGTCCAGTTAAATTAAAATTTCCTTTTGATATATGCGAAGATAAGCAGATAGGAGACAGTCTGTGAGACTGTACTTGACCCTGGAAAGCCGTGATCATAAAGCAATGAGATTTATTCTACACACCACCTAGAAAATTCAGTTATACCTCAAGTATGGAGAAATCTCCCAGTACTTAAT
>NW_017731730.1:1485328-1489936 GCF_001890085.2 Hipposideros armiger
CTGGGAAACCTTGGATTTTGCTCTTCAGGCCTTTCAACTGATGGGCTAAGGCCCACCCACATTTTTGAGGGTAACCTGCTTTACTTAAAGTCAAGTCTTGTAGATGTTAACCACGTCTACAAAACATCTTCGTAGCCACACCTGGATTCGTGCTTGAGTAAATAACTGGGTGCAGTAGCCTAGCCAAGTGGGCACATAAACTCATCTTCCTGCCTTCTCGCTGGTGCTTTGACCTTTGGTCACTCTCTCTGCCTTCTTAGCCTCCGTCACCTCCCACCAGTTTTCCTCTTGGAAATACCAACCTGAGCCTTCCCTTTCAGCCAAAGCATCTTCAGTGCTCCAAATCACCCTCATCCAAAGATCATAAACAAGGCACCCAGAGCCTTTTTGGCTGTGGCTCCAGGCCCTGACTTTGTAGGGGCCTGTGGAACTTGATAACCATCCCTCTCACGGGACCCGCTGCACGCCTCCTAGCAGTTACTTATGTGCCTGGAAGGCACACAAGAGTGTAGACTCAGCTCGTCCAGCGGGGCCTAGCTCTCTGGCGGTCCTTGGTGAACTTGGATTCAGTGAGAATTTGTGGGGCATCTCTTCTGGGAAGAGTACATGGATGGGTATTTTGTAAAAGAGAGATGGGAGAGATAGTGTCTGTCTCCAGGGAGCACTTAGTGTGGGTGACAACTTAAATTTTATAGCCTCTACTCACAGAAACATTGAGGAAAATGTGTGTCCAGTCAGCCACCTGGGTGTGCAGAGCCCTGGGCTGGGCTGCCCCTATGCGGCTGTGTCATGACTGTCATAACTGGCCTGTGATGTACTCATCAGCTGGCTAGATCACCTTGACCTTCACAGAATTGGTTTTTAGATCTTAGTTGTTTTGCTGACTGCCACTTTCTGTCTACATTCCTGTCTTGGAACCTAAGAAGCTTGAATTGAGGTTTTTAATTGAGGGGTTGATTAATTAGTGAGTTGATGTATTTACACCTTGTCTCATTCTACAAAGAATTTGAGACAGCTTTTAGGAGATTTGCATGTGTTAAATAATGCGTGATGAGGCGATTATAAATGGAAGCAGAAGAAAAGGGGACCCAGACATACCACCCTCGCAGAGCTATGTGCTTGTGCCGGATGTGCGTTGGGGCTTCTGGGGTGACCTGAGAGGAATAGTAGACATTCTCACTCTCGAGTAAGAAGCAGAAATCTAGTACCTCGGGGAAGCAGATCTCTTCCAAGCACTTAGCTCCAAAAAGAAGTTTGTCACCCAGAGAAGTCCTTTGACTTTGGGACACTTCCTCCTGTTTGTACCATATGCAAAAAAATATGTTCACTAAAAATATGATAGCATTATTTTTTTTAGTCACGTTAGCTTGTATTGATTTCACTTTTGTGGTTAAAACCAAGAACATTGGAGATGGAGGGTCCTGAACTCAAGTCTCAGCTCTCTCACTGTCTCACTGTGTAACCGTCAGCAAGCGATTTGGCCTGTCGGTGCCTTAGTTCTCTCATCTGTAAAATGGTACCATTCAATGGATTGTTGGACAAATTAACTTTCATCATGTGTGTGACCCTCGGCCTGGGACCCAGCACGTGGTCGAGCTCCGTGAAGTTGACCAGTGTTACTATTCCTGATAGTACTGGTTTAGAGTCTAAAAAGTTCTTCCATGGATTTTGTATTTGCATTAAACCATATATACAGCCCAGTGCCCTTAGAACATTGGATCGTTTTCATCCCTATCATCAAAATGACATATTACATGCACGGAATAGCACAGAATTTTTATCTGAGAAAGCAGAGGAAGAACCATTATTCCTTTATAGTAAGTCCTTTTGTTCAATTATCTTTAAGCCACTCTGTGTGTTTGGAGCTGTGCTTGGCGTTAGGGTACAATGGTGACTAAGATCAAATCATGCTCTCTGATGAGAATGACCTGTGTCAGGGGGTGGAGGGTCAAGGCTTTCTGGCTCCAGTGAACGCAACCCCAAAATCTTGGATAGACATCCAGCCAAGGGCAGGAGGGCTCTGAGAAGATTTTTCAGAGGAGCAATCCTTGGGGTCCCCGAGAACCGGCTCTGTGACAGAGCAGGGGACCAGCATGAGGAGGTGTCACAAGATAATGAAGACAGGTGGTAGCTGTCAAAGAATTAGGAATAATTGATTGTGTCTGGGGCAGGGGATGTGACTGACTCATGGGAGGCAGCGAGGCGGGGGAGACGGGCCTGGGGTTGTGTACCAGGGGGAGCAGTGTGAGAAGTGTCCCGGAGCCCCTGAGAGATGTAAGCAGGACTGTTTACAGTGGACCGATCACTTTACTCGTCTTTCCCCTTTAGAAATTGATGTGTGNTTTTATATTTATTTATATAAATCTTGGATTAAGGAATTCTCTCCCACTAGACTAGAAGTTTGTCAGGGCAGGGAGGCGCCTGGCTTTGCTCACAATGTACCCTGACACGCAGCCCAGGGCCAGGCACCTCGTAGAGATTTGTGGAGTATTTGCTGGATGAATGAATGAATGCTGATGTAGCCATGCCAAAGTGAAACATTTGCATAGATGTGTAACCTGGACACGACTTAACCTAAAGCTTTATTTTAAAAAGTGGGGAAACGGGGACCCAGGAAGACAAAGTCACTTCCTCAAGGTTAGAGCTAGAATGAATGGACTTCAGGCCTTCTGAAAGCCTGGCCGAAAACCACAAACACAGAGCATGGTATGTGGTCAGACTGAGTTACCATGACAGCCTCTTTCATCAAGGTAGCAGCCTACTAACCCACTACAAATACCTACGGCAGGTACCCTTAGAGTTCCCACCTGGAAAGAATGCCCATGACAGCCCATCCAGGGAAGCACAGCATGTGTCATCTGTATCGAGGCCTATTGCTTAGTTTGATGTGACATCAGTGACATTTGCCCCTTTTGAACTAAGGAATGTAGACCTATATTTATTTTCTTGGTTCTGTCAAACAGTGTTTTTCACCAGCATCCAATTCAATATTTTTTTATTTTTGGACCACCTGCTATCTAGGTGCTATCTTAAGTACTTTGGATACAATACAGTGATTTAAAAAAAAAATCGATCATCCCCACCTTTGGAGTTCTCATTTCATGCGAATACGTATAATAAAAATTCCCAACTTAAAAAGGGCTTTCAAAAGGCTTTAGGCCAACTAAGACTAGGGTTGTGTATTCAATTAAAAGAAGATCAGAGCAGAGGCAGTGGGCCTTAAAAGATCAAATGCCATGGTTTAACCTTGTCTCACGTGGGGTTTGTTTCACATGGACTCTCTTCTACAGAAGAAAATGATGACAGTTAAATCATAAGCTAAGGGCAACTGTTTGGATCAATGCCATGGACTGCAGCTAAAGACCAGACACACGTGGTCTCATCACCCAACATGAGGAGAGCACTCTTGTTATTCCTCTTTAATGTAGTAAGGAAGCCGAGTGTCAGAGAGATTACGTGCCTCGCTCAAGGTCACATAGCTAGGAATTGGCAGGCCCAGGAATGGACCTCACACCTCTCTGACTTCGATCTATTTTTCTGTCTTTGACTCCATGTCGCATCCAAGGAACACACTGGGAGAAAGTTGGTGAGGCAGCAATGCTACACCAGGAATCCATGTAAGAAGGAAAATGCGACTGGTTAAAAATTGTAGCGTTCTTATGGAAGCCAGTGATTCCCTAAGCCTATTTGCAAGGCTGACTTGCTCAAAATGGGCAATGGTGGTCTGCCAATTCAGTGACACAGAGCATCAGTGCTCACTGATGACCTTTCAAATATTCTCCCCCCTCTCTCTCTTTCCCTCTCTCCTCTAGGAGGAAGCTATTTTGAGGCGAACCTGGAGAATGAAGGAAGTATTTCAGGAAGTGAGTCAGCATTTTATAGGCAGGCGGAAGGTAAGCTTGCTGAAGAGTTGACAGCTAATGGGAAGTTGGGGGGAATAGAAACACCTTCAGAGAGAGTCAGGGTCTCTCAACTGCATTGTAACCACTGGATCCGGCTGTATATTGCTCTGTGGGAGTCTCCGTGGGTCTCGTCATTGCCGCAGGTATGAATCCATCATCAAAATAGATGAGGATGACCAAGGTGCAGCCTAGAAAAATGCATTCGCTACCCAACCGCCAGATACTTTACCGTCAACTAGTGAGTGCTCTGGAGTTGGACTCTAAAAGCCAATACACGTATGCAATTCATTTAAAATAGTCTTGGAAAGAATGTATCATTTACTGATTAACTTCTACTTTTTTGTACCCATATAATAGTCCCCATAGGGTAGAGGTTAAAACAAACTTCTGGTTTCAAATATAAACCTTCTCCAACACTTCTGCTCTTTCTCCAAAGTACCAGATCTCGAGCCCAGCGTCTCTGAGTCTCCCTGCTCCTAGGGCCCCCTCAGCTCTTCTGCTCACTGTCTTTTCTCTTCTTTGGGTGTCTTCCCATGAAGGTCCTGTCCTCTCTCATCCTTGCTGCCTGAAACTTCCCCATGGGTGGCCACATACCATGACCTGCCTCAGCGCGCCTCTATTTACTGCTGAGCCTGAAAAGCCCAGCCCGGATTTCAGCCCAGAGCTCTAGACTCCAGCTTCCACTACGTGGCCATCAGGACCTGTA
>NW_017731730.1:1492411-1497405 GCF_001890085.2 Hipposideros armiger
TGTGACAGAGCAGGGGACCAGCATGAGGAGGTGTCACAAGATAATGAAGACAGGTGGTAGCTGTCAAAGAATTAGGAATAATTGATTGTGTCTGGGGCAGGGGATGTGACTGACTCATGGGAGGCAGCGAGGCGGGGGAGACGGGCCTGGGGTTGTGTACCAGGGGGAGCAGTGTGAGAAGTGTCCCGGAGCCCCTGAGAGATGTAAGCAGGACTGTTTACAGTGGACCGATCACTTTACTCGTCTTTCCCCTTTAGAAATTGATGTGTGTTCTCTCTCCGGTCTAGGACACAGCATGATGGACACACTGGCCGTTGCCCTCCGCGTGGCTGAAGAGGCCATTGAGGAGGCCATTTCCAAAGCAGAAGCCTATGGGGACAGCCTGGTACGGCCCCCCTTCTCCTCTTGGGGGAGGTGTGGGGCAGGGTGCCGGCCTCCAGGAAAAAGCGCAGGTTGTCAGGAAACCAACGTCATGGTAGCCATCCTTGACCGGAGCGGTGCCCAACCTCCCCCTTCGTTTATGGTCAGGATGCCTGAAAAGTGATTGCCAAGTCCCCGGATCCTCCCTAGTCCACAGCCATTCTCTTCCCTTCCTCTGCAGGACAAGCAGAATGAGGCCAGTTACCTGCGGGACCACAAGGAGGAGCTGACTGAGGAACTGGCCACAACCATCCTGCAGAAGGTAGGTGGACCTGGCATCCGCTGATGGCCGTTCACCACGCGGGCCCAGAGCAGGGCCTCCAGCGAGCTGGAGAGCAGCCATGGGCACCGCTGTTGTCTCGGGCATCATTTCTGTGCCGCGTCACTTTTGCCTCCTGTGCTCTGGGGGCTAATGCTGAAGGGTTGCGTTCCCTGTGAAATCTACGCCGAGGGATGGAGCCTGGCTGCCTTTAGGGGTTGAAACAGTGGGTGAGGAGCCAGGAACTCAGCACTGAGCAGGTTACTCGCCGGCTTCCTGTTTCCTAGGCTGCGAGAGAGACACACAGAATGTTTGCTCCCACTTCTCAAATAGTCTCTTGCTGAAGAAATTTTGCAGTCACCCCCTGTTGCTACCTCTGTGCCCTAAGCTGTCCCTTACATGGTATATCAGTAATGACTACTCAGAAACCAACTGCCCCAAAGCTCTGTGGCTGTAAACAAGGATTATTTCTATGCTCCACAGCCAGTTCTCCAACCCCAACTGGGTGTCCTCCAAGTCAGTTCAATTCTGACACCATTCGGAGTTTGCAGAGACCCGCAAGTTAAGGACTCAGTCCCACAAGACTGCCCCCCACTTCAGACACCAGTGCAAGCCTCAGGTATCCCCAAGTTACCCACTTCTGTCCCAGCCTCCTACAAATTCGAGGATGCCCATGACCCCCATCAGGTTGGATAATTTGCTAGAACAACTCACAGAACTCTGGAAAGTGCAACTTACAATGACCTGTTTATTATAAAGGATACAAATGCACAGCCAGATGAAGAGATAGTGGGACCACGAGGCCTGTGGAGGGTGGTGGGCAGAGCTTCCATGCCCTCTCCATGCCCGCCACCCTCCCAGCACATCCGTGTGCGTACCAGCTGGGATGTTCCCCAACCTCAGTGTGTCAGAGTTGGTAATTGAGGTGTCATTAAGTAGGCATAGTTGTCACATCACTGACCACCTGCCTGAACTCAACCTCCAGTCCCTCTCCTCTCCCCAGAGGCTGGGGGAGGTGGAGCTGAAAGTTCCGTGGTTCATATGGTTGGTTGGTTTTCTCAATTCCAGTTGACATACAGTATTAGTTTCAGGCATACAGCATAGTATTTAGCATAGCATTAGACATTTATATAGCTTATGAAGTATCTCCCTGGTAAGTCTACTGCCCACCTGGCACTATCCATAGTTATTACAATGTTACTGACTTTATTCCCGATGCTGTACTTCACATCCCCGTGACTGTTTTGTAACTACCGGTTTGTATTTCTTAATCCCTTCACCTTTTTCACCCAGTTCTCCAACCCTGTCCCATCTGGCAACCATCAGTTTGTTCTCTGTATCTATGAGTCTGTTTCTGGGGTTTTTTGTTGTTGTTTATTTTGTGTTTTAGATTCCACATATAAGTGAAGTCATATGGTGTTCGTCTTTCTCTGTCTGGTTGGTTTTTTTAGCCACCAGCCTCCATCTCTCTAGTGGCCCTGGCCAAGTCACCTCGTTAGCATACAGAGACTTTCCTGTCACTCAAACAATTCCAAGGGTTTTTGAAGCTCTGTACCAGGAACCAGAGTCAAAGAGCAAATCCATGTTTTATTATGCTACAATTTCTTTCTCACTCATGCATCTGTAAGTGGCTCTGCCTCAAGCAGTGGGTTGGGTTCAGGTCTGTGCAGTAAGTTCATTCTGGGGCCTGACTGAAGGCACATCAGCTACTTGTGGCCATGACTGAAACACAAGACAGCAAGAAGCCAGCGGCGTCTGTTAAGGCCCAGGCTCAGACCTGACACCCGTTACCACCCCCTCCTCACATGCCATTGGCCAAAGCAAGACACAGTCATCACAGAGCCAAAGGTGGGAAATGCACTTGACCCTTGAATGATGCAGGGCTTAGGGCACCGACCACCCACATAGTTGAAAATCCACATGTAATTTAGGTTGGCCCTTGACAGATAACAGATTCCCAGCTGCAGATCGAAAATACAATTGACCCTTGAGCAATGCAGTTTAAACTGCACAGATCCACATAGACACGGGGTTTTTTTAAAATCTGCCTTTAAGTAGGACCCGTGCAGTTCAAACCCGTGTTGTTCAAGGGTCAACTGTATAGTCTCCCTGTCCTGGGAGGGAAGCAGAGGCACACAAACCAAGGGTTGTGTACAGAGAGCATGGAACAAATTCATTCTTCCCTTTTGGCCACAATAATTCATGTCCCTTCTACATGCCACCTACACACACCCCTCCCAAAGACCCCCAAATGTCTCGTTCAATCACAGTTCAAAGTACATTTGATTCAGATGCAGCTCCTTTTTTTTTCCCCTTTTCCTTATTTTATTTAGAAGATACAGCTTTCTAAACAGCACAGATTAAGGATTTGCCCTTTAGAATTCCTTTTAATGAAACTAGAGAGACCTGTGAACTAAGCAAACAAGTCACCCGTCCCCATGTACCCAACATACAATGCTGGAACACAGACAGAAAAGCAGCACTGCCCCACCCACCTGCAGAGACGGGAGGTGCCTGGTCCCCAGCAGCTCTGATGTCCCACTGGGCACATGCGTTGGGATCCTCACCCTGGAAATGGGACATGGGTCTTAATTAGGCCCAGGGCTTTCGCTGGACACGGCGCCTCAGTTCATTGCAGCCTTTGGCTCTCTGCCCTCCTCTTCATCACCCCGCCTGGTCTGAAAAGGCACTGGAGAATATGCCCATGTTGGTGATCAGCAGCTTCCTCAGCTGTTTCCTGCCTTTGGGAAGTTGGAATTCCAGAGACCTTTGTACACATGGGCCGTTAAACCCCAGTGGCCGTGCTCAAGACAGCGCGTGGTGCGCGCAAGCTGAAGCCACCCCTGGAGACTCTTGCATCTGCCCCCTTCACAGGCCTTCCTGATGCTTCCTCAGATTAGGATTCACAGCCAGAGACGCCAGGCTTGAGATCCAGCCCCACTATTCGTGAGCTGTGCGGCCTTAACTGACAACCCCTCTGAGCCTGTTTCCTCATCTGTAAAGTGGGGACCGTGATAGTATGATAGTGTGTCGCTCTCAGAACGATTTTGAGGATTAAATGAGGCAAAGCAGCTACTGTGCCTAGCCTAGAGTCTGGCACGTGGTAGGCACTTAAAAAACAAAAGTTGTTAATATCACGGAATGATTACTGGTAAACCGTAAAGTGCTGTAGAATGTTCGAGGCTATCGTTGTACTGTTTTATCATCAGGCAGATCCG
This sequence comes from Hipposideros armiger, assembly GCF_001890085.2. Taxonomy (NCBI): domain Eukaryota; kingdom Metazoa; phylum Chordata; class Mammalia; order Chiroptera; family Hipposideridae; genus Hipposideros; species Hipposideros armiger. The sequence continues at coordinate 1,496,309 of NW_017731730.1, forward strand.
AAACGGGCTGGCATTCTGTTGAAACTAAGCTCTTACGTGGGTGAAAGACAAGCCCCAAAGATGGCCCCAGCCACTCCGTATAGTGTCTGGAGGCCTCTCCAATAACGTGTCCCCTCTGTCACCCACCTCCTCCTCAGATCATAAGAAAACAGAAGAGCAAAGGTGAGCAGCCCATGGAAGAGGAGCCAGAGTGGTCACAGCCCCCGAGCTGCAGCGCGAAGGCGGCTGACGAGGGGACCACAGCCTCCCCCGGAGGCCACCAGGCTTCCGGCGGCACCCTCTGGGTGAGTCTCCAAGCCCCAGCCCCCACCAGCACCACCACCACTCAACCCCTGGTGTCCTGCATGCTCTCCCCACAGAAATGGGGACAGCACACTGTTCCATCTGGAGTTGACTCATGTGCCCTCCAGAGAGTATAAAGGTTGCTAAAGAGCCGATGGCAAGGGAGCAACTGAGACAGGAACTATGTAGTGAGTGGGGGCCCGGAGGGGTGAGAGAGAATCAACACAGTGGCCTATTGAAGAATACGGAGACAGGTTTTCACACAGAGACCAATTTGGGAAAAATACAGATGTCAATAGGCATTTTTAAGAATTCATTCTGGAAAGAGTTGCGCTGAGTCCCGTGGGAGGAAAAAAATAGCTTTATCAGGGAGATCGCTTGCTTTTCTGAAACTGAAAAGCGACAGCAAGAGAATTGCCACTGCCGTTTCAGTCACCAAAATGGTCCTATCTAGACACAGTTGGGAAGTCGTGATGTGGGTCAACCATTTTGTCTATCACCCTGAAATTCAGCACAGTGGCCTTCTAGTGACCGGGCCGTCTGGGCCTGCTCACATCTGCAGCCAAGTCACCAAGCCCATGACATCCTTTGTAACCTGTGTAAGCAGCCCAAGCAGAGGTCGTGCAGAGCAGAGGCTGGGACAGAGGCTGGGCCTTCCGTGTGGAGGAGGCGCGGCAAGAAGCAGAGGGAGCGGCTGGCTGGCAGGGCGTGTGTCCCATCAGCTGTGCGCCCGCAGTCATAGCATGGGACCGGGCTGGGTAACACACAGGTGCGAGTTAAAGCTGCAAGTCAGATGGGAGGGAGGTGGGGGGGGA
>NW_017731730.1:1497430-1501637 GCF_001890085.2 Hipposideros armiger
GGGGAGGGGAGGAATGCCAAGTGCTTACCCACCTCCTCCTGTGTGTGTGTGTGTGGGGGGGAGGTCAGTGTCATTCATCCCCTACCTGAACAGTGGGAGGGGGAGCAGAGCAGCACGTGGTCAGCACGCAGTTCCAGAAGTGATTGTCAGTAGCCTTACCTGCGTAATTGCTCCCCACGTCCCCATCAGACACCAGAGGCATGGGGGGTGACGAGTATCTCTGTGGCTTTATCAGACATTTAACTTCATTGACTTATCTGCGGTTCCCTTGTCAACGTGCTGTCAGCTTAATTTGCTGCTGTTGTCATGCACTCCGGCATCAAGGAGAACCAACTAAAAAGAAGGCTCTGCCTCTGTACACCCAGACTTTGTCACCCAGTTAGCAAAGCAGGAGGGGTGCGCATCCCAGACAGCTCACAGGGGGCCCTCCATGGAGAAGTTCAGTCTGGAAATGGAATTGGCTTTCAGCGAAGGGAGGGGCCGGCACCTTCCTCTATAGAAACTCCGCGTGCACAGGGTGCTCACACACATTGTTTCATTAGATCCACCTGAGAGCACCCCGCATTTATCCTCATCTTACGGAGGAGTAAACTGAGGCCTCGCCAGCTAGCCGGAGGCACTGGAACTAAGTGGTGGGACCGGGACTAGCTGGCTCCAAGCATTTCCTACACTCTGCTGTCTCCTGTTTCACTGGGAAGGTCTGGATCTGAAATGCCTGCTTTCCCACCAGAGACTCACCAGGTCTCCTTGTCATCCCCATGGCTGAATGTGGACATGGTATTCCTGCCACCTTATAGGGACCAGAGACACTCTGTGTGTGTCATTAGAGACGTGGGACAGCGAGCTCTCGCACCACGAGTCACAACACTGGGCACAGCAGCAGTTATGGCCACCGCGTCCCCTTTCCACAGGGGACGACAGAGGCCTCTATCCACACTCCGCAGCCAAGCACTGGCCTAAAAGCAGTGATGCTTCCCAAGGGGACCTTACACTCAGCCCTCAGCTCTAGCCCACCCGGGACGCAGGCCTGGCCGTGAGCTGCCTTCACTGAGGGGGACGTTTAGAGGCAGAAATCAGCGTCGCGCAGGATTCCCGTTGGGTTGCTAAAACAAATACCTCTCAGGGTTTTCTTTTCGCATCAGAAAAACCCGTCTTCGTGCCAAACGCCTGCCTCCCACACAGCTCTTCCCTTGGCTCCAACACCCGTGTAGACGGAGCTGACTCATTTCTTACTGGTTTTCCTCAGACAGATAGCAGAATCTGATTTATTTCTAGATTCGGGGATAGAATAAAGCCTAATGGAAGTCCCTCTCTGATGCTAAAGTATCCTTGTATCTCTGATGGACAACGCTTTGCAAGCTATGTCCACTTCCCCGGGCGTGAGTCCACCTTTGTGGAAGGGGATGGGAGAGAACCTTGAGGTTATGGTTTGGAAAAAAGCCCATGAAGGACATTGATACACTCCCTTAGTAAGCACTCATCCCGGCCTAACCTTTAACCCCCGGATCATGTGGCCTGGACACCTTACCGGAGGGACAAGATCATTGATCGGTTCCTGTTACTACGTCCTTAACTTGGATGCTTGATCATGGAGGTCCCCTCCTTTGTCTCCCTGTGAGTCCTCCCCACGCTACGATTTGCCATATGTAAACAGCATATTTTTCTCAACCATATCAGTCAGGAGGCGTGAATGCATTGTCCTCCATCCACGCTGGGACCCATTGGAACCGCCCTAAACAAAACAGCCTAAATCTGGGAAGAAAGAGAAACCAGCATCCAACTGGGTCTCTGGCAGTGTTTGCCCCTTTGAGCAGCCAATATTAATAGCCCTCAATTGTCAGTGGTCACGTACGTTCAGGCCCTGGGCCAGCTCAGCATTGGCTGTATGGTGGGCACCCTGCAGATACAGGCGTGTGGCCAACAGATGGCAGAATGTGTGGATTTGTGGAGATTTGTTCATGGCCAGGACTTGAAGCCTTCCCTTCCGGTTCCCAGGATGCCTGTGGAGACAGGAGAATATGTTGATTGGGGTCCCATCAAAACACCAGGATTCACACCCTCGTAAGTGGCCATTTTTAGCTCCTGTTTTGGTTTAAAGACAAGCACTGTGATTAGAGCTTTTAAAAGCATTATCTGGAAGGAGAGCATACACCTTACCCAGCCCTCATGATAAGAATCCCGTTGATTCATGATTAGCAGTCTGTTTATTACAGAAAGGCTTACACCAAGTGCTAGCTGCCCTGGCGACAAGGGAGTCAGCACACTTCCGCCGTTTGCGTCCTGTCCCCACTAGTCTCCAACCATCCGTATTAACAGACTGACAGGACAGACCGAGGAAACCCGCAGCCCCCACCCTGACCACCCCAGGAAGGCGAGCCACAGATACACACCCCAACCCCAAGCAGGCGTACAGGAAGTGACGGGCCCCGTCCTTGCCTGCCCCCTTTCCCACCACGTGTCATCCCTTCCTCTGTCCGTCCTTGTCTCTGCCCTGTTCCCCTCCTCTCCTGCCTTCAGACTTCCGTGTGCTGTCACTCCCTGGGCCTTGCCCCCGGGACGGACACAGGCCTAGCTCCCTTCCCCTCTAACCAGCACCACAGCAGGGCCAGCCTGGAGGGGACGCATACTGAGTCGACAAGGGTCAGCTCCCTCACATGCTCCATGCAGGGTGGCTGGGCCTGGGCTAAGCCGATGCTTTATCCCAGCAACTGACCCTTGTCCCCTGTGATGAAGGCGCGTGTGCTGGGACCATATCCAGGAGTTAGGGCCTGAGAAGGGCTGACGCTCGCCAAGGCCACCATATCGCACAACTCCAGGAGCCTCGTTCATCTAGAACACAATGGGAGTGGCGCCCCCAGGGCTTATGCAGCTCGCTGACCACAGCTCCAGCTGCTGATGAGATCCCTGTGGGGAGGGGGCAGGAAAACTGCGGGTGAAGGAGCAGGCCCCCTGTTCGCTTCCCATCACAAGGTGGAGATGCAGGTATTATTGGACCCATTTTCCAGGGGAAGAGACTGAGGCTAAAGCTTTAACATAACTCACCTAAGGTCACACATCTGCTGGCCGATCATTAGATACCGTTTTCCTGCTACAAAGCCCTTAATCTAGCTGCTGCTTCTATAAAATGAGACCCGTGGATTCAGTGATTTCTGAGGCCCCTTTCAGCTCAGAGGTTCTAGGGCTGCACTGTCCAAATCAGTGGCCACAAGACTATTTAAATTAAAATTAGATAAAATTAAAAACTCAGTTCTTCGGTTACACCCGCCACATTTCAGGGGCTCAGCCGTTCCTGTGGCTGGTGGCTGCTCCGTGAAACAGGGCAGATGTGGAACCTTTCCATCCTCCCAGAAAGGTTTATTCGTCTAGGAGTTTAGATAAAGAAGTGATAAGCAGAGGACATGAAGCAGACATGTGCTCAGACACTGGCCAGAGCCGAGACACGAAGCAGCAGGCCACGTCTCAGTTCTTGGGGACTTCACGGAAGGTGGCTGTCCCGCCTTTCCATGAGCTGTTCTCACAGTAGATGCATCTCAGGATACCTGCCCGAGCCCCCCTAGGGGTTTCTGAGTCATGGTACCTGGAGTGAAGCCTGAGTATCCATCTACTGACCAAAAGCTCCCGGATGACGCCAACAGGCTGCAGGGTTAAGGATGGCTTCTATGCTACCTGAGGAGGCTCCTGACTTACGGACTGTGCAGGGCCCTAAACTGTGGCCTCCTGGCAGTGCTTTTCCTCTGTCCTCAGTTCTCCAACAACCTGGGCAGGTCTGGCGCAGGGAATAACTGTGCCGAATCCCAGAACGCTGCCGACCATGCTACTCGGGCTTAACTGCAAAACCCAGGTTTCATTCATTCCTATTCAGCCAGGATCTCTCATCTGTTCTCTTGAAAGGAACTTCAGTGTGATTGTTCTCTTTTAATTTCCTCCGTTATTGTGTGGTTCTCTGCCAGCAGGGGGGGTCCACACAATCCGGCTTTCAAAGCCTTGAGATGCAATATCCCAAGAGTCACTAACTAGCTCAGGGGTTATAATTCATTTAAGGCCTGTCTCTTTGGGCGCGTGTATAGAAAAAGGCATCTCTGTAATAATAATAAGATGATCCTATTGATAGGGAATAGGATGGAACAGGACCTACCATGTGCCGGTGCCTGCCACGCGTCTCTGGCGGACTCTCCCTCTCTCTCTCTCTCTCTCCTCCCCCCCTCCC
>NW_017731730.1:1501707-1543093 GCF_001890085.2 Hipposideros armiger
TATCGCTGTCATTTTCTCCCTCACATTCGCTCTCTCCTTTGACTGACTATTATAGTATAGACCTAAAGTATTTTTTATTATTGTTGTAATTATTGGATTGAATTTAACGGCTATGCCTGACCCTACAAATACAAAGCAAAGCTATGTCTCAGGTGTCGATTCATCTGACCACTATCACTGGTCCGTTTGCTCCCAAACCCTTGATGCTAAAAGCATTCTCTTCCCAGTTTATGTTGTGGGCGCCTTGACAGCAAAGCCTATTTTGAAGCCACGATCGGGGCTGTGATGCTGATTACACATAGCATCAGTACCGTCCCGAGATGTGCAGGCAGAATACGCTGCTGCCGCCCACATGGGGGACACAGCAATTACAAAGGAAGGGACAGTTGAGCCTTGAACAACACGGGTTTGAACTGTGCAGGTCCACTTAAGCGTGGGTCTTTTTGTCACTAAGTACTGTAAATGGATTTTCTCTTCCTTGTGATGTTCCTAAAAACATATTCTTTTCCCTGGTTTACTTTATTGTCAGAATATAGTAAAAAAGACATAGAACATGCAAAATGTGTGTTGATTGACTGTTTATGTTATCCGTAATCTTCCAGTCAACTGTAGTCCATTAGTAGTTAAGTTTGGGGGGAGTCAAAAGTTATACACGGATTTTTGACTGCAGGGTCTGCGTCCCAAGACCCTGTGTTCAGGGTCAAGTGTATATCCAAGGTAGCCGAGGATCCCACTCTGTGCCTCACACAAAGCTTCCGAGTCAGATGGCAGGGCTGGCTGGGTGGGAGACAGACCCAGGCTCACTCCCTGCCTCCACCCCCAACCACCCATGTGCGTTGGGCAAGTTATTCAACCCTGCTTCAGTTGACTCATGTACACCCAGTCAGACTGAGAGAATGGATACGTTGCACTGGCTCCATGGTAGAGCTTCATAAATGCTCTTGTTTGGACTAATATTTATTGACTGCTTTCTAGATACCAGGAATGACACTGATACCTTCATAGGAGGAAACAGAAGCTTGCAAAAGCTCAAATTCCCCCAAGATCCCACATAGCAGGAGGAGGAGCTGTCGCTGACCCACCACCTGACACTCCACCCATTTCATTACTCAGTCCTTGAAGAGTTAAGAGGCGGGGCCTGTTTGAAAGCTCAAATGCTCAGGTGCATCTCTGTGTGGCCTTGCTGGCATGCTGATGTTCCTGGACCCGTCCACTCCACCAGCCATTCCCAGCCTTCCTTGCTTGCGTACACGTGCAGACAGTGTAACCCAGGCCAGCCCTTCCTGACATCACCACCCCTGCTGCTTTCATGGACCCCTCCGGTGGGTAAGAGGAAGGGAAGAAAAGCAGAGGCTGTGGATGTGTAAGAAAGGGTGGGCACAGAGAGCCCAGCCAGGGTTAGGAGCAAATAAAGTGCTCAACTTTTCCTGATTTCCCAGGAGCCACCGAGTTTGCACTAACGGGGAGCGTAAAAGCATTGTTGTGGCGCCATCTACTGGGCACTGTGTTCATTGCAACGAATTTGCAGTGAAATCAGGTCTGGGCCTCAGAAGAGGAGCTTTTCCACCCTGGCTGGAGACTACGGGCCAGCAGTGTCCTGAGACCTGTTGGCAACAGTTCTTTGGGGCCTTTTGTGATTACCAGGGTATAGTTTTTTCCTGATGTGAAACAATGGCTTGCCTGAAATAAAAGCCTGGCATCCCTAACTCTCTCTTGAAGAACACAGATCCTGTCTGTCTTCCCTGTTGGGACCAGAGAGGGACTTTTCATTTCTTGGTCTTGGCTTTTGTAGGTTGGGGGGGAGGCGTTTTTGTCCCATAAACATAGACCCCAGCCCCCTCCTGGAGATGCACATGTACATGCCTAAAATACCATTTGAGCCACTACAAAATCAGAGATGAAATATTATTTCCCCCCTTTTTTAAACATAACACGAGTTGGTGTATGACTGTAACTGGCTGTGGGAAGTGTGTGATCACGCAGAAGGGAAGTCTTCCTGCCGGTTCACATGGGAGGAGTGTCAAGGGCATGTCCCGCTGAGTACATGGGGCTTTGCCATGGGAGGATCCTTTCCTCCACTTTTTTTTTTTAGCTGAGCCATCCTGCCACCTGTTGGCAGCTCAGCAGCAGCTCAGCTCGGGCCGGGGACTCGAACCACTGTTGCTCAGAGCTCACACTCTTGAGTAAGCTCTTAACCAACTGAGCCACTCCTCCACTTTTAATAATTTCACTTGCCAATTGGCCATCACTCTTGACCTCTGTCCTCTCTGACAGCCACTTATCATCTGTCAAGGATTTAACCAAACCCTAGGTGGCTCGCTGAATACCCAACCCCTTGAAAACCTTGAATGTTGTCAAACACCAAAGCTGTTCATGGCTGTCCTCCGACTAAGACCTTGTTCTCCGTGATGTAAGTGGGGATGACGGTGGACTTCTTATTTTTTATCTCTTGCTCCCTAATTTTATCCAAGAAATTAGTAAAGAAAAAAAATCAGATGCTTCTGAAAACCCAGCCTGCAGCCCACCCCAAATCACATTTACTCCACAGCAAACGCTCATTTATTCCCAGTTCCGTATCAGTTACTGTGCCAGGGGCTGGGGGTGTCACCATCAACAGGCCCGTGACTGCCCTCGGTTGCTCACAGTCTCATGGGGACACCAGGCAAGAGACAGATGTTTGCAGTAGAATGCAGCATAGCACAGGCAAGCATAGAGGAAGCCCAGGACACCAGCCCAGCTTGGGGAAGGGGGTTATCCACAGACCATGGCCTGTTCCAACTGAATACACACCAAATCTTTACCAAGTTGATAAGATGGGGAGAGGTCATCCGCCCCGGGCCATGTTGACCTGGGACGCTGCATTGAAAGGCAGGTCTGGGGGTCTCTCATGCTCTCTTCTGTCTTCAAAAGATGGGAGGCCAGCTGCGACCCTCGGTACACAGTTTAGAGGTTCCATATTTGTTCTATAAACCTATCTTCCTCCTAGATTGGCCCCAGGGTCTGGTGAGGGGGACACAGCAGAGGTTTCTCAGGACTCTTTCTGAACCAGAGCTGACCTGCACCACCCTCTCCAACAAAGGGTGCCAGGCACCCTACATTTGGAGAGCTCCGGGCCCTGGCTGTGATGATGGGGGTACTGGACTCCGATCCTCAGCTATCTCTGTGTCTTTCCTCACACTGACTGACCATCCTTTGAGGCGAGGCTGCTGAGTGCATTGCGCTCTCCCCAAACCCCAGTCATGAAGCTCCGCATTGCCACCCAAATATCCTGATGCTGGTGTTTGCTTTTCTTTGTTATTCTCCAACAGCTTGTTTAAGCTCCCACTTATTATGCATTTACTACTGTGTGCAGGGCAAGGTTAAGTGTGCACATCTCAAGAAATTAGGTCACTTGACCTAGGTCTTATGGCAGAGGCGGTGTCGGAGCCCAGGTCTAGCTGAATCCTGAGTACAGCTCCAACCACCCCAGGGCCTCCACCCACAGCTGTCCCTTTGTCTCCTCGTCTTAGCACCTGTGGTGAGAGAGGACGAAAGTTACCAAGATGAGCACATTTCTCCCTGGGAGAGAGGGCATTGGGGCTGCTGGCATGGAGGTCTGTTAGCAGGGGGAGACGGACTGCTTAGGGGGCCTGAGTTAGATAGAGATGAGTACAATAATACCTTGGTTTGGGAGCATAATTCATTCCGAAAACCAACTACTCGTATTGCGAAACATCGCTCGTTTACCACCTTAAAATGCATTAGAAATATTTGCTCGTCTTGCGGGACACTCGCGAACAATGTTACTCGCAATCCAAGGTTTTACTGTACTTAGTTTCATATTGCAGTCATGGATGACTTTGCCCTTTCCTTCTCAGCTTATCAATATAAAGAGAACAAAATAAATCACTAATAAAAGATAGTTTCTTCACTAAATGACAAAGGAAAAAAATTGGTCTCTTTCTGTTTGATGAAATTCTTTATAACATTTAAGCTTCAAATTCACTATAGATGATATTTGTAACATATATATACATATATGAGATACAATTTAAACATGTTTTCTGCCAGTCATTTGAAATCCCATTTCTCCCATCTCTCCTTGGGTTACAGTTTATTTTCCTCTCTTTAATTCGGGCACTAAATGGGAACATGTTGCAATAGTTCTAGGCTAGTGGACTGACCATTCTTGGTTCACTTATCTATTGTAGCACTTACGTTGTGCCTGCTGTTTACGTTGCTGAAACTCAGGTTTGGAGTCTTGGAGGAGGAAGATGCTTTCACTTCTCATCACCTATACGTGGCCCTAAGAAACACTGGCTTGCAGAATGGTTGGCTAAGAAGGAGCCGAATGAGAATTGGCTCTGTGTGCTTCCACTACATCTCTGATGCTTTCTAGAAGGCCTGGCCAGGAGTAAACAGGAACCGTTTGTACCGTCACATGGCATTATGTACTGCTTTGCAGCTTTGAAGCCTGAACATGGGAACAGCCCATACTGTCAAACACATCTTCTCCACACTGTACAGTGTCAGCCCCAAAGCTGAAGGCGTTCCTTCCAGTGACCGTGCTGTTTGAGTTACCTCCTTCCCCTCGTGTTCTTTCCACAGCGGTCCCAGTCTGCATTCTCGCTCACCAAAGGAGAAGCCCTAAAGACCTCTTCACTGGAGGCTGCGTCAAGGCAGCCGGGGGACCATGGCCAGCAGCCCAGGGAGGAGTTGGCGTTGCCCAGCTGGAAGAGCGTGGACAGGCTGGATGAGACAAGTACGTGTTTTCAACAGCATCTAGTTGGTCTGTGGGTTTCAGAAGTGCTGTTTGGAGGCTTCTCGGCTATCGCATGGCCGCTCAGCTTTACCTCCCATCAGTCGAGTGGCGTGTGCCCATTTGGGGCAGCTGAGCCACTGAGCCAAGAGGCCTCTAGCATGGCATTCAGTATGTAATGTCATGTTTTCTGTCTGGGCAGTTTTCTTGTTGAGACCCGTCAGACAGTGGGGGACTCCTGGGCAAGTGTGTTAAACTCACTCGGCTGTACAGCCCACGTCAGATGCTTGGAGAATGGATGGAGACAGGACTACTGACTAGTCTATGGATTAGAAGGGTGTGTCTTATATAGGCCAGGAATGCTAAGCCAACCTAACAGGGCATGTCAGTATTCAAAGGGACTTGGGTCCCAGCATCGGTCTCGTTGTAAGAGTGTCTCTTCTGAAACCTCACATATTTGTCAGGGCAACACTCGCTGCTGTAACAAGTAAACCAAACATTGACGTGGTTTAACACAATAGTTTCACTTCACATCACACAACAGTACAATGCAGTGTCCTGGCTGTGGAAGGCCTTCACAGGCCCGAGGCTCCTTCTACCTGTGGCTCTGTGATTCTCTAGGACCTTCTAGAGCTTTCCACTGGGTCATTCACATCCAGCCAGCAGATAGAGAAAGAGAGAATGGAAAAGGCAGCGCACCTGCTTCCTAACCACCTCGTCAGTGAAACGGCAAGCAAAACATTCCCACACTCATTCCTTGGGGCAAGAACTAGTCACATGGCTCCACCTTGATGCAAGGGAGTCTGGGAAATGTAGTCCTGGCTAAGCAAACGTATCCTAGCAACATGGCCGTACAGTGAAAAGGGCAGGGCACATGAGTTTTTCTTTGCCACATCAGAAGATGGGGTGGCCTTTCTCTCTTCCTGCTCGTCCTCCTGGAATGTCCTGCCTCAACATAGGACGATTGAACAGGTCTCTCCAGTGACTCCGCAACACCTGTGACACACAGTCCTTTATAAAGCTGATAGGTCATGTATGCCTCACAGTGAAGAGGCCCAAATGAGTCAAGCCACTTTCCCAAAGTCACCCATCAGAAAGCCACAAGATGCTTGGACACACGGGTGACAGCAAGGACTATGATACCCCCATGCCCAGGCCAAGGAGGTCTATTGTGCCCCATGATTGTGGGGGTAAAGATGCTCACCCCCCGACACACAGGTCGGTTTCTGCCTCACCTAGAAGCACATACTTATAGTGGAAGCTAGGTATGTGTGTCCTCACAAGACGAAACCATTAAAGATATTCTCAACCCATGTTATCTTTCAAATCAGCATATCTTTCCTCCACCACAAAAAACAATAAATTAGCAGCACAAATACTCATCCCTGAAATATGCTTTTAAAGATTGTGCTATCGCCTCTGCTCCCTGGGGGAAAAGATTTAACTAACAGCTTTAAGCAAATTTCATTGTTAGCACAGTGCAAAGAATAAAAAAACAGTAAATATTTTTTAACAGTCATTCTAAAGATTTCCCGAAAGAGACTGTTTTCATGTTAACCTTTTGGTACCTACCAGTGGAAACTGCAGAGATTCTGTGAGCACATGAAATTCTCTTTATGTACGTGTATGGCTTTAGGTTTTGCTTTTTAAGTGCATTTTTCCTTTCTAAATATGCTTTCCCTCCACCTCTCTCCCCCACTGCCCAACATATCCATATTCATTCATTCATATTTTTTTCTTTCTCTGTGACCATGGATTGAAAATTCTCACAGAGAGGGGACTCTTGGATTCCACAGGATATATGAGAATATCATATAATAGAGCTTTGATAAATAATAATAGCTACCTTTTTAAAGTCACTTTACAATGTACAGAGTCCATCTATAGGCACTATTGTATTTATTCCTCCAACAGCATTACTAAGCACTGTCATTGTTCCATGTGACAGATAAAAACCTTGAAGGGCAGTGATGGAAAATGACTTGTCCAAGATCCCACAGCTTATGGGAGCATATCTGGCCCTCGAACACAAACAGCATGACTCCAATTTGCAGGTTTTTTTCAACTCATGCATCATAATGTGTCTCTCCATCATAAAAACAAACGAACGACAACAGAAACAGCATTTCAAATTTCAAACGTACAAACTGATAAACTAAAAATGTACAAAAGACACTCCATTTCACAAAATAGTTCCCCACTGAATTAGGAGCATTCCAAATAAATTGGCAGAGGAATTTGGTTTTCAAAACATGATTTTGTGCGTAATTTTCTGTAAAATTGCACACCCGCGTGTAATTTATCAGTTGTATATGAACATAAAACTTAGTTCAACAACATCAAACACGCAAAAAAGATTTTACACACTGCCCCCAAATCCATGCAGCTCTCAGAATGAAGATTTAAAATTCAAAAAAACAAAAATCAATAAATAAGGCACTTGCATAGAAAACTGCTGATTTTTCTGAGGAATGCTTGGCCCATGGCCTGATGAAATGCCCAGGCCAACCACAGAGGTCCTGACAGATGTCTGATATGTTTAGCAGGAAGCAGATCACTCCTGGGGATCCTGGCTCAGTCTCAGCAGAGCAGAAATGTAGGACAGAGGAGGCCCAGAGGGGGAGGGCATCTTAGCACATGAATGTCCCCTGGGCTGTTTTCAGCAGTTCTGTTTATGCCTCAAGGGAAGGGTGGGTTCTAGAGCCCGTTGGTCCACAGTTGGAGTGAGCTGGAGGAACACTGGGCTGAGTAGACCATAGCATCTCCACTCTCAGTCTTGACAGGGCATACAGCAGTTAATGGATTCCCCCAAAACCCACCTTCATGTTATCGACCTTGACTGAGCATCTACTGGATGCACAGCTGAGAAATAAAGATCAGCGGACAGTCCCTGTGCTTGAGTTGCTCACTGATTATTGTCTGCACACTCGTGAAAAAGTGAGGACGTGGAGAAAGCAGAGGAGGGAGAGGAGCAGGACCCCAGAGGGACGTCCCCAGGGTACAAAGAGAATGTCGTATTGGAGCCCAGGGGTGGCGTTCAGCAGTTCTGACAACGCAGCTTGACAACCAAGGTTTTCAGAGGGTTGGGTCTTCATGGAGCCGTCTGTGCTTTTGCTGAGATAAAAGTTGACCAACTCCGAGCTCCCCCGGAGGAACGTGGCAACCTGCGGTTGTAAAAGACGGGAGAGAGGAGCCAGCAGTGGGCTGCATCCCACTCCATCATGTAGTGGGTGTGGGAGGTGGGTTCAGGTAAACCCTGGAGCCAGGCACCGAGCAGCATCAGCTGGGACCTTCCCCTCTGCCTCCTCCCACGCCCCAGAGAGGCTGCAGACAGCAGGGCTCATGGAGAGCTGCACATAGGAGTCCAGTCTTACTCCTGCAGCCTCTGAGCGCCTGTGACCATTAACGAGGAGTTTTTACAAGCCCAGGATAGATTCCAGATCCGGCCGGGGGCTCGGGGTACAGCAGCGAAGAAGAGGTGGCCCTGACTTCAAGGAGCTCATAGTCAGGGTTGAGGGTGGGGTGGACAACCAAGAAAATAAACTAATGGAGTTTAAAAGTTAAAGAGCGAAGTTTTTTTGGCAAAGCTACAAGAAGAGTGGCCAGCTCCTTCAGGAGAGAAGGCCGAAGGTGTTCCTCGGGGGACCAGTGTCAGAGCATCTGGGAGGACCCTGCCTGGGTGTCCTCGCACAGCAGAGCTGCGGCCCTGCAGGCCTCAAGCCCAGGAGCTGGTGTCCTGGGAAGCGGTCCCTCCACAGTTCTGGGGTCCCCATCGCTCACCCCCAGGGGGTCCCGCAAGGTTCCTGATAAAGGAAAACGGCTTCTGTTGGCAGCTGCCATGCCAGAGGCCGCAGGGCTGGGCCAGGCGCCCGTAGCTGAAGGAGAACCATGCTGTCTGACTCCCGTCCCCAGGCCCAGAGGCAGGAAACACGTTCCTGCTCCCCTTCAGCCAAAGCAAGGGAAGCAACTTTGACCTCCGCCCTGCTGGTCCACTCTGGGGCAGCCACCAGTCATCACAGATGCTCTGGGTGGAACTGAGCCCGGGTTAGGCCAGTCCAGACCATGACCACAGACAGATCCACTCCAGCCCGCCCTGCAGAGCTTGGCAGCTGGCCGAGGGCTTCCTGTCTTAACCGGGGGCTGCCTTGGAGTTGGACAGAGATGCAGCCTGTCCCAGCTGGACCAGTTACAGGCTCTGTGACCTTTGACAAGTTGCTTCACTTGTCTTTGTTTCCCTCATCTGTAGAATGAGGTTGGAAATACCGATCCCTTTCTGCCTCGAGCCCTTTGCAGAATGGGGTATGTGCCTTGAGTTGAAAATAAGCTGAGCAGGAAAAAAACTCAGTTATCCCTCCACGGCTCACACAGAGCACATCTGTGACCAGATGTGCCGGGTTTTTTCCCCACACCAACCGGTTATCTGACAGCAGCTGGCTGTCACACAATTTAATTCAGTTCAGATACTACTTACCTGGCGCTAACGATAGATCTCACAGTTAAAGGTTCAGTCAGCCCCACATGACTTCAGATGCCAATTGCAAGTCCCAGGTTGTCATCTGGACTTTGGCCGACCAGCTATAAATCAGGGCTCCTGGGACCCCCTCTTTGGGTTCAGTGATTTGCTAGAGCAGCTCACAGATCTCAGGGAAACACTTCCATATGTTTACTGGTTTATTATGTGACAAAGGATATGATCAAGGATACCGATGGACAGACAGGTGAAAAGGTACATAGGGTAGGCCCTGAAAGGTCCCCAGCAAAGGAGCTTCTGTCCCCGTGGACTGGGGGTGTACCACCCTCCTGGCACATGAATGTGTTCATTCACCAACCCAGAAGCTCCCTGAACCCCATACTTTCGGCATTTTTATGGAGGCTTCATCATGTAGACATAACCCATTATCAGCTCATTTTCTAACCCCTCTCTCCTCTCTGAAGGATATGGGGTGGGACTAAAAGTTTTAGGTTTCTAATCATGACTTAGCCTGTCTCATAACCAGCCCTCATCCTAGAGCTACCAACAGTTGCCTCATTAGAACAAAAATTTTCAAGGAATTTAAGAGTTCTGTGTCAGGAACTGGGGTCAAAGACCAAATACTAGCAGGAAACAGAGACAGAGACGTGTGTGTGTGTGTGTGTGTGTGTTTATACATATGTATCTTATTATTTCACACATGCCATCTCATGAGGCTGCTGTGAGTGAAATTTGTAAAAGTGCCAAGAGCAGGAGTGTTTAACCTGTGCAGTAGGCCAGGGCAGGTGATGGAATTATCTCCCATCCAACTAGGAGAAATCGAGAATCTAAGAGGCAAAACCATGGTCCAAGTTCAAAGAGCCAGAACCTGGGGCTGCCAACAGCAGCCCTCTCTCCCCTTCTGCACCCAAGCCAGCCTAGGACAGGAGTGGGACAACTCTCAGGAGACAGGTAACCATCTACTCAGGTAGATATTAAATCAGAGTCAGATCTCTGAGTTTCTCTTCATCTGTGAAGCACTGGGGTCCTGTGAGGCCTCAAAGGACTTCCTGAGGACCTTGAAACCTGTCCCCGAATTAGGTGTGCCTCCCTGGACTTCTAGAGTCAGCTGCTCCCCAAGACCCCCAGGAAGCAGTCGTGGGAAAGTGACGGATGGCAACCTCACCTTGCTCTAAGGTGATAACAGCCCTCTCTGGTTTCTCTCTCCCTTCCACCTGCAGACCTGGCCCCCGTTTTGCAGAGTCCTGATGGCAACTGGGTGGCCCTGAAGGATGGCACTCTGCCCACCACCCGCCTGCTGGCCAAACCTAAGAGTGGCACGTTTCAGGCCCTGGAGGCTGCCTCCAGTGCAGCATCTGCCTACGATGAGATGGGCTCTGACAGCGAGGAGGACTTTGACTGGAGTGAGGCCTTGAGCACGCTGTGCCCATGGCCTCAGGGCCTGTCCAGAAGTCCCCAGCCTCGGCCTACACAGGCCCAAGGCTTGGACCAAGGCTCCTCAGCTGCCTCTGCCTCCTCCAGGCTCTCCCCCAACCCTGAGGCCTTGTGCTCTGACTCGGAGACCTCCTCGGCAGGCTCTTCCCGGGAAGCTGGACGTCGGGCCAGACTGTCCTGGCTGCAGAGGAAAGCTCCCAGGAACCCTGCAGCTGAGAAGATGCGCTTACAGGGAGAGCTGGATGTGAACTTCAACCCTCAGGCAGCCAGCAGGGAGACCTCGGACAGCAGCGAGCCTGAGGAGGCCCCCCATGCTGCAGACCGCAGGGCTAGGAGGTGGAGAAGGGCCCGAGTGGGCTCAGAGGAGCCAAGCAAGGAACTGACTTCCCCTGACGCCCGTACCCAGAAGCTGGACACACATCAGGCAATAAAATGGGTGCGTACAAGTACACACACACTTTCCAGTACGATGTGGCCTCCTCCAAGCACGAGTGGCGTAGAGAGCCCTGGGTTACGAATCCACAGACCCAGATTCTCATCTTGACTTTTGCTGCTTAGTAGCTGGGTGACCTGGACAGATCACCTCCACTCTCTGGGGCTCCACATCTTCCTCTGAGACATGAGAGCTTAGAGTTCCAAGTGGGCGTGCAAAGTGAGGCCCCCTGACCAGCACCACCATCAGCACCACCAGGGAACTTGTTAGAAATGCAGATTCTCAGGCTCCACCCCAGACCTTCTGAATCAAAAACTCGGGGGTTGGGGCCCAGCCATCTCTCTTGTAATAAGCTCTCCTGGTGAGTCTGCTGTGCATTAAAGTTTGAGGGCCGCTAGCTTTGGGTTAAGGAAATGGGTCTAGAGTCAGCCTTCCTGGGTTCAAAAACAGCTGTGTGACCTTGGCCACGGCACCCCTCTGGGTTTCAGCCTCCTCATCTATGAAGTGGAAATAATAGTAGAACCCACTTCAAAAATGGCTGAGATGAGTGAATACGATAATGTTTAGAAAGAACTGAGCTTTGTCCTAGACACAGCACAAGGGCTCAGTAAATGTGATTTCAATATGATAATTCAGGGCACCGTTTCCTAACATGCTCTGATTCTTTAGTCCACATCACACCCCTTGTCAGAACCCTGCGTGGCTCTGCCCACATGGTCTAGCTCATGAACCTCCTTTGAGAACATGATTAAAGCTGTAGACTCTCTTCCTTGAAAAAATGCACCTGCATCCCCCCCACACACACACACACCATTTTGCTTAGAATTTTAGGAGTTTATTAACGAGATTAAATTTATATTCTCTAAATACTTGCTGCTTGTTCCCAGCTCTATGCCGTGCCCTTGCCCTCGCCTCTTCCTGGGGAAGGGCTGTGATCGCCGTGGACTGAATACCGAACTTTGTGGAGCCCGCTCTGGCCTTCCCATAGCAATATTTCCTAAACTCAAGAGCGATACAGGTAGCCAGGGAAGTTTAAATGACCTTATACAAGTATAAGCAATGGATTGCGGTATCTGAAACTGAGAGGCTTATGGAAGACAGTTATGTTACCTCTGCCTTCTGTAGGGACATCCTCATCAATCACTTACATTCCTATCAACTTGACTTTTTTTGCTCCTGGAGAAAC
This sequence comes from Hipposideros armiger, assembly GCF_001890085.2. NCBI lineage: Eukaryota > Metazoa > Chordata > Mammalia > Chiroptera > Hipposideridae > Hipposideros > Hipposideros armiger. The sequence goes on from NW_017731730.1 coordinate 1,513,970, forward strand.
CACACCCACTTCCTGAACGTCACTGCCTCTTCAGTAGTACCCAGCTACTATGCCCTGCACTCTTAGTTTCAGTTCCACCAAAAGCAGGTCCTGAGTCAAGGATTTGGATGTAGGTTTGTGTGGGAGGAGACCCCGGGAAGCCCACGAGTGACACAGGGAAGTGAGCAAGCCCGGTTAATGCATGCCGTCGGCAAGTAGGGCTCCATCCTACCAGGGACCCTCTGAGAAGCCATGTGATCACAGCTCAGGGTTCTCCCACTAGAAGACAGAGCAGTTACCACACTCTACCATCTCCCATTAGTGGAGAGTGGTCCCACCCAGGGTGGACATTAACTCCATACACAGCCAGGTTTGCATGGATGCTGCCGGAGAAATCCCTCAGGTGGAGAAGAAGAGAGAGACCCAGGTGGGAAACTCAGTAGGCCAGAAACCATCACTCACGGCTGGCTGCGGGCAACGCGTGTATTAATAGACCCAGGGGGGTACAGGCTGGGGACATCACCAGCATCTGCTACGATGCCCTCCCATGAATGTGTCAGCCACATCCCTGATCCTGGGGCCCCCATGTAAATAGGTGTAGACTCAAAGGTCCTTAGATCACAGAGTGTGGCATCGTCCTCCTGACTTGCTGATACACTGCCTAGAAAAAGCCCTTGATTTGGTCCAAGTTCGCATTTTCCCCTGTGTAAAACAAGATCGTTACAGATCTACCTCCTGGGACTGTTGTGATTATAGTGTAGAAATACCGAGTTCTGTGTAACTGTGAATCATTACCTAGCTCAAGTGGAGACTCTGGGTAATTTCCCTCAGGGGTATTCTTGCGGGTTGTCTGCATGATTCACTTGCAGGTATAAAATGCCACATACCCATCAGAACTAGGTGTCTGATGCTCTCTATTTATTCTGAAGTGGCTTGAAAGTTGTCTTCTGGTGTTAATCTTTGCAAGGCATCAACAAGAAGTCAAGGACCTGCAGAAAGGCACTGGGACCAGCGTTATCAGCCTCCCCGGCAGTGTCCTCTCCTCCCCGCTAGGTGGCGATGACGTTGCACTTCTGGGGACCAAAACACTGGCTCTCGTGGTCCTCCCTTCTATTTAGTTTACTAGGGCAGTTCTCTTCTCAAAAGAAAAAGTAAATATATGTTTTTTATTGTAAAAATATAATTAAACTTCATACTTTTACATTATAAATTTTAAAACATCCAGATACCCCTTGACCACAAACTCTAAATCCCTGTTATCTCCCCTAAAATGACTATAGTTGTAGTTGTGCATTCATATACGTAGAGTATATTTAGAAATATAGTTCTGTAAATGTGCCTGTGTTTTACCAAAATCAGCACCTTACTCGCTATATTCTTCTGCCCCCTTCTCTTAACATGAAGTGATAGCGATATGAGCACACACAGAACTACATACACATTGTACCTGCAAAAGATTGCATCTCATGGTCCCCAAGAGGAGCCTGGGCGTGGGAGCAGTCCATCCAGGGTGCAAGCAATAAGGGTGCATTGCCCGCAGAGAATTTTTAAACAAAACTAAATCTAATAAAATTCAGTCTTTTTATTATCCCTTTGCCCCACGCATGGAAAATTCTAAGCAATGCTAGTGATAAAAGACTGTTTCCCTGTTGGGACAGGCTGCCCCCATTGTCCACCCAACCCGCTGGGTTCGCCACTGCTCCATGGCGGGCAGGAATCCACAATCAATAGTTCCCCTAATGATGGATATTTAAGATTTTCCAGTGGTTGATGTTATAAATGATACTGCAGAGAATTTCATTGTGCAAGCCTCTTTATACAAGTACAGGTACAGGAAGTCGAATTGCTGTCTTGAGGGATATATGCATCTTTAATTTTAATGAGTATTGCCAAATTGAGCTCCCAAAACCTCATAGCAATTTGCATAGCCATGGAACTGTTTGAGTGTGTTTTCTCCTATTGTCAACAATGCTTACTTAGTGCTGTCAGTCTGTTAAAATTGTTGCCCACTGTATGTGAGGAAAAAAATATATTTCTTTTTAGTTAACATTTTCATGGTTACTACTGAGGTTAAGCATTTTTTCTTATATTTAAAGCTATTTGCATTTTTTCTTCTGTGAAAGAAGATGGAATGAAATCTGTGGGTCACAGTCCTCTTTTCTCCAACACTCTGCAGCAGATCATTTTAGTGCTGGATAGAAGCCTGAAGACAGACTAATTTTTCCATCACATATAACATTTGTCTCTTCTCTTCAAAGTTTGATTTTTGTAGCTTTAAAAAGCAACATTTTGCCAGAATGGTAGGTGTGTGCTCATTTTATGCTGTGTCACGTAATATAGACACACTCAGGTGCTTTTTCAACTCAGGAGCATTTTCTTCTGTTACTGTGACTACTACTTCTTCCAGGCCATCCATACCTCCTGTGTTGAATCTCGATTCTCTGTCTTCCATGTCTGTGATATTCTCTTACTGTTTTCCTGCTTTGATGTTTTCCTCAACCTTCTAGGAAACCTCCCCAAGTTTGTCCTCCACATCACTCCTTTTCCCAAGATAAATTCTGCTGTTACTCTCTTCAATTGCAGGTTCTAATCCTGCTGCTGAATTATCAGCCTTTCTTCAACCTTTTTTCTCATCCATCCCCTCTTTTCATCTCATCCTATAATCTTTTAGACTGGGCACTTCTCCCTGATAACTTTCTACTCCTCTTCATTGACTCTTTGTTTTATTACTCCCTAATGAAAATGCAAAACTGCTATCAGACATTGTGTCATGGTAGTCAGTAAAGTTTGTGTGATGTATGTAAGCTAACTTTTACTTTATTGCTCTGTAGTATTTTTCCATAGGTTCATGTGAACCTTTTCTGTTAGTCATTATTGAATGAGGATAATGCTTTTCCCACCCTGTTCTTTGCCAGTATCTAGAATACTCAAGTCATTTCCCCTCTGCTCGCTTAAGATAAGGGTTTTTCCTACTCTCATTGCCTTGCTCTGTGTGTCTTTGAACAGATGGCTAAGAACCTAGCTGCAGTACTGAACATGTCAATGTTGAATAAATGAATGAATGAGTGAATGGAAAACAACACAAACCACTGTACACTTCCACATGGCTTTTATAGTCTCCATCCTAGGGCTTTCCATTTCATGGCCATACCTCCTAGATGTAGCTTGCCACTATGACTAGTTCTTCCCTCTACCCACTTGCAGGCTTGGGGGGAAATACATTTTCTAAGTGGCCGTAAAATGGAGCAGGATTAAGGAGGGTTGGAAGTAAGGCTTATCTTTGGATGCTTAAAAAGCCCTACCACCACAATAGAAGGCTCAGAAGTTGTGTGTTTGTTTTGTTTTGTTTTATGATGATCATTTATCTTACATTCTGGATCATTGCTCTTATATTTACCTAACATTGAAGCTGGGAGCATATTGGTGGGGAGGGTCAACAGTTCTTCTGACTACACCAGGTCCTTTGAATAACACTGTTTTGTTCAATGTCATTTCGTTATAACGTTGATGAGAATTTAAAAAAATTGATTCCCAGCCGGAGCCACAGTCTGTGTGGAGTTTGCACGTTCTCCCCACGTCTGCATGGGTTTTGTCCACGTACTCTGGTTCCCTCCCGTATCCCAAAAATGTGCATGTGAGGCGAACTGGTGTGTCTACATTGTCCCAGTCTGAGTGAGTGTGGGGATATGTGAGTGGCCCTGTGATGGAAGGGCGTCCTGTACTTTGAGCTGCTGAGACAGGCTCTGGCCACCCGTGACCCTGAACTAGCATAAGTGGATTGGAAAATAATTATCTTACTTGTTTCTATTAATCTTTCTTAAATGTATGTATAGCTCACATTTGTTTCAATGTTTAGTATTAGAAGTGTTTGGAACCTTTCTTTGGTGATGTTTTTGTGACCAGAAATATGCCATAGGGACTTACCTCTTGTTTATGTCAATTAGCCTACAGTAAAATTGGTTTCATTATACGTCATTTCTTTTTTTTTTATTGTTAGTTTCAGGTGTACAGTACAATGCAATAGTTGTCCTTTTCACCCTCACAAAGTAACAACCCCCCTCTTCCCCTCTACTGCCCTCCCCCCCGATATCATGCTTATCTATTACAATTCCATTGACTCCATTCCCACTCTCTACTCCATGTCCCGTGACTATATCATTATAGTTGACATACAATATTATTCAACATCAGCTTCAGAAATACAGTGTGGTGGTCAGACCTCTACACCGACTGTGAGGTGGTCTCCCCCACAAGACATGAGTCCATCTGGCCCCCTAAGAAATATTTACAACATTATTGATTATATTCCCCAGACTGTCTTTTTCCTTCCGTGGGGCCATATTGTGATTACCATTTGTATTGTCTCATCCCTTCCCCTTCTCCTTCATCCCCACCCCTCCCAAATAACAACCCTCAGTTTTTCCTCTGTGTCTCTGTGTCTCCCATCCATTCAGTTCCTTAGAATCCACGTATAAGTGAGATCATATGATATTTGTCTTTCTCTGACTGACTTATTTCACTTAAAGTCATAGTTCCCAAGAACCTATCGACAATGTTAAGTGAGGACTTACTGTACCTATTTTTCTTTGGAAATGTAACTGTTTGTTAATCTACTTGATAAGTTGTCCACAGCCAAATATTACTAAGTTAGTTTTGAAGCTCTGGTGACTTTGGACAATGATGCTTCCATCCATGTTTATGGTATCGCATGTCCTGGGTGTCAGGTCCCAGAGTCCATATTGAGCTCTAGGGCCATCACTTAGCATTAATACAATTCTCCATTTAAGTAAAGCTTGAGGTGTAGCCTGACAACTTTTAGGCTTCCATTCTTAAAGATTCAGCTCAGGTTTCACCTATCCCAATTTCTCTTCCCTGACAATATCCGCTTCAAACAGCTAGGTGAGGGTTCCTCCTTGGAGTCTCATCAAACCCTTCCATGTTGTACCCCAGTGTGTTACAATAATCTAGTTAGATATTCCTCTCTCTGCCAAACCATGGATTCTGCCAGAGCAGGAACGTTTGTCACTCTCACTTTTGAGCTTTGGTGGCCAGCACAGAGCCCAGCAGAGAGTAGGTGCTAAATGCATGTTTGCCGAATGTGAACTGAATCACCATTGGCTAATTCTTCATGAGTTCCCATGTGATAGAGAAATAGGCCAAAGCTAAAGAAAAGCAAACCAGAGTTAGGATGAATCTGCAGTTCAGTGTTAAATCTGTTGAGTGAGATGGTAAGAGAAGGTTACCAGATGTGAGTCTGCCACAACGGTAGCAGCCAAACTGTTTGATAGATAAAGCTCAGTTCCTTAGGCTGATGCTTCACCCCCTGCAGTCTGATCCAGGCCTGTTTTCTTCTTGCCCCCAAGCTCCCCTCTCTCTCCACTTCTAAGCTGTTTTCCTCTAACTACGTCAAGCAGTTTTCATACACGCTGGGTCTTATTGGCCCTGCTGCTTCCTCAAGAATGCCTGAACTCATGTCTGCATTAAAATGGTCCTCATATTTCAGGAGTCTTCTCAGAGGCCATTCTTTCCATAGAGCTCCCCCATACCTCCAAAGGAATTCCTCCTTCTCAAATGTGCTGGCAATCCTAGTCACCTCTCCTGAGGCTCTCATCATTGATTCTTGTTCAGAACCAAAAAAATAGTCATTTCCAATGGACCCTTTTTCTTTTATCAATCCAGTGATTCTTTTTCTCATTTCTATAATCTATTTCCTTCTAATCACCTTTCTGTAGGCAACTTTTTTTAGCCTTTGTCCAATTACAAACTGTATCAAGCCAATTTGATGTACAGACATCATAAAGAATGAAAGAATCTGTCACACATCTTTTTAGCAAAACAGGATGGTCAAGATTCTTGTCACAAGATGTGCGTGATGAAGCCCTTCCTGTTGAATGAAATGAAATGAGACTCAATGGAAATACCATTATTTTCTTTTGTCCTTATGAATGCACTGTTTACTCATTGATTCTTGAGTTTGAGATAATTCACCTAGGACGCTATCATGTAAATACTCTTAGTCTGAGGTTTTACATATACAATCAACTTCACCGTCATGGTCAGAGTCTGAAAAGCTGCTCTCCTCTTTGAATTCATCTTCTGAGTCATCTAATAATTGTGAAATGTTGCTCTCTGTCAGAGTTTTCTTTGCCGTTATGAAATTCTGAATTCTCAACTGTACACAATGAACTAAAAGCTGACTCAGAATGGTGATGATTTATTTTGCTATTGAGTCATCCTTCCAGGCAATTCTATTTTTCTGTTTTATTATCTTAGTCTCTTTTAGCATAATTGGGAATAACTAGTGAGTTATAATGAAAGATATTTCCCAGGATGATGAAATAGCAAAATATTTGAAAAGATAGGGAAAATAAGGTCACAGATATCCCATTGTGTACCTTAGATGTATAAAAAGGCCCAGTGAACCCATATAGTAAATGCAAAATAGAATGACTTTTATTTAAAATATAAGTCAATTTTCTCTTTGTTCTTTGGGAGCCCTTCATAGAAGAATAAAAGCCATAAAATATCAAGCCTTATCAACAGATCAAACAACTCAGAGAGGAAACTCAAAACCTAAAATTGGACCTGGTGGTAGGCTGAGGGTTGTCTTGGTAACATTCCATACACATCTGTCCAACTTAAGGCCAAGAATAGAGTGACTGTCACAGCCTCTGTGTCTTCCTGGAGTTCTCCAGGCCTGGCAAGGGGTCTACTCATAGAAGGAGCTTAGGGGAGTTTCACCAAGTGGATAGAAGGGACCAGAGATGTAACTATCAAGGGACGTCTCACAGTAGTCCTTCCATCTGTGCATGGGTCTCGCTCCATCTCAACACCTTTGCTCTTTGCCTAGAGCCCTGTTCTTCCCTCTGTCCCTTTTAGCTGGGCACCTGCTACACTTTGAATCTCAACTCAATCATGGCTTCCACAAGGAAGACTTCCTGAACCCCAGCCCCTCCCATCAAGTGCCCCTTAGTGGGCTGGCAGAGCCTCGCTTCCCACCCACCCCTTCTGAGCACTCACCGTAGTGACAGTTAGTATGTAAGGCCTTAGCGTGCCTCCTTCACTAGGGGCCAGTGGGGCTGTGGCCAGGGTGGCTCATCGTTTCATCATCAGCACCAACACCATGCTGCCCATGGTGGGCGCTCAGTAAGCATTTTGTGAGTGAAAAGCAGTGAATGGATTCACACATGTTTCTGAGTACAGATGCTCGCCTTCCTGAACCCTTCAACAAGGTGTTAAGATGCATGTGTTTGAGAAAGTAAAAAGCGAAAGGCCCCTGTAGAGGAAACATCAGTTTCCTGGACAACTCTTCACAGATGGTGATTGGGGTCAACAAGCAACATGACTGCAGCAGAGGCCTCCTCAGCTCATGATTCTGGTTTTCATTTAGGTGTCGGGTGATTTATCAGACACTGACCTCAGCAGTGAGACTCAAAACCCCCGGACCAGCACAGACAGCACGGAGGAGAAAGTGAGAAACAGGCTGTTCAAGTTAGCAATGAGAATGAGGGAGAAGGAGACTTCTTCAGGGGAGGACCAGGAGTCCGAACCCAAGACAGAGTCTGAGACCCAGAAGGAAAGTCTGTCCTCTGAAGACAACAGCCAGAGTGTCCAGGAAGAGCTGAAGAAGGTAAGGGCTGTGAGCTACTTGCCGGCAGCTCGGCTCCTGCAGCCTGGGGGTGGGGAAAGGGTCTGTATCTGCACAGAGATGCATGTGATTCCCAAGAGCTCCCTAAAATGGCCATCCCTGTGCATCGGGGAGAGCCCAAGAGAACCCGTCTTGATTGGCGCTGAGTGGTTCCATCAGGAAACCAGCACCGTGTGTCCTGGGGACATCTTCCAAGACCTCTTGTCTCCTTGCTATCCTTCATCGAGGCAGCCCTTGGGTCTCAAGCCTATGTGAGGGCCCATGATCTCTCATTGGTAAGGAGCGGTGTTATTTCCCACCCACCCTCTACCTGAGGAACCCTGCCTGTGGGTTGGGAACATCTTTGAGTCAATGATGAAGCTTCATTCCATGGTCTTTGTGTCAAAGTAACCTCTGGATCATTTATCTCCGTAGTTTTCAGATTTGGGCTTGTTTGTCTTCGCCTCAGAATCCTTTCTTCAAACAAACCTCATGTGGAATCCCCTTAACAGACAAAACCACTGCTGCTCTTAGTCCCAAAGCCCCAACCACTGGATCTTCAGCCCCACCCTTCGCCTTCCCCCTGACTCCCACCAGCCAGCCCCTGAGTTCCAAGGGACATTGTGTGAAAACCGCAGAAGATAGACCCAGCCCCTGGCAGAAGGGGTCCCAGACTCCCTGCGTCCAGTCAGTGCTCTGTCCCCTGCCCTCCAGCACATACCTGGGTTCTCTCTACAGCTTCTCCAAGCACGTTCATGCTAGACTTGGCCACTTTAGAGTCAGAATATCCCAGCTGCCTCCAAAGGAAGGGGAGGAAGCTAACATTTGTTGAGTGTCTCCTGTGTGCCTGCTGCTTTGTACATGTTGGTTAGTTCGTTTAATAAAACCTTTGAAGTAGAGGCAGCCCCGTTTGCAGATGAGGAAACTGAGGCTAGTCAGGAAGGAACGTACCCAAGGCCACAGCTAGTAGGTTTCAGAGCTGGGGCTGCAGCATACACCTGGTTGACCTCAAATCATGGGCTCCTTCCTTTACGACTTGCCTCTTCTGTAACTCAGATCAGATCTTGTCTTGAAACACCTAGATTTCTTTGCACTTGTGATCAGTTTTTTCCTGTGTTGAGAATATGCCATATAAGCCAACAAGTTGCTGGTAGCCCATGTGCACAGGTGAATGAGCCCCCTTCACCTGCTCAACAGCCAAGCTGGGGTACTGTGGCGTAGCCAGGCCAACCTCAGAATGACCGCAGGTGGTCAACAGCAGGCCCACAGGGAAGCAGGGACTGTCCTCCATGGCTGAGCCCCTGAAACTTGCAGCACCTCAGACTCTGCCTCTCACTCATTCCCGTCCCAGCCGCCATAAACGTGGAGTCCTCACTCATAAATCTGCCAGGCCTCTGCCTGTGGACAGCGTCCCTGTCTTTCCTCTGGTACGTCTGTAGGTTGGAAGAGCAGAACTTGGCCTTCACAGGCAGCCCCTCTGGAGATGTGGGCTCCAGCTCATTACTTCCTCAATGGCGATGGGCTCTGATCCTGTTACTGGAACCGATGCCCCGTCACATTTGTCTGCTAGAGCTGAGAGCCAGGTGGTAACTGAAGAATATCACATTGTTTCTTACAAGGGCTCTGCATCCTCTGGCTTTGCTACCTGGTGGCCCCAAGGCTCCAGCTAGTCACACTGTGCCAGCGGCATGCCAGGCTGTGATGAGCCACGCCCCCACTGCTCATCAGCTTGCAGGCCTCACCTCCTGGAGTCCTAGCCACCAGACTGTGCTGTGCTCTCCCCGGCAGAATGTGAACAGGGAAAGGAGGGAGAGGGGGGATGGGGAATCCTGGGCACGTGCACAAGCCCCCCCACCCCACCCCACCCCCATCCTGCCCTGTGCCCTTGCTGAGCAGGAAATTAGGAGCGTTGTTCTCATTCAAACCCCCAAATGTGTCAGTTTCTCAAAATTTTAGGTCTTTCCCCCAGCCTACCATAAATCAATGAATTAAATATTAACCAGGTATCAGTTGCTGTATGTAAAAATCCATGTAGCCAACAAAAAAAGATAATTAGTACATTTTTCTCCAGGCATGGGCTGCTCTGATGAAAGGAAAACAGAAATTCAGGTTTACATATCAAATATTATTTAGAATAAGAAGGGCATAGAGACAATCTTCAGGATTAGGCTGAGTTTGAAACACAACCGTGCACTTTACAAACTCTGTGGACTTGGGTTCATGTCTTGGCTCACTGCCCCTGCTGAGAACAAGCCAGGGTCATTCCTTGCCTGCTTACGGCACCCCGCCTCAGAGCTGTCCTCCCCATCCCTCTGGGCCCTTTTTGGCTTTCCCCACTTAGCAGCAGAGCTGCTCCCAACATGTGAACAAGCCCACGTCTGTCTGATTTTTAACCGATCCCTAGGACCCAGCCCTGGTCTTCATTGTTGATTGGATAAACACATCACGGCCTCATCTGTAAATAGGGATAACCGTCCCCCTGGTAGGGGTGTGAGGACCGAATTATGCAGCATAGGGTTTAGCACATAGCAGGAGCCCAGCAGATATAAACTGTTGTTTCCCCTTGAACAGTCCCAAGGAAAGTAAACTTCCCTGCCATGAAATAACATCCAAAGGAACAGCCTAGTTCCCGTTTCCAGCCAGCACTCGCAGTGTCGAGCCATAGGTCTGCAGCCACATTTGGCACTTCGTCACGCCACGCAGGATGCAATGGGGAAGACACTGCATCAGAAACCTCAGGGTCCCCTTGTCAGGATCAGAATAACAATGACTTCCCTGTGATCCAGCTGCAACTAATTTGTATGCTCACACACACATGCGTGTGCGCGCGCGCGCACACACACGTGCACACACTGGCACAGTTGGAGGTGGAGCTGAGCTGATGTGCCTCTCCCAGAAGCCATCAGGGCTCACAGTATCTGTTTACCACAGTAGTGCACTGGCCCAAAGTTCAACTGCCTGAGGCCCCTGAGGCGGCAGGGGCTCCTTGTCCTGTGCAGAAGGCAGGCTGGGCATGAGAGAAGTAGGCTCCCCAGGAGCAGCCCGTCCCAGTGACTGATGGGAAGAGCGTAGATCCTCCAGCTCCCTTGTGCCTGTTGGGAGCTGACTCTGGGACATGAGCTGCACACTGAGCAGAATGAGCTCTGGGCACCCACAGGGATGAACAGCCTCAGAAGGCAGCCTTCACGGACTCCTTCCTGTTTGCTGCCTCACTTCCCCTCTCCTCCACCACTGTTTCCTGGGCTCACCTCCCAAATAAACTACATGCACTCAAATCCCTGTCTCTGAGTCTGCCTCTGGGGGCAAAAAAAAAAAAAGCCAGACTGAGACAGAAATCAAACAGAAGAGTCCCCAGTTCACAAAATCTCATGTCAGTGTTGTGACTTAGCAGTGGGACAACCCAAATGCCAATTGGCTGCTGATTGCCTTTGTCTTATCAAGAGGGTCCTTGCCTGATTCGGAGAGAGAGCTTTATCCAGATGTCACTGTCCCTCCTGCCTCCACCGCTGGCCCTGCTCTCCGGGAGCCAAAGTGGAGGAATGTGCATGTCCCTAGAGACATAGTGACATCAGTGGCAGTTCAGTGTCCTTGGTATGAAAACCCATCTAGGAATTAGGGCTTCAGGATCCTGTCCAGAGGCAGAAGAACCATTTTAGAAACATGCTTTTTCTTGACTTGAGGGAGCCCTTTGCGGTGGGCAGACGTGGCTCTGGACTTGGCACACTCGGGCTGGGAGCTGGGAGGCCAATGATGATTCCAGGATGGTCACTGCCACCTGCATTGTAACTAGCTGAAGAATGAAAGTACAGAGCTTGGGGTCCGCCCAGAAACCTCCCAGGAGCTGGACACCCAAAGGTTCATGGTTTTTCTTTAAGTCAGCTTGGTTCCATTGAGCCTCAGTCATCAGCCTCCTGAACCATGGGGTCCTCAGAGCCCAGCAACGAGCACTTGCTTCTCTTCTACCACTGGGCAGGTGGCCATGCCAGTGGCTCTGCAGCGAAGTCCTGGCTGAAGTGGTTCTTAGAACCATTTGCTTCCAGGTGTTGTAAACTGGCCAAATAATTCTCTAGGTAGTCCACCAAAAGAGTGGTTTATTTGGGAAAATAAAAAGAAACAAAGCCACCAAGGAGCGTGTGAATGCACGTTTGCCAGCCAGTGTTCCAACCGGCCACCCACGTGCAAAAAAAAAACAAAAAACAAAAAACCCGATTCCAAGATGGCTTCCTATTTATTAGCATCCCTCCCCCCGGAAGTTACCACAAAGTGTAACAGGAAGTCAAGACTAGAGCGTTAAGGGGCCCAGCTCCACCCATATTCCTCCCAGCTCTATGGTTAATCATCTTAAGATGCCAGTTCACTTTTATCAGTGTGCAGGTGCTGCATTCCTGAAAGAGGGATGCAAACAAGTGCCTGAGTACTCCTAGTACTCAGGTACTAGTACTCCAAGTACTCCTAGCCTGAGTTTGGAGACCACGTTCAGGAGCTGAATCTCCCACAAACCCCCTAATCATTCCAGGCTTGGAGCAGTGATCTCCGAAGTCCCTTCTGGCTTCAAAATCCCATGGATCTAGATAGGTCACAGATTAAATGGGTTGTTGTTTCCTGACATAAGTATCACTTATGACACTGTTTATACGACAATGTCCTATGTGTCAAGCTTTTGGAATGTGAGTGTTGAAGCCCTAAATTTGTAAATTCTTACAATATAGTCAAATTTGTATATCCACTATCCTGAAAGCATTTTATTTAAAGTGTCTTTGTTTATTAATTTTTATCACAAGTCACTGAATCATTGTGCTTTATTTTCACAAGGGAGTCACAGACCAGCTGTTATCTCCCATATTTATAGTTTCATGGAATAATTCTCATCAAAGTACTGAGACTTCTCTAAACTAAAGTATCTTTCGAGGTGAATTTGTGCATCTTCTCATGACTGCTCCCCATTTCCTAACATGAGATCACATGGAAACACAACCCTGGTCAGTGATCAAGGAGGCAGGTTTGTCGAATGTTGTCTAAGAAAACCCAGAACCTTGGGTTTCTGAAGTTCAAAATGCTTGTGAGAAACTTTTGGTTGATATCACAGTGTCGACTTAAAATCAAGTACAGTAATACCTTGATTTGCGAGCATAATTCATTCCAGAAACAAACTACTCATATTGCAAGACATCACTCGTTTACCACGTTAAAATGTATTAGAAATGTTTGCTCATCTTGTGGAACACTTGCAAACCACGTTACTCGCAATCCAAGGTTTTACTGTATTGTCCATCTGTATCTCACCCCTGCAGAATAACTCACCGTTCACCAGAGGATTCAATGTCTTTATCTCAGGTAGCATTTTTATTGCAGAAGAGTGCAGTGTTAGATACTAACTTATATCTTATGAACTATACTGATCTCAGTGGGCCGTATGCCTATTGAGGAATTAACACCTCTTTTCTACCTTTCTATTTAACCATTGCCCTAGGAAAACAGAGATGCTTTAGCTGTCCACTTAGAGCTACAGCTCTTATCCACAGTGCTTGAACAGGTGAGGCGGTTTCATTTCACTCGCGCTGTTGCTGGCTTCACTCATGTCATCATGGCTTCGCACATTCCCACAACTGTGACCTGTGTATGGAGGGGCGGGGGGGAGAGGAAAGGGGGTTGTTGCCTGGCTGGGAAGACAGAGCCCCAGGTTCTCTCCTGGGTCACTGGGACTGCAACAGAACATCTTTGTCTCGAGGAAAGAGATGAACTGAGTACTAGAGGAAGAGTGTCCAGAGCTCCAGTGCAGTGCAGGTGTTATCTGAAGGCCCAGGAAAAACTGACATTGCCTCCACCATAGCAGTAGAAGGGGACATAGGACAGATGTGGTTTGAAGAGAGAAAACCAGAGTAGCTCATTTATCCTAAGGGAAAACTGGACAAACAGCCAAGGGTATATAGCACAACGCAGTTCACCAAGCATCATATTTTTATTGTAGGAAAACATACAAAAAAACCTAGATGTCCAACAATAAGGGGCTCTTGGGGAAATGGAGGGGATGAGGCCCAGAAAACAGATGGGGCATAGGCACTGCAATAGCAAAGACGGATTGGTCCAGATACAAGTAAGCGGGTAAATTTGATGTCATGAAGTTGAAGAGGTTTTGTTTTATGTTCTAGCTTTTCTCTCCTGTCTTGAGCTTTTGAACTAGAAGGCAAGTTTGTCTTCTAAAAGTGAGCAGATAATGGAATTGGAGTTTCAGCATTGTGGAGAGGGTTTGAAATAGCTATTGCATAGAACAGGAGAGAAAGCAATGTTTAGAAATAGAAAGGCTCCCCAGGCAGCAATAAAAACTTAGATAAGGTCAGAGATCATGAATGTTACTTGAGATATATAGCCTATGAAAGGATACAGCAACCTTGAATGCAAATACATGCAAAATACAAATCCATTGTAGTCAAAGAAAAGGTCTGCTAGTATCAGGTCTATTCATAAATCTGCATCATTCAGCATAATTACATAGCACAGCTCAAGTGGTTCTGAGGTTTACAATAGAACTTCCCATGTCAGGAGCTTTTAGGTTAGCCATCAATGTGCCATGAACTAAAATTTGCAGATAAATCTCAAACCAGATTGGGGGAGGTAGGGGGTAAAATGGAAATTAATTCCCTCCATAATAGGAGCAGAACACGCGAAATTAAAGCTTAACGAGAAAACCGCATATCTCCAAGAAACCTAGCAGTCTGCTAGTAGGCAAGACAGTGTAAAGATGAATTGTTCCAAAATTAGGGTAGGAGTTTAATGGAATTCAAATCAAAATCCAAACTGGACTTTTTTTTTTATCTCTCCAAAAGGATTTTTGAAATTATCTGATAGAATAAAATCAAGAATAATTTAGAAATTTTAGAAAAAAATAAAGGAGGAATGAAGAGGGCCTAGTTATTAAGATATTACCTTATGTTTTTAAAGGCACAATAATCAAATTTGTGAATATTGATTTAAGATGCAATGAAATAATCCCGAGGATATCATAGAATATATTAAAATTTAACTCATGACTTATCTTATGACTTCTACCCACCTCTCTCACCTCTAGTTGTAAAGAGATCACTTCCTAATAAATGGTGCTGGGACAAATATTCACTTGTTCTTTTGGGGAGGGGAGAATGTGGCTTGAGGGGAAGGTCCTTAATTTTCACACCAATGAAGGAACAGATGGATCCTCCTGGTTTGCAGGCCCAGCAATACTTACAGGAGACAATAAAGACATGCCCGACTTCCCGTGGGAGCCATGGTGCCACAATCCTTGTTCATTCACCATTTAGTCAACAAATAATGGTTGAACTATTGAGTGAGCTGCATGACAGTAGGCATAAGAAAGGGACGTTCCCTGCTCTCAGGGATTTACCTTCTGTTGGAGGAGAGCTGATAGATACATAAACACATGGAGGGGAAGATGTCAGAGAGTGGTAAGTGCTAAGAAGAAGGCTAAGCATGGCAGTGATGGGACCGAGTTGGAAGGAGAAAGCGTCCTGGCTGGTCTGGCCCTTTCTGACCAAGTGTCTCTCAGGCTGAGACCTGAAGGACAAGAGGGAAAAAGTCAGGCAGAGACCTCCATGATGGGCTTACCAGGCAGAGGAACCCATGCAAGGCTTTAAGGTGAAAATGACCTTGACAAGTTCAAGGAACAGATTTCAGATCCAGGGTAGCTGGAGCGACATGGCCCAAGGGAACGTGGTGGGAGAAGGGAGAGAAGGCAGGGGCTAGAGCAAGCAGGGCCGTGTTGGCCACGCAGAGAACTTTGACTTTTATTCTGGGCGAGGTAGGAAGCACCTGGAAAGTTTCAGCAGAGAAATAACAAGGAGGACCTTACATTTATCAAGGTCACCCTGGCTGCCATGTGCCACTTCCTTTCCTAGTGAACATGGACGAACATGGAAGCTCATGTCTCCTTGAGCGTCCACAGAGCTGAGCATGTGCCCTCGTGATGCCCTGGTTACTGCCAGCAGTGGGGAAGTGTTTCTAGTCTGTATCAGGAACCATTTTTTCTGAGGAATAGCCAGTATACAAAAGCGAAAAATATTAATGAGTGTGGTTGCCTCCTTGGGCAGGAAAAAAAGTCCTGCCTGGTCTACACCTGCCAGGGAGGGTTGGTCACAGGTAATGGTCCCAGGGCCTGAAGTGGCCTTGGTCAAGTGGCCCACATCAAGTCACAGGGACTCCACCCAGGAAGGGCAAGAAAATGGCCTCAGGGAAACAGACAAGTGGGTTTAATTCTGGAACTAAACTGCAAATAGCACATTTTTAAAAATTCATTTCTACAATCACCATTTTAAAAAAATGTTATTTCTTTTCTAAATGGTTTGATTATCAAAACCTAGATGCTTTAAGAAACCACTCCTAGAGGTGAGTTCTTTATTCTCTGTCATGTTTCATTATTTCAGTTTGTTACATATGCGAATTTATTAGGTTCATGCTCCAATTTCTTTCCAAAATTCTGCGCCACCCTCCTTCATCAAGTCACTCTTCTGGGACACGAATCTCTTTGTGGAAAATGTATTTTGATGGGTTGTAGAGGCCTCGCCGGAACGCCTTATGTTTCACGAGCACTGAAACATATTTGCATTGAATTTTCCTAGCAGATTTCTGTCAACTATTTAGGAGGACATATGGAGTTTCATTTCTTACGTTTGAAAATGAAAAAAAAAAAATATATATATATATATATATATGAAATCAGGGCATTTGGACAAGTTTCCTTGCTTGCTCTGGTCGTGTGATAGAAGTGTTTCATGAAGCCAAGACAGCATCTGTAACATGGGACAGAAAAGTAATGGGCGGACTGTGACATCTGGGTCCCACTCAGAGCAGGTCTTCTTATAGACCACATTCTGTTTCACTCTAATTGGCCTTGGCGGCTCAAGCCCAGGTAAGCTCAGAGAGGCTTAGAAAGGAGCTTGTCACTGAGGCGAGCCGAAGCCCCAGTGTGTGGCTTCCTGCTGGTGTGCCAGCTCAGTGTGCTCATCCTGCCCGGTGTCACAACAGCCTGGGGCCTTCTCTCACTGGCCGATGGATTGCTCACTGGCCTGCTCATTCAGCCTGAGCCTCGTCCAGCATCACTTTCTACAGAGCGATGGGTCTCGGGAATCAAACACACGGAGCAGGGGATGTGACAGGTGGGAAAGAGCGTGGACTTCAGAGACCAAAGTCTCTGGGCTCACGTCCCAGCTCTGCATTTTCACTAAAGCTATGGTTTCTTCGTCTCTAAAGAGGGGACTCCAACCATGCCAGGTTGCTGTGAGGGTTCAGTGAAATAGTGAGAAGTCCAGAGGCATAGCTGGCACAGGAAGGATCCACATTCACTTTAAAAGGGCTTCTTTCTCTCTCCTCCTCTTGCCCTAAAGGGATGCTGGAGCAGCAGTGGGCGGGGCAGAAGGTGTGGCCTCGTATGCATTTTGTGCAACTTGAACAGGGGACAGGCTTTTCCACTCTGCCTGGAATTCCTGCAGGAGAGCCACCCCTTTGTGTCCTAACTGTCTTTAGATGATCCCTGTGAAACTTCTTTCTGTTACTTGGGATATCCACTGCCTCCTACTGGGCCCCTAAAGAACATGCATTTATCGCACGGCTGCAAGGAGGACTGCAGGGCCCCACATTTGCTTGTTTGTTACTAAAGCCAACCATGAAGGTTGTGTCTTCTCCAAACCCGCTCAAGAAACCTGACATCAAAAATAATGGATTCACGATCAAGACTAAACAAAGGACTTGGAAGTTACCCCATTTTAGCATTTGGCAATCGCGCTGTCTCTCGGGTTATGAGAAAGATCTTTGAAATATTACATTTTTCCTTATTTCAAAAGCCTAATGAACCTTTCATCCTCTCCTGGCATTGAAATCTCCTTTAATGGTACCCGTTTCTTCCAGAGCACTCAGCTGGAAAGCACAGCAGCGGCTTTGCATCTCCCTCTTCTTCCGCCTGCAGCCCCAGCGCTCTGGGTTCTCTTTCCAGAATATTGTGCCTTTCATCCTTTTATTCCCATGGCAGCCGCCCCACCCCCGGCCCTTGTGACCTTTGATTCAAGCTGCACCGGTCATTTCCTGGGCTTCTCTCTGCCTCTGATTCTCCCAGCCCTCCATCTCTGCTCCCGTGGCAGTCAGAACCACATTCCTAAAGCCTCTGGGGCCGGCGTGGGAAGAACCTGGGCTCTGAAATCGGGTGGACAAATCCCAGCTCCTTCAGGCCAAACCCCATCACCTCTCTAAGCCTCCGTTCCTCATCTGGGAAATAGAATGACCCTAGTGCCTGCGTCATAGGGCAGTGAGGAGGGTTAAATGAGGCCAGGCAAATAAAGTGTTTATCCCAGAGCCTGGCACGTGATCAGCGCCCAGTAAATGACAGCTCTGATAACAGGCGCAGCAAGAGCCTGCAGTGTCGCCTGATCATCAGCAGCACAGAACTCAAGCTGCTGAGCGTGGCATTTGGGGCCCCGTGAGGCCCAGTCTCTGCCTCCATTTTCCCATTTGTCATCCTCTGCATGCCCTGGGCTGCAGTAAAAAGCATTTAAAATCGTATCTTGCAACTATGTTGGTATCAAGATTCATATATGAACATTATGTATTAAAACATGCTCCTGGATCTAAGATTTCATTGTTTTTCTCCCAGTTTTAAAAGAAATTGAAACATTTTCATAGACCCCTAAACAAAGTGGTGGACCCTAGGCTCCAGGCCTGCAGAGCCCAAGGCTAAGGATGCCCTTTGTCGGAGCCTCTGAAGGGGCAGTCTGCTTGCCACTAACCCCGCTCTTTCATAGATTGACCCAGGGACCTCCAAGCATACTGCCTGCTTCTGTAGCTCACAGAAATCCTCGTGTCAGTGTCCCTTCAGCTCCTACCGGCCAAGCCTCTTAGCTCTTGTTATAAGTCAGCATCAGAAGTGTCCAAGGTGGAGCGAGGAACATTCTTCTTCCCCAGATACCTGTCCACATCATTTAATTCTCAAAGCTTTCTCCCACTTTTTGTTAGATTCTATCACATCAAGACTTATATCAAGTCGCATAAGTACCCAGGCCTCTGTTGCAGCCCCAGTCCATCCATCACACACAGCCAGACACCAGATTTGTTTTGGGGCAGCTGAGACGGCAGGTGTGCATGCCCAAGGGTGGGGCTGGGGTGGGAACCAGCCCTCTATCATCCCAAAGCGTTCCCTTTCTATCAAGCCAGGCACCTAATGAGCCCTGCTGCTCACAGATTCACAAGCCCGAGCCATTCTGGTAAGGAATATTCTTGTTTATTCCAGCTCGAAATGAGTCGGCATTTCTTTGTCAAACACAAAGCTTTGAAATGAATGATGATGGTGGGAAAATCTCAGGATAATTTGCAAGAATTGCTAATAAGTAGATCTATCTAGTGTTTAAGGTGAAACTATTATTTTAATACTTTCTTCTTTAGAGTTCTGTAGACTCAGAAACTCCCCCTGGCAACACCTTGTATTCTGCATGTCTCTGAAAAACAGTTTATAAGGAAGAGTAAACGGAGGGTGATTTTGATAGGAAGAAAAGGTGCCTGAGGACAGGATGGAGAGGTTGCTAAGGCTAAGCTTTGTGAGGACTGAGACCAAAGTAAAGAAGCCTTGCTCTGCCCCACAGTCCCTAGAAAGAACCAAAGGATACAGCTTGTATGTATGCCTTGAGTCCCAACTTTCTTCTTTCTTGGGTCCATTGAAATGGCCGCTGTGGCAGGGCCCCAACCTCAGAGTGGTATCTAACCTTCTTCCGGGTCTGCATTGGTCCTATTGTTGGCTATAATTGGGCAGGAAGCTAAGGCAGACCCTTGTTTCACTGCCTTAGTGATGAGTGATCGGGAACACCCCCTTAGGTCAAGAGGAAGCACTGGGATGCTTCTTCTCACCTCTGCACCCTGAGTGGTGGACTGTTGACTTCAGTCCCAGTGGTTGTGAACTGGACGTTGTGGATTTGACATTCCATGTGGGGCAGGGACACAGCCTGAGCCCCAGAAGGGGACACTCAGTCTCTCAGGGGTGACCGTCAGTAGTGGGGAGACCGAGGAGCAAACACATCCCCTGGTGGACCACCAGCTGGAAGTGTGTGCTGCCCCTGAGTGAAGCCACATAGGCATACTCGTACACTGGACATTTTTAAAGGGAACTGTGATTGTGTCTGGCACTTAATAAAACTGGCTGTTTAATTTGTATCTCTGCGCTCACCAGAAGGTTGAAGTTGGTGACTGCGTGGGCTCCCAGCCGTGTCCGTTCCATTATCTAGGGGGCCCTCGGCCACAGTGTCTTTGAGCCCAACCTTCCTTGTCCTTTAGCTGATTTCCCCCGCACTTTCACCTCCTCCTTATTTGATGCCATGAAACCATCTCATGTGATCCCTCTTGTAATTAATATCTGGAGTCATATCAGCTGCCATAATAGCTCTCGCGAGCTCTCGAATCGTGCTTGTTTGTGCCATTCAGCCTGTGTCTCCGGTGCTGTGAGCAATAAAGCAGAAAGGAGTCTTAGCTTGTCATTTGTCCCCCACGCACAGGGCTCCCTGCCAGCACCCGTGAGTCGCCACCAGCTTTTCATCTGAACACCCTGTCCAATGCCACATACAGCTTTGTTTAACATAACTGTAGAAGCTGTTTTGTACTTTTAAATCTAGATTGGAAAGGGAACAGGACATTTACATAACAAATTAGTGTTAGCCCTGTAACAGATCTAATCTCTGTTATTGGGCCAGCGAGTAAACGAAGGAACAGAGAAGTTAGCTAACTAACTACCAGTTATCCTCACTTCCAGTGAGTGCTCTGTGAGCTTCCACCCCCAAGTCTGAGCCCACTCCCGGGTAACAGATAAGAAACACATGATCGGGCTGGCCGAGTGGCACATTGGTTAAGAGCTGGCTTGAGATGCCAGAGGGCCCTGGTTCGGATCCCATATATGAGGGCCAGTGACACTGCCCTCCACAGCTAAGATGCTGAACAACAGCTCAACCTGGAGCTGGGCTGCTATGAGTCGCCAGCAACGGCGTAGGCTGCAGCCCCTGTGGCAGTGGGTTGCCATGGGCTACCGTGTGTAGCCAGCAGCCAGCGTGAGCGGCCAGCAGCCTCAGTGAGCGGCCGTCCAGAAGCCAGCGACTGATCTGCCTCACCCTGGAAGAGTGCAATGATGGTACCAACCTGGGCCAGTGAAGCAACGTCCCCCACAACTAGACTGAAGAACAAAAGGACAGCAACTTGTCTGTTCCCCTTCCTCCAATTCCCCAGCGCTGTTCCCATTCCCCAATTCCCCAATAAAATTCTTTAAAAAAAAAAAAGAAACACATGATCCCCTGCAAATGCTTATGGATTTTGGTTTGTTTTCCGGTAGAGAGAAAGACTGGGACACCCACCAGACAGACACATCTTGTCCAGTTTTCACGAAATTATTTTCCAGCGACTTCCCCCAGCTGGAGGCTAGCTCCCTTCTGAAGTGGTCCAGATCTTGAACCAGGCCACAGACCACAGAGAAGCTGAGGTGCTCTCTGCTCACGACTCCTCACTCTGACCTAATGGCAAATGCAAATGACTTCAGGAGCCAGGAAAGTGTGTCACCAGGTCAGGTGGCTGGGGTAGGGCTAAAGGCATGCCATGAGGGCAGGGACTTTATCTTTGTCTGCTGCTTGTCCCAGCACCTGGAGCAAGGCCTGAACACTATGGACCCCCAATAAAATAGGTAGAATGAGTGGTGGGGACTCTAGAAAACTGGGAGGTGGTTATCCCACAGATGGCACTCTTGTCTAAAATGCATGCCTCTGGGCAGTGTTTGGCTTTCGGCCTGCAACTCCTGTGATTGAGTAAACCAGGCTGTTTACAGATTGAATGGAACAGTGACTACCAAGCAACATCGATGTCCAACTTACTGTTTAGATAGTGTATGTTCACCTAGACTCAGGATGCAAATAAGCACCGTTTAAGTCCTTCCATTAATAACCTTGGCCTGTTAATGACCCTGGACTAACTGGAAATTGGTGTCGATGTTCACATTTCCCATTCCATGTTGCTGTGATCCCCTCCCCCCTTTGTTTTTTTAAATCTCTTAGTCTTATGTCTTTCTTTTCAAAAGATGTACAAGGACACCTCTTCTACCAAATAAGGGGCAGACTTTGTACATACATGCTTTATTTCTACATACATGCAAATAACAGAAGGGTAACAAATCTGCTTTCATATATAAAACATTGCCTTTTCTAAAATAGACGTAAACACACAGTGGCAACTGTTTCATGCCAATCATCTTGAACCCAATTCATCTCCAAAATCTGCCACCTTGAGATCCAGGGTCCTGGATAATGGAGGACAGCCTCTGAAAGGTTCTCCTAAGGTGAAGAGCTGGCCCTGGCTGCTTGCTTGGACACACTGCCCTTGTTCTGGTGGGTCTGTGTCTCCTTCCCTTCATCACCTTCTGATATCCCAAACCCATTTTTTTTTTTTTGGTTTGTAGCGAAGCCCCTTGAATCAAAAGCAGTATAACTGTTGGGTAAGTCAAACAACTGCTGTGACATAGACGGGCTGGAGAGGAGCCCACTGGGCACATGTGCCCTATAGATTGACAGGTATGAGACCAGGTGCCCCAGCATGGAAGTGTAGAGCCAGCTTCTAGACTGCTGGATGCAGCACTAACTTGTCACTTAGACACTTCGATTCCCTAGTGCAGTGGGAGGGCTTTAGAAAACATCCTCAAGTGAGACAAAGCCTACAGCAGAATCTACTTGGAGGAACAAACTTGGCAAAATCAAACCACAGCTATCATTAATATTTTAGCCAGGAAATATGAGTCAGAAGGTACCAAAGGCATTAAAATTCTAGGTTTTCTTGAAACATTTTACTGGTCAAAACAAACAAACAAAAAACCAACTAAACAAACAAACAAAAACATGCCTGTGGGCAATATTTGACTTCCAATTTATAAAGCCTGTGAGGAGGTAAACAAAGTTGATCCTAGGTGGAAATCATTACTGTCAAGCAACATTGATCTCCAGCTTATTGCTTGGTGCTATATGTTCAGATGAATTCACAGATGCAGATAATTCATTCTGGTTGAAGACCTTCTACTCCATTAATGACCTTGGCCCAGACCTGGACCGATTATAATTTTGAGCCATGAATGAATGTAAAAACTAGAAGCGACTTGTGTCAGTTCAGCCCCATGTAATTCACATGAACATGAATATGTTCAGCCACAAAGAACAGAAAATTTGGCCAACAGTGGCTTCAACAGATAGGGAATTATTTTTCTCATGTAACAACATGTTCAGAGGCAGGTGGTGACTCACGGTGGATGAGTTGATCCTCTGGTTGAGCTACCTGGGCACAGGCTCCTTCAGTCTTTCTGATCCACCTTACTCTGAATTTTGGTATTCATCCCCACTTTTGTCATAACTGCACATCTATAATCAAGGAAGGAATGGGGAGGGAAGGGGAGAAGCATCAACTGCATCTATTCACCTGTTAGGAAAACAAAAGCTTTTCTAGGAACTCCTCAGTAGGCTTTCCCTTCAGGCTCACTGCTCAGAACTATGTCACATGACTGCCCCTAGCAGCAAGGGAGGCGGGAAAATAGAGTATTTTTCTGTTCAGCATCTATGGTAGAGGACAGCGAGGGAGAATGGGCCTGAGAATAGGTGCGTGTGAGCTAACATACAGTAGCTACCAAGGCACTGCAGAGAAACTCTTTTCCAATACTCTCATTGTAGAGATGACCAAACTGAGTTCCAGAAATGGGAAGTAACTTGGCCAAGGTCCCATAACAGGATGAAGTGAGAGCCAGAACCAGAGCCCAGGTCTCCTGACTCCCAGTCTAAAGAGCTACCCACTGGACCACATCATGGATGTAGTTTGACATAGTCTGTGACTGAAGCTCTGTTGAAGATGTAGCATATCATCCAGAAAATGAGGCGATGGATATAAAACTCTCAGCAGTGGGCAGAGGATATAGTAGCTTCCACTTGACCTTCTCCTTCCTCCCTCCCTAAGAATCTGGAATGATTCAGCATGAGTCACAGAATCTCGGCCAAGTCAAATCTGCCCTCCTCTGAGCTTCCCCTGCCGTGTTTACCTTTTCATTCCTTTGGCACGTTGATGTTTGTGTGTGTTACAATGGAAGCGATCGCATGATGAGCACCACGATAGGGTAGAATTGCCATGTTGTTGTTAATGTGCTGTTCTTGTCTTCTGTCTCCTTCTGTGATTGGACCAAACAGAAGTATTCTGCTGTTTCTCTCTGCAACATCTCCACAGAAGTCCTGAA
This sequence comes from Hipposideros armiger, assembly GCF_001890085.2. Classification (NCBI taxonomy): domain Eukaryota; kingdom Metazoa; phylum Chordata; class Mammalia; order Chiroptera; family Hipposideridae; genus Hipposideros; species Hipposideros armiger. The sequence goes on from NW_017731730.1 coordinate 1,537,837, forward strand.
AGTCATCAACGCCACGGAGGAGTTGATAGCAGAGTCTACAGGGCCCTGGGAGTGCCCACCTGTCCTGCCTGACAGAGAGAAAGGGACGTTTCCTCTTGGGACAGACCAAGTGAAGCTGGATGAGCAGCTGACTTCCCTGGAAGAAAACGTAAGTCGGTGTGGACGTGCCCTGTCTAGAGCAAGCGTGCAAGAGGCAGCAGATGAAGTCGTGACTCATCTCACACACACAGTATGGGGACACAGACACACCACCCTAACAAATACATTCTTGGCAAGGGTCCTAGGCTGGGTCCCCAGAAGCAGATCCTGAGATGAGGGTTTGTGTGTAAGTGACTTAGTAGGGAGGTGTTCCCAGGGATGGCTGGTAAGGGAGTGGGGAAAGAAAGCGAGAGGGGGGAAACTTAACAAAGATACGATCTTAGACAAAGAGTAACTTCTACCTGACCCTGCAGGGAACTCTGGGGTTCAAGTTGCGTCTCAGAGTTGTTCTGAGGGAAAGGACTGGCCCTTACTCCAGCCAGCAGGCACCTCGGGCTGTCTGCAGGTAGGCTGAGGGTCTGCAGGGGCCCAAAGGCTGTCTTCTGTCTAGATCTGAGCTGGTGGCAACGAAAGCACACTGAAGCTTGGGGGGCGGTGGGGCGTGCAGGGCAGGGAGTATGCAGAATCTATAACCAGGATCTGTGGGAGTCCAGGTGGAACATTGTTAGGCTCACAGGAGGAAATGAGGGTGGTAGCCCACAGAGCGGAGGTTACTACAGCTGGCCTGCCCCGCTTCACAGGCACGTCCCCTGGTGATGGAATTTTCTATCCTTCTGACTTGTGAGGGGAAAAAAAGAATGTAATAGCATCTTACATATAAATACTCACAACCGTTGTTAAGTATTTCAGTAAAGATCCCATGAGAATTTTCCAGCAATGCAGACCAGGAGCGACCCAGAGAGGTATGGACGTTAGCCACTCAGGCCATCATCACCATCTCCAGGTGGCCTAGTCCTGCCCACAAAGCTGGTATCAAATCCAGTCAGGTGATTCCCCCCTTCTCAGGCCCAGCAGAATCAACCCTGATTTGGGGGTGCTCGAGTGAATGCTGTTTGCAAAAATCAGAAACTGTTATTAGAGGACATTTTGGCTAAAAGTTGAAACAACAATTCAAAATGACTTGAAGTTTTTTTCAAAAGTCAGCATGTCTTTCACTTTAAAAGTTGAAGAGCCTCTCCCTTTGGGTCCCCATAAAACCTAAACCTGTGTCTCTCTGACCTCCGACCTCACTTTGCTGTCCTCGCTGTTCTGTCTCCCCTTAGCGCGGCACCGCTGACATTTAGGGTTAGATAATGCTCCGTTGTGAAGGGCTGTCCTGCGGGTTGTAGGATATTTAACAGCACTGCTGGTCTCTACCCAATGCTAGATGCCAGGAACAGCACTCTCTGAATTGTGACAATTAAGAAATGTCTCCAGACGTTGTCAGATGTTGGAGGGGGACGATGTGGGGAGGCTGGGGCACAGTCACCCCCGGGTTGGGTACCAGAGTCATAAATTCCTGCAGAACAGAGCCTGCCGGCTTTCCTATCTGTACCTCTAAGCCTTGGCCAGAAACTGACACAAAGCAGGTGCTCGAAGAACGCTTACCTGATGTATGATTACATCAGATGAATGAAGTGCTTTTTTAAAGGAAGACATGTTTTACTTCTAATGTGCAGGGTCTATGTCCCTTACATATGTCAATAGCACCGTTCTTTCAGAGCTGATAGTCTGAAAATGGCCCTAATCCGGGGCACACAGAATTGTAAAGGTTAAGATAAAGATATGGTTCACCAAGAAAGAGGCACATTTTTTTGTTTTTCGTTGGTTTTTTTTTTTTTTTTACAAAGTACGGTACCCAAAAAACTTACAATGTGTGAAATAACCCAGATTCAAATGGCAGCGGTCGGTTCTCACGGCACACTAAAAGCAAAGAGAATGTGCCTTTCTCTTCCCCCCAAGGAGCACGTTGAGAAATAGCCTCGTCGAGTGTTCATTTTGTAAGAGGCTTTGACTGTACAATATGTTTCTTTTCTTGGGTTTGTTAGCACTTTCAGTTTGAAACACATTCACTTACCCACTGATTCAAGAATTCGCTAACCCCAGCGGGGACACATGCTGAGAAGCCAGCCAGGAGGTTGTCATTCACTGCTCCCCTGTCCGGCCTCCCTAAGATGCCTCCCCTGTCCCCAAAGAATTAACCGCCTTCTTCCTCCTTTCCTTCCCCCGCTCCAGCTTTTCAAGTTTCACCTCAGGAGAAACTCCGTCTATGTTCCTTTGAATTCTGTGGATTTTTGAGTCAGAGAAGGGGTGACTCTTTTCTTTATCTCTTTAGTCCACCAGATCACAGAGCCTGGCTGGGCAGGTGGCTTTGCTCTGCGGTTTGCAGGATGGAATTCATTTGAGTGGCAGGAGAGGGCCCGGCTGGCTCTTCAGCTGGCCTCTGGGTGCCGCGGATTTAATTAAACCGTGCCTTTGTCTGTCTGCTCTGCACCTCACTCCTTCACTGCCTTCCTCCTTTGTGCGGAGGAACCCGGGGACCGTCAGAAATAGAAATGGCGACGCTTTTTCTAGCCCTCTGAACGTTGGCTACTGCAGATCGGGACCGAGATGAAGGAGAACATTTGCTTGAGGCTGTTTCGCCTTTAAAAATACTTCTGAAGGCTTCAGAGCTACATGAGATAAAAATGTCACATTCGTATGTTGAATCGCCTGTTTTCATAAACTGCCTTGTTCATCCACTTAATTAGAGAAAGGCATGGGGATTTCAGAATTCCCTTAGTCTCTCAGGTTTGACACGTCTCACCTGCTCTTGTCTCCCCTGTAGACGTGAGGAACCTCAGGCCAGACCCAGCCTCCCCTGCACACACAATGGGGGCTCATTTCCTTGCACTGAATGCCTTTTTGTCTCGGTGATGGTGATGCACTTGCTGAGAGCTGTGAAGCTAGGATTCTATTGTACCTGTTGGGGTCTGGCTGGGAGAGGAATTTCAGGAAAGGACGATTCACTGAGGTGCGGACAAGGTTAAGGGAAGCTGCAGCACCCCCAGAGTAGCCATAGGGGGAGCGGTCACCATCCCTAGGCAGTGTAGCCCAAGCACTGGAGCCTGGACGAGCGCCCCCTAGTGGTATCTGTCACCACGGAGCCTAGCAGCGTGGAGAGAGCAGGGAACAAAGATATTTCTACTTCTGTCTCTGATCTCCTGCTGGTGTTTCCCATTGGCCAAAACCACCCCAGCCAGCAAGGGAGGCTTGGTGATGAAGTACAGACAGGTCAGCCTCGCAGAGAACAGAACAGGACAGAGAGGGTAGAAAATGGATCTGGGGGTCAATAGAGAACCACTAGCGTGATCATGCTCAAACCTGTGGTGTGAATAGTGGGGTCCCACAAAGGCCACCTTGTGAATTTATGCAGGGTTGGGAGGGGGAAGGACAAATCGGCCCCTTCGCCCTCCCACTCCCATCTGAGGACCTTCCTCCTTCTCATCTTTGCGAAATGACAGAGACATTACGGTACCCCATAATTCCCAGCCACAGAGGCAGTAGAGGAACTTGTCCCAGCTCCCCTTGTATCTCTGCTCTGTAACTCTCACCAGCACCAAATATGCCATCATGTATTATACATGCAGTGGCCACAGACACAATGGAACTGCCCCGCCAGGAGCCCAGCTCTGCCGCGGAGGATGTTGGTCCTCTTTCTCAAGGCTCCCGTACAATGCCCACAGCACAGCAGAGGATGTCGCGCTTGAACCTGTGGAGGTGGTCATGTCCATTCAGGCGCTTCTCGGGCCTCAGAGAGCAAGAAAAGAAATGCTACCAGTTACCATCTAACTTTAGTCCCCTAAAGTGCATTTCATGGAGGCCAAGTCCAACAAGATGATCTAGGAGCAAATAAGTTTGAAAAATCTGTATGCTCTTTCTAGGAAAATTGAGATTCATATTAGCACATTAAAGACTCCGAGAAGCCCTGCAGTAAAGAAATCTGCTTCATTCTCTTTATTTTGTGGGCTTTGACCACAAAGTCCTTCCTTAATGGAACGCCCATGCTCAGCCCTTGAACCACTCTCAGAAAGGCTGGTTGAACCAGGAGCCAGTCAGTGGAGTCCTGGGCATCAGTGATGAAGGTTTGGAGAGCACATGGATGACTCAGACATGGTAGCCACCATTCTCACCAAAAGTGGACACTTACTAAGCAAGCGACTCCAGGCTCATGGTTTTCAATGGGTTATTTTTTTAAGGCTAGAATAGCACTTTCATTATATAGCCTGGTAACTCTTATTATTTCAGCCCAGCAGCAGACAATGTCATGTCGGCCTGTAACCACAATCACTCTAGCACCTGTATGTCACAGTTCAAAATGTAAAACGTAACGTTCCAGCCGAGATTCAGTATCACAGCATCACAGGGCAGGGGAGACAGAGGCATGGGATCTGGCCGCAGCCCTCCCAAGCTCCAATCCAGGCCCCACCATTTCCCAGCTGTGAGACCTGGAGAATTCACTGAATCTCCAGGGCCCGAGGTGCTCATCTTTAATATGGTGATTGTAAGAGTACTTCCCTCCGTGGTTGCCATGGGCATTAAATGAGATAAGTCACATAAAGCCCTTTGCCCAATAAATGCGTGTCGTCATCATCATCACCCTCGTTGCCATCTCTGCCATCTTCCGGTCCTTGAGGTGCCATCACCTTGGCCGAAAGTCCCTGTTTAGCTAGTGTCAGTGCCAAACCACAGATGCTCCCCTATTGCCAGGAAAGCAACTTTTAGGGAACTCAAAGCGACGGATGAACATTCTGGCCCGGCTGAGGGCTTGGAGCTCTCTCCTACTGCTTTGTCTTGTCGGAGGAAACAGAGAACATGAGCAGATGGCCATGTTGAGGACAAAACGACAAGGAGCTATTAAGCTGATACAGCCATAGAGTGTGATGACGTTGAGCTTTATGTGTTTCTGGAAAAATCAAGGTTCCAAGGTTCTGAGACCAAAGTTATATATGTCAAGTACTGTGTAACCATTGCCACACTCAAATTATTCCATTTAAATAACAATACCAAATTTTATTTCATTGTGCAAAACTATAAGTTTATATTTAGAATTATCTTATCAAAATAAATTTACTTTTTGAGTGTGGGTAGCAAAAGTGTAATATCTGAACTCAAAACTGTCCTGGCCATTATTCTCCTCTCCTCTCCCCTCCCCTCCCCTCCCCTCCCCTCTCCTCTCCTCTCCCCTTCCATCCCCTCC
>NW_017731730.1:1545108-1555781 GCF_001890085.2 Hipposideros armiger
GATTATCAGCCAGAATGGGCGAAGAGCAATTCTCCTCAAATAAAAACCATTTTCTCTAAATGCCACCCAACATTTAATCAATGTATATAGTCAAAGTTATATAAAGATGTAAAGTAGATTTGAATCATTTGTTTTCTGGGGGTACATTTTGCAATGCTTTTAAATACTCCTTGAATGGTATAGAAGGAAGGAATATTATTTATGTGTGTTTGGGAAGATTTTATTGGAATAATTAGTTATTCCTGCTTCCAAATTTTTATAGGCTTATATTGTTGGAGCTCTGTTTTATGGCATAAAATCCTGGAGTCCAAAATGTCTATTTTCCATATGTTTGAATGTGCCTATTATTACTCATTTTAAAAACCACAATAATGTTTTCAATGATACCTAATGTTCAGTGAGCCGTACTGGGTGCCAGGGGTTGCACTAAGGATGCTGTCCAGTGCATCATGCAGGGTCATCTCTGTGGGCATTCCTGGGGAAAGTCTCTGTTAACTGTTAGTATCAGGAAAAGCCGTTCTTCTAAGTACTTGGTGTTTGTCTTGTGGACAAGAGCGTCCTACACAGATCTCTTTGCTTTAGCTCCCAGGAAACTCAGAGCAGAATTGGTCATCCTCTGCTATCAAGCGTAAGGGTCATTAGGCATGCAGTCTTAAGAATAAAGTAGAATATAACTAGATAAATGGATAGATGGATGGATGGATGAATGATAGATAAAAGATAGATAGATAGATAGATAGATAGATAGATAGATAGATAGATAGATAGAAAAAATAGAGGCAAAATCAGCCCTCAGTGGTCTCCTTTCATCTCTCTTTGTCCTTTGCCCTATGGACTAAAACTTGAAAACTTAACGGCTTCTTATTCCAGAGCCTGGAAGTCAGAAAATCAGGAGGTTAGCATCTTGCTCTTTCCATGGACCTGTCTCCCAGGGCCGTCTAAGCAACGCTTTCCATCAAAACTACTTCCAGAAAAGAATGTGGGCATCTAATCCACACCAGTAGCAAACAATTGATAACAGTGTAACCTGCAGTCTTTCTCAGAGTCTTGCACAGTTTATTGGACTATAAACCAAAGGAATGCAGCTCTCAATGTGAAATTTGAGGAGTCAGAACAGGAAGGCACCTGGGGGCCAGGGAGGGGCAGGGCCTGCACAGTGGCCCCTTCCAGACGCTGCTGCTGGGCAGCTGTACGTGCGTTCTTCCACCAGCTGCCACAGTCTTGGCCTGCAACTACCTCCTCTGCCTTGTCTGACCAAGACTGCCATTCTTTAGGGATAGGAGAAGCATCTCCCATGTTTGCTGACTTTTCAGTCCTCTCTGCACTTCTTATCTCACCTATCCCAGTAGGCTTTGTCCAAAGAAGCCATCAGTGCATGACGGCAGAATTAGCGTTTGTCCTGAGCAGCACAAAGTAGCTGAGGGGTGGGGGAGGCAATGGAGACCTTGGGATGGAGCGCACACATCAGCTGGTGGGCCTGCTTTCAGGTAACTCGTTTCATGCCCCAGCACCACTCAGTCTGCACCATCTCAGCACGACGGCTGTGATCCCTGCTTCCGCCCTCAGCCCTGCCAGCCTTCTCCTGCCTCGCCCAGTGTCCCCCTTCCAGCCTTGGCAAGACCTCTGAGAATGTGGCAAAGTGGCAAGAGCATGAGCACTGGCATCCATTCCAAGGTCTGCACCAGACCAGCTGTGAGATGTTGGCTATATTCCTTATCCTGCTGAGCCACGGTTTTCTCATCTATAAAACCAAAGGAATGGCACCTGGGTCACGAGATTATGAAGAGGCTCATGAACGAAGCATAAATGAGCTCATATATATACAGCACTTAGCATGGCAACGTAGCATGGCCCTTAGTAATGCCCTTTTCTAAGAGCAGGGACTGTCTTCTTCATCCCGGGGACAGGGATGGACCAGGGTTCTTTCTGGGCAATGAGTGGGCTCTTGCTCTCTGCCTGTCTTGAGACACTGTTGGAAGGAAATCTAAGCTCCTTGTGACCGTCCAGTGTTACAGTCCAGGAAACTGATACCCAGAGAGAAGAAGGAATTTCTCTAGGCCACTTGGCCTCTTAATAGAGGAAATAGACTTGAACCTGGGGTTGCTGGCCTCCCTCCTAAGGCCTGTTACTGAGGTTTTGGATTGGTGATGTCATGGGAGAGTGAAGCAGGACCTGTAAGTCATACTTGCCTTACAAAGCTCACATCAGGCGTTGCCTCCCATGGAAGGCTGCCCTGACCTTCTCTCCCCTATGCTGAGCCTGATGGCTCCGGGCCAGGGTTCCCACCATGCCCTAGGCTCTCATTCATCCCTAGGGATACTCTGACATGGGTGACGTGCTCTAGGGCTACCAACCAGAAATTTAAATTTACAAAGAAGGACCTGTGTTTTATTTCCTCACTCCAGCATTAGGCAGAGAAGCGCTTAGAAACTGAATGAATGAGTGAGCATACGTCAAAGCAGTTGGTCTTTATAGATTCATAATGCTTTTAACAAAGACTCTCCCCTCCTGCGCTCTCTCCCTACTGATCCTGCCTTTCTGCTACATGAAGATCTCTGACATCGAGAGCCGGATCTCAGCCCTGACCATTGCGGGATTAAACATAGCGCCCTGTGTGCGTCTCACACGAAAACGAGACCAGAAACAAAGAAATCAGGTGCGTTTTGTCCCTCACTCCCGGTGTGGGAATTGTGCACAGCCTGAAGATTTTAGAAGATGAAATATTTTCGGCTGTGAGAAGGTGTGTTGATTGCTGTGTTCTGTTTGTAGGTACAAACTATAGACACGTCAAGGCAGCAGAGGAGGAAACTGCCCGCTCCACCAGTGAAAGGTATGCGTAATTATTATAAAACCACAGAGCTACCAGAGAATTAAACCTGGCTCATTTCCTTTGAGTAACTCAGCGGTCTGAGTTTGAGGATCAGATCCCCTGGGGAGTTCTCACCCAGAATCGCTCCTGGGGAGAGCCTGTCTTGACTTGGATTCCCCCAAGAAGCAGCCCCTGGGACAAGGATGTGAGTGCAAGTAGTTTATTTAGGAGGTGATTCCAAGAGGCACTAGTAGGGGAAGAGAGAAATGATTCAGGGAAGGAAGTGAAGCCAATACAAGGTGCTAAATACGGCTGGGCATTTCTGGGAGACAGTAATGGCTGCACCTCAGAGTTTCCTGCCCAAAGAGTAGGAAGATGAGGTATTTGAGCTCTCATCCGTCATGGCGGGAGGTTCCTCCTACAGGGCCATTAACTCCCCGGTATTTCTGATCTGCCCCATGCATGGATGACAGAGTGGCAGTGCTTGCAGTAGGATGCTGTCAGAATGTGCTGGAATAGTGACTGTCAGGGAGATGTGGGCAGAGCACCAAAAGCATCTAACAGAGTGCCCACCCTTGAAGGGATGCCAGCGATGCCGGTTGCATCACTCTTATCTTGGGCATTTTCAATGATTTCCCTGGATTCAGGAGCCACATCATGATGATGCCAAATTAGAAATTTAGATCTACATGTTAGAAGTGTAGAAAGTCAGAAGATACCTGCCCAAATCTTGGTTCTACCGTTTAGTATTCAATAGACATTCATTGAATGCCTACTTTACATGCCACAAACGCCTATACAATTAAAATTTATTACAGATTCATGATACCTTATTTGAAATCCTTTGGTCAATATGTGTTTCAGAACTTCCTGGGCATTAGAAAGGTAATATTGTGTATTTCAAAACAGCCCCTGCCCCACGGTGTCTGGGGCAGCATCTGATAAACAATCAATGTCCTTGCAGGAAAGCATGAGAATGCTCACACTTGGTGGGATGACAAGGACTTCAAAGGGCCACACATCAGTTCAAGTCAGGTTTTGTCATCAGACCGTTTTGGCTGCAAAGTTCTAAATGTGCAGTTTTTAGCGCTTTTTCTATTTCAGAATTGTAAACAAGAATTTATGGGCTCTATCGGATTATCTCCAAGCTACCTTTTCCCAGAAAGCCATTAATGATGAATTGATTTGGTTCATGATAAAAAATAAACACAAAATAAAAAGATTCCACCATCAGACCTGTAGATCAGAATGAGATTCCAAGTCTAGAACAAAAATCTGGTCTTTCTCCCTTAACAATCGGTCCAGCTTCTAGGTGACACCTATTCCCATTTGTTTCCTTTTAGCTGAAAAAATTGAGGCATCTTCAGTGACGACCATTAAAACATTCAATCGCAACTTCATTCTTCAAGGCTCCTCGACAAACAGAACTAAAGAAAGGAAAGGCACCACCAAGGATTTGGTGGTGAGTGTCATCTCTGTCCGGATGCCCGTCACTTTCACGGTAGAGGGTCCCTGCATCCTGTAGTCCTTCTTTCTGCAGCTTCCGCATCGGAGCCCCAAGCAGAGTCCTTCCCGCGTGGTCTCGTGGTCTGTTGGTTGGGGGTGGTGGGATGTAAAAGAAGCGACGAACACCATGCCTGGTATTGCCAGCCTCTTTGATCTGTGGCTACATCCACTCAGTTATCTCTCCAGCTCCTTGTAGGAACCAGATTTGATATAAGAGAAATAAAAACACATACCCAGGAATGTAAGGTCTGGTTGAGGTGTAGGAGTTTTTATTCTGTTTTTGAATCGTATTCACTCTTCCTTAAGTTTCCTGTCAGCCATTACTTACTTGTGTTCCTGAAAAAAAGTCAGCAGCTGCCCCTTAATGAGGCAAAGGAAAGGACAGAAGATAACCTGCACAAACTCTAGAGGCCATTGGATTGTTTGCCTGAACACCACCATGTGCTTCAATGTTGGCAGATGCTTGGTGCTGCTTATGTGGGAGATGATCCAGAGAAACTGCCTCAGTGGCACCCCTCTGCTAAGGGCAGAAGGCATCTCCGGTGACAAGATTAAAGCAAGGACAAACTTATTCTGTTGCCTTTTATGCCTCACCTGTCACTCCCTTCCCCTTCCTCTTTCTCCTTGTCCTTGTCTCCTGAGCGCAAAAGCACCAGGTAATGGCATAATGATGGTGGGCATGCCGTTTTGAATTACAAATGACTGCATCTATCAGACGCCATATGGCAATGGCAACACGCTGCCCTTTGTCTTTCCTTCATTGGTCAGCCATTACCACTGACCTTTCAAAGTCCAATTACCTTGCTCCTGGCCATTACTGCAACGAGCTAAAAAGATTCATTGTTACACTAAAAGGGCAGACCACTAGGGCCAGGGAGGGAATCTGTTATAAATCAGATAGTTAAAAATAAATTACCTTTCATAGAGCTAGAACATAGATTGGTGGCTGCCAGGGGCTTTGGGAACGAGAAATAGGAAGAAACTACTCAGTGGGTAAGAGGTTTTACGCGCAATGATGGAAATGTTTTGAAACTGCATGGAGGTGGTGGTTGCACAACATTGTGAATGGACTAAATGTCCCTGAATTGTTCACTCCAAAATGGTTAGTTTTATGTTATATGAATTTCACCTCAATAAGTTATTTTTTAAAATAAATTACCTTTAAATAACACAGAGCAATTAAAAATGAAAGAATAGACAATATTTACTAAAGAAGTACAAACAAAAAGGGACAGAAATATTACTTGCAGACAAAGGAGAATTTAAGCCAAGGAGCATTTAGCAAAAACAAGAAAGGAGGATGTTTTGATTTTGATAAAGAAAAATAGTCACTCATGAGCCTTTCTTGATTTGGCAAACAATAGAGCAATACAATTTATTGTGCTATGGCTGGTGACTTTAAAATTCCCTTAATTAAGGTATGTACCTAACTTTCTACTTTACAGAGGACTCTCTTTCCAAACATCAATGGACCATTTATAAAAACTGACTTTATAGCAGCTACAAAGGAAACCTCAATAAATTCCAAAAAGTAGAAAGTATAAAACTACCTTCTATGACCCCAATGCCAAAAATGATCTAGAACAGCACACTGTTCAACAGAACTTGCTGAAATGATGGAAATGCTGTGTATTTGTAGTGTCCAATAGAGCAGCCACCTGTGGCTATTGAGCACTTGAAATATGGCCTTGGAGGTACTGATTTTTATGTTCTTATTTAATTTTAATTAATCTGAATGTAAATCACTACAGTATATAAATAGCTTCAGCAACTACCATGTTGGACAGGGAAAATCTAGAAAATTAGAACAAAAGTTAAAAGAAGCAGAAACCTTACTTGTTGGATTTATAAAGCATGTGCGCCCATATACACAACTATACATATATACAAATGCATACTCTCACACACACATTTCCAAGGAACTATGAATTAAAGAGAAAAGCAAATCCACAGAGCATTTAGAAAATGAAAACGTTACATATATCAAAACAAATGGGAGACATATAGAAATACACTGAGTCAAATTCATCGTATTAAATTTTTTTTTTATTATTAAAGGAGAAGCAAACTAATGAGATACACATTGAATTCCAGACATCAAAGATAAATGCAGGAACCAATTCATTAAAATTAGAAATCTATCGACATGATTGTAAACCCAAGAGTTCGTTCTTTGGAAAAATAGAAAAATTCTGTAAGCCCAATCAAGAAAAAAGAAATAAAATAAAAATAAGAGATTATAATAGCAATATGAATTTTTTATTTAAATATATAATGTGATGTAAATCTTAAGTCTTATTTCTAACCAAATCAGAATATTAGTAAAATGTGGCTTATGAAATAAAATTTTTAAATTTATTAAACCTTCAAAAAAGGATTCTCTGGCCAAGTGGTTTTGCTGATAACTTTTTAAGGAACAGTTAATTCCCATGCAAAATAAAATGTTCTAGAGCATTAAAAAAAAAAGAAAGAAAGAAAACTAAAAGATTTATGTTAGAAAGCTACTATAATGCCAGCTACCATAGCCTGACATGGCCGGTAAGTGTGCACAGGGGCTCCATGCCCACTCACACACCCAGGCATGCGCAGACATACAAACCACCCACCGATCGAACTTCTTCAGAGAGGTGAAGCATACTAAATAAAATCTCAGCAAATTAAACACAGCAGCAGCTTAAATGCTAAATCACCAGGTAAATTTCACAGGAACGCAAAGGTCCCTTTACTATTGAGATGTTGATGAATAACTCACACCAATAGTTCAATAAGGAAAATCATTTCTCAAATTAATTTATGGCTTAATCCAATTCCCATAAAAATCTCAGCGGGACTTTTTTAAAGTTCACATAAGAATAAATCAGAAAGAATAGACAAAAGCATTTTGCAAAGTTGGAGTGATTTTCCTGCCAGATTGTTAGAACAAATTAAAAGCTGTAAAGAAATGGATGATTAATGGAATAGAATAGAAAGCTCAGCTACAAATACAGGCACATGTGAAAACATGTTTATGATTTTTTTTTTTTAAGCATTAGGAACCAGTAGAGAAACGGTCTAGATTACTTTAAAAAAACAAAAACAGCACTGTGCTTGGGAAACAGGCCAAGCGGCTGGGAGTCGGAAGGGAGTCAGTCTGCCCTAGTCCATATACCGCAGTACATTGCGGACGGATTCAGATGCACAGGTAAAAAAAAAATGCATCGCTTTTTAAATATTGTGAAATATTTATCTGGTCAATGAGCATGAATACCTTTTATGATGTTAAAAAAAAACAACAAAAAACAGTAGACGTTTTTAATTGCATGTCCTCACTTTTGCCAAGTGGCCAATGACTGTGCTGGTTGTGTCGCCCCAGGAGCCCACTTTGGAGTCTGCTGTAATGTATTAGCGCCATGGAACTCCACTGCCAGTGACCCCACTGCCTCCGGCCCGACACGACAGTGCCTTGACCCAACAGCCATTGAGTACTGTATGGATTTCCACCTGAGGAGGAGGTCTGGGGAGGCCACGTGCAGCATTGCGAGGGCTGTCCTGACACCTCACCCAGAGCGCAGTCCCACTCAGCATTGAGGTCTCGCCCACTCTCTGCCTTAGGCTCCTGGGGGAATCCAAGACAGAAAACCATGATGCTGGCTTCCAACAGCAGAGCTCCACGTCCAAAAGATGCATCATTTCCCTGTTCGCTTTGCTACTGTGTGTTGTCTTTCCCGTCTTTTTTTTTTTTTGATCCCATTGATTCAACTAGAATGACATGACAATTTGTCCAAAGGAAAATTGTTGGGGTGGAGGAAGGGGTGATGGTATTTAATTCATCATGGATTCTTATTCATCTCTCACAAGCATCTTTGTCTTGCAAATGCTAGGGTGAAAATGACCTTGTAGTGAGCACCAGGGACTGTCAAATTTGGGGAGTGCTCAACCATCAAGGGTGCAGGTCCCCCTTCAGCCACCTCCTCTCTGCTAAGCTCCTAGCCCACCGCATCACCAGTCATTCCCATTGCTTTGCAATCACAAGCCACAGACTGGGAAGCTCTGACTCCCCCACGCCATGCCCAGGTCTGTCTGAAGCAATGGCTCACTGAGAATTTAGGTTCTTCCTTGAACTGACTGTGACCCCACTCTGAAGGGGAGAGGGGCTTGAGAAAGCCCAGCATTGGTTTAACTGTAGGGCACGATCCAGAATCAAGATGAGGTGGGTTAGCAGTGACCGCATCTAAATAAGATTTAGGCAAATGGATTATCGCAGACTATAACCTTACGTCATCCTCCAAAATTTATTTCCCAATAACTATTCAGCAAAAGTAGTAAAATGACCTTAAAGACAAAAAAAAAATGGTTAAGGAACAGCCTTCGAAAACTTTACAGGTATGAAAACAAGCAAGGACAAACTGTGAATTTAATGGACACAAGAGTTGACACTAACTCCATGTTTCCGGTCTCAAATGCATGACTCAAGTATGTTTATAAAAGCAAATGGAACTGGAATTTCACTCAATTCATTGTGTATTTGTAACCTTTTTTATTTGCTCCTGGTATATTCTGAATGTGAGGAAAAAGGCAAAGATGGGAGGCAAGAGAATAGTGTGACTGATGTTTATTCTCATTTTAATCCTTACAGCAACCCTATTCAGTAAGTATCCCCATTTTTCAGGTTTGGAAACCGAGGGCCAGAGAGACTAATTTGCCAAAGTCACGCCTTTAAGCTAACTATAGTTAGAATGGCTCGCAAGAGCCTCACTCTGTGTTATTTTCAACTTCAATGTTCTTTCGCTGCTCGGCACAATCCCAGACCCAATTTGCTGCTGAAATGTGTGTTATGATCCATTCCTGGTGTGGGAGGCGGGGTCTACCTATCGTCAAGAACACTTTTTGCTGATGCTGTGTGTGTGTTATCCAACAGAAACGATGCCTTTGAAATAAAGGAAATCTTTGGCTTTGTGTTCTGTTGGTGAGATTCAAAGCAAACAAATACAAATTTGAAAAACACAACAAAAAAGATCTGAGTTCCAGCTGAACGTTTCCTTTAAGAGGCATGAAACGCAACTACCGTTGTGTTACAGTGTTAAAATATTCAGTTCTTTATGACAAAAATGTGTACTGTGTAAGCCTTGCAAAAAAAAAAAAAAAGAAGCCTGCTCTATGGCATTTGAATTTTTATAAAGGTTTCCTTGTGCCAAATAAGTGCAAAGATTTAATTTACTATTAAAAACCATAAGCATATGTTATAGTTCCAGAAGAATTATTTTGTCATCAAGTGATTTTGATCTCCAGTGTCAATATTTATATTTAGATTAATTTTTATAAATGAAAATATTTTAATGGTTTAAGAAAATGAGGACAGTGGGACCATATCTTTGATGACTTCTGAAAGTTATGCCTGCCTTCCTGTTATATGCACATTGCCAAGAATTACTGTCAAGAGAAATGATACAGAAGTAAAAGTCATTTATGAAAATAATGTTTGTGGGTCTGTGGTTTTTGGGTTTCTGTTTGGTTGGTTGGCTAGGAAACACTGGGAGTGAAGAGGGGATAAGGAAATAAGTCAATGACCAGTCATTGGATGGCTGTTGCTGCAGGACCCATCGTCCTTCCAGTGACACCATTAACCTCTCCATTGCTTCTTCTCCTGAGACCAGAATTCCCCAGTGATCACCTCTACTGAGTGGATCACTCAGGTAAAACCAGCAGTCTCAAAGCAGGGGTCAGTGTGGTTTTGTCTCGTAGGGGACATTTTGACTGTCACATTGCAGGGGTGGGGGGAGCAGGGCAGGGTGTATACTCCCAGCCTAGAGTGGATAGCAGCCAGGGATGCTACTAAACATCCGACAATGCACAGGACAGCACCCACAGCAAAGATTATCCAACTTACAATATCAATCATGCCAAGGCTGAGAAGCGGGGTTAGCCCCTGGAGGTAAGCCTGAACTCCCAGGGAGAAGCCCCCGCCAGCCTCTGCAGGGACTGTGTAGCTGAGCAGGAAGCGGGACAGGGCCTCCCTCAGTTGTTCACAGGCTCAGGGCAGCGGTTGCTCCTCTACTGAAGCCAGACGCTGGCCCCTGCCATCCCCAAATAGGAATAGGAACCCTCCACTAGCCTGAAATGAATGAGTGAACGAAAATACTAACAAGCCGAGAGCCTTTTCTGCCTGGTGATCTAATGCAGTGGTCCTCAACCTGGGCATCAGGGTCATCTGTTAGAACCTAGATTCAAGGGCTAAATCCAGCCATCCACAGTCTTCAGTCTACCTTTCTCTCCACTGTGCCTGGTATAATAATGTGTGCTGAACACTAATGACAGACAAGCTCCATTTAGGCTGACAGGACAGTTCAGATGGGGGAGGTGGGAAGGACAGTATCAGCAG
>NW_017731730.1:1557371-1563974 GCF_001890085.2 Hipposideros armiger
CATGATAAATAATCCCTCTGATATCAAAAAAGATTAGCAACATCATTGCAACAAGTTCAGAAATTTAATTGTCAGACCTCGTAAATATCAGCATCATGACTTATGCAAAATGCTATGCCTCCTTTTTTCTATTTATAATAGAAAAGATTATTCTGTAAATATTCACTCCTTTCCCCTGCTAACTCTGGGAGGAGTGCACTACCCCGCCCCGTTAACGTTGGGCTGGGCCATGGCACTTGCCTCGTGGTTGGTGGAGCATGCTTCTCTTAGTCTGTTCCGGCTGCTGTAACAAAATACTGGAGACTGGTTAGTTTATACACAACAGAAATTTATGTCTCACAGTTCTGGAGGCTGGAAGTCCAAGAGCAGGGTGCTGGCAGGGATGGGTTCTGGTGAAAGCTGTCGCAGACTGCTCACTTACACTATCCTCACATATTGGAAAGGGGCAAGGGATCTCTCTGGATGCTCTTTTAAAAGGGCATTTATCCCAATCATGAGGGAGGAGCCCTGATGACCTAATCACCTCCCAAAGGCCCCACCTTTTAATACCATCGCCTTAGGGGTTAGGTTTCAACATACGAATTTGGGGGGGACGCAAACATTCAGTCCATAGCATTCTCCAGCCCATGGTTTGGGCTTGGCTACGTGACTTGCTTTGGCTAATGAGATGCTAGCAGAAGAGTTACATAAGGGGCTTAAAATATGTTGATGGAGTTGGGTTTGTACTCTAACGTTTACTACTCACTATGAGAACGTGCCACAGGCAGCCCACTGGTCTGAGGAACAGACCCAGACCCAAACTGCAGCTTGCAGCCAAGTTCACCCAGCCCACCTGTAGACATATGAGCAAGAGAAAATGGCTGCTCTTTTAAACCACTGAATTTTGGGCTGGCTAATCATGCAGCAATAGCGAACTGATACACTACCTGAAAAATCAGTTTTATCACCTTAATTTAATCCTTATGTTAGCAATGAAATGAAGATTAGTGAATATCAAAAGTAAACTTACACATCAATATCAAGATCGTTTAAGCAAACATTGAGCTACTTGTTTTTGACATTTCACAATTTACATATCAAATTTTGGTTTCATTTTTAGGAGGGTCTCTATCTATCATCTATTATCTATCTATCATCTATCTATCTATCTATCTATCTATCTATCTATCTATCTATCATCTATCTATCTCAATGTAGGCCTGGGTTGATCTTTCACAAAGGGTCCTCTATTTGTTGAAATTTTTTATATAACTTTAAAGCACACGAAACATTTGGTATGGTCTGCTAAAAATAACTTCTCGCACGACAGGCACTCTATTTTCTCCCAGGAGAAATATTTCCCATACAAAATTTGCATTTTACAGAACAGTTGGTTGTGTGAGCCTTCTGTCTCTGCAGCTGAGTTATAATTATGATGAAGTGCAGGTAAATAGAGTTGCATTTTAAAGAGCTTTCTAGGGGCTGGAAAACTTTAATATCCACTTCAAACATTGGCAATCTCAAAGGACTGTAGTGGGCTCATGTTAGGACTTTGGTGGAACCAAGTCTTAACATATAGAAAAATGTTTTGTATCAAAGTTGTCACCCTTGATAAAGATGAAAGATTTAAGGCAGTGCTTCTTAAACTTGAATGTGGAAACAAATTCTGATTCAGCAGGGTTGGGATGGAGCACATGATCCTGCATTTCTGACAAGCTACCGGGTGATGCCAAGGCCACAGTTTGAGCAGCAGGGTTCAAATACAGTCCCTCAGAGAGGCTGCTGCAGGACTGAGGCTGTTACCCACAGTGGGGACCTGGTCACTGGTGCCTCTTCTGTGATTTTTCCTTCCTCATTCTCTCATGTTCCCCCTCCCTCAGCATGTATCCTGGTGTCACTTCCCAAACGCAGCACTCAGCACAGAGTCTGCTTTGGGAACACCCAGAGACACCCAGTGTACACACGTTTGCATGACTTTCTCCTGCCCTGACCGGAAAGCTTCTTGAGAAAACGGGTTCCATTTGTCCCACACAGAGCAGGTGCTTGAAACAAATTTGGTTCACATGGGGCGGCCATGGTGGTCTGGATCTAGGCTGTGATTACTCCATGCCCACGTGACTGAACTAAAGATCGTGTACAACAGGGGAGCAGCCCCTCTCATGCCCACGCTGGAGTAAGGGGTGAGCATCCTTCCAACACTGAAGTGTATGGGAGGAATCCCAACACCAAGATGGAGAAGCAGGATGCTCCCCTAAACCTTTACTTCGCCCTCACTCCTCTTCTAACAAAGACGGGGTAACCCCAGGTGGCAGTAAATGCTCCAAGCAACTGCTCCCCAGATTCCAAAGTCACAAGCCCCTGGAGCCACAGACACTCATGTGTGGTGGGTCCCCAAGGAGACACAGCAACTTTGGCTTAGTCTAGCCAGGCCTCTCATAACACTGTCTCTGGGCTGAGAAAGAGCCAACACCAAGCTCTGGGATGCCGTCATCCCTTCCTGCCATCACTGATAAGCCAGAAAACACTCGGAGATGCGCACTCTTTTCACTGACTTCTTTGAACATAGCCCATGTGCCTTGCCATGACCCATCTTTTCTCTGAGTAGGTCATTCTTCATCCTTTGCCTGTAAAAAACTAGAACTTGGAGAACTCAGAGGTTAGAGCAGTATTCTCAAAGTGGGGTATAGACTACACATGAGAAGCAGAAGATGGTCAGTGGGGAGCAGGTGAACAAAAACACTAGACCTTTTATTTATACTTATTTTTTATCTGAAAGTAAGCTTTACCAATATTAAGTACATAGCTAGATGAGAGTACATGTAAATGATCTATAAATGAATATAAATTGTATATTTGGGGGGGGGATGCATGGCCAAACAGTTTTTACTGATGAGCTGTGTGGCCAAAAAAGTTAGGAGACTACCTAGTAGATAGAAAACCTAACAGGCTCCTGATGACACAAATTCCTGCTCCAGCTCATCCCCAGCCAAACCCGTCAGGGCTGTGCTCACTCTCAAGACCTGACTCAATGCTTAAAGGGCAGCTGAAAGCAAGGCAGAAGTGGGGAGTCACCTGGAGAACCCCATCTATTGCTTGGGCCCTGCGATGAGTGTCATGCTGTCTCTTTAGGGAAAAGCTTTCTGCCATTCTTGTCTTCCTTGCTCTCCTCCCCAGCCCAGGGAGGGAATGTCTACTTACCATCCAACCATCTTAACTGAAGTTCCGAAAGAAACCAGCTTATTGTTGCCCAGAAACAACCCAATGAGCTTCCTTGAGACCTGGGGGTTTCCAATCAAGTTTCCTTGTGGCTCCCGGAAGTGGCCCAAAGTAAAATCTCTCCGCTGGTAGAGGGAAGAGCCGTGTGACATCGTGACGCAAGTGAACCACGTAACAGACCCCTCCTCTAACCAGCTCTGCCTCTCCTGTATATTCATAATTCCCAAAGCCAGCCAGCCAGGCAGGGGTTGCAGTTTACAAGGCCACCAACCCGAGAACCTCTGGGAAGCCAAGCTGGGCAGGAGAAGTGCACCAAACATCCCGTACGGACATCCATCAACTCTTAAGGTCCTCTGTGAGTCCAGGAAAGTCAGTACTCTGCTATAATCAGAGTGATTTGGGGAGTATGCCCTTGGCACTTCCCAGGTGGCCCCTTCAAGCTTGCCAAGTTCTCAGCCTTGGGCTAGCTCAGGGAGGTTTGAGGAAAAACAGGGCTGAGAACCTGATGGCCTCAGACTGAAAGCCACCGTCCACTCTATGTGCTGTGTGTGTCAAATGATGAAGAGCAATGCTGGCCTGGCGCCATGACGTGCCACGAGCATCAGGTGTCAGGTGGTGAGGTGACAAGAGGAAAGAGTGTGGAATTGCTGTCCTCATTCACTGAGCAATATGGTAAGTGCTTCATTGAACATGAAAGGGCTCGTTGCAAGGCTGTGGCAGTAGTAAATGTTTCCTATCGACCTTTCCTGGTTCCTGGTAATGACAACAATTTGCACTTTCAAGCCTGTCCTTTCGGATTTATTCTTCCCTACTATTTTATTCATTTCATGGCAAACCCACTGGGAAGTCAGAAAAAGATTTTCATTTGAGGAAGGCCAGTCTCTCCGAGGGAAGGCCGGACAGGTATTCTTGTCCTGGTCAGTGCAGACCATATGAGATGGATGTAAAGAGCCGAGAGTGTATGAAGGACCATTTCCACCCCGTTTGTCGTTTGGGTCTTTGTCCAGCCATCAAGGTGATGAATGGGTTGGTGTCCTCAGTCTGGCAGAATTGAGGCTTTTATGTCTTTTCCATGTCCAGTAGCATGGTGACCCTGGGCTATTGAAATGCTGACTGTCTGAGTACAACAGCTCTGCTGATGTCACTCAGCCAGATGTCAGTTTGGTAACTATCAATTGTTGACCCGTCTGATGACAAAGGAGTAAGTCACCCCTGATTGACATGAAGCAGTTGGGATTTGGCTCTCCTGGCCTCCGCTCTGTCTTTGATGGCAGGGGAAAAGGAACGTCTTGGGTAATGGTAAAAATGCAGCCCTAAATGTGGTTGGAAGCGTGTTCCAGGCACTGTCAGAGCTGGGCTGTAACCGGACAGGAATTCTGGACCACAGCTCCTGGCACGGCCCTGTTTACCCTCAGTGGGTTACAAGCCATTAAAGCCAGGAGCTTTTTCAATACTATGTCTTCCCACATTATATTCAGTCCCTTGGAATGCCGACCTCTGACACTGAAAATCCCTAAGCATCCTTTAATAAGGCTCAGCTCAGTGTAACCTCCTCTGTGATGGACCTGGACACTTTCCCAGCTCAGAAGAATCCTAGTGCAACCCAGGTGATTGGAGGTGGCAGTAGGTTCCATGCCACTTAAAATCTAGCTTCAAAGCTACACTGGTTCAAACCCCTAATTCTATTTTCTATTTATGAAGCATAAAGCCTTTCCCAGAAGCCTGTGAATTTGTGCTTATGGAGACTAAAGTTTTCTGGTCTTTGCTTCCTTGTTGTGGTCTGTTTGGCATTGCATCAGTCCAGACAGGAAATTCAAACCCTTCACCATTTTCACTCAAAACAACAATAACAAAGAGAACAGCTAACCACCCCTAATAGTAGACCTCACTGAAGGGCTGATGGCTGGGCAGGAGCCAGGGGAAGGGGGGGGGGGCACAGAGCATATCACCTAATAGCTGAAAATCCAATTTAGACATTCCTGTTACTCAGAAGTTCTCTTTCCAACAAACAGTGGGCTCCCCACACAGCTCCAGTCTCCCCCTATACCCTGCCTCCTCCTCTCTGACCTCCAGGATTGTTTGACCCACTCACTCCACAGGCCTCTCTGATGCCCTGGCCCCACTGAAAACTCAGGGCGTAGGTGTCCCACTTTCTGCCCTAAGAACTTACCCAGAGATGGTTCGCCACCTGTGCAGAGTGCCAGGACTCACTGTTAAGGTATCATTTTCCACCTAGTCACCTGATTCACTCCTTCATCTATATACAGAGCATTTTGCATGTTCCCCCATCACCCTCCCATTTATCCCAGATTTCATTGATGTGCACGTCTGGATTGATACGGTGCACTTTGCCTTTAATCCATGATTAATGGTGAGACACTGAAAAGCTCAGGAGGGAAACCTGATCAGATTTGAGTTTATTTTCTTTTTATATTTTAGTGTAAAGAACACATTGCAATGGGGCGAAGAGATTGTGGGTAGACCAGAGAGTCCAGGAAAGAATCAAGACAGCTGATTAGAGCAATATGTCCAGGAGACATGTTGCAAGCAAAAACAGGATTTGGGATTTGGCTGGATGTGGGTAGCAAAAAAAGATTGAGGTGTGAAGGATACGCTCAGATCTCTGGCTGGAACGACAGGGAAAGCATTAGTCCACAGAGCTGGGGGACGGTGAAGGATGACAAATTCCTATTCAGATGTGTTCAATCTGAGATGTCGGCCAAGTGGGGAGGTCTAGGAGGTAGGTGGATGCACACTTGTAGAGATCAGGACCGGAGTCAGAGGTCTGAGAGTTGTTCAGACATGGTTGCAACTGGCAGCTCTGCACCTGGGTAAGATCACTGAGCGAGCTAATAGAAGTAGATACAGACCACGAATCCTGGACCTGTGGAACTCTATCAGTCCGAAAGGTAGAAGGAAAATCAGAAGAGGATAGCGTGTCAGGACACAAGGACATTTACAAAGGGAAAAGAGAGAGTGGCCACTGAGCAGTCAAGTTGTATGAAGACTGGAAGACATAGGGCTCTCTGATTGCGTGGCTCAAGTTCCACCAACCCACACAGAAACGGAAACCCAAGGTTGAGCAGGATCTAGATTCAATGGTCAATGTTTGGGCCTATTGAGTTTGGGTGCCTCCAGAACATCTTGATAAGAGATGTGCAGATTACAAACACACATTTACTCACTGCATTCAGCAACATGTGCTTAGCATCTACCCTTCGCCAGCACAGTACCTGGCAGTAGAGAGGTGGAAAGAGAAAGATACGAACCTGCCCTCTGGAAGCTTGCAGTCTAGGAAGGGAGAGAAGGCACAGAATTGATCACGTTGGCATGCCCTTTAAAGGAGGATACACAGTCAGGACTGAGCAGAGCCATACTGCCCAGACACAGGCTCGGGGGTCAGAGATC
>NW_017731730.1:1566293-1569371 GCF_001890085.2 Hipposideros armiger
CTGATTACTTCAATTTCCTCATTCAGCATGAGCAAGGTCATCAGCTGAGAACGAACATAGGGGAAGGAACTGGGTTTTGAGAACAGCGAATTTCTACAGTGAAATTCTCACTGTGGGAAACGAGGAAAAGAGCATCGTTAGGGGCGCAGTAAGAAGTGAGGTGCTGACTGCCCGCTGGAGATCTGTGGTCCAGAACTGAAAGTGAGGCTGGCTAATGAAAACGGAAACATTGCACGCAGAGCACTTCGCCCTGACCTGGTACACAGGGCATACTCAGTAAATGCAAGCGAGTACTATTCTGTCACGTGACTATTTCTTTATTGTTTGCTGAGATACACTCCTGCCAAAAAAGAAACGAAATCCTGGGTGAGGTTGTTTTACCAACTTTGTAAATCCATCCAGTACAATGTTTACAATAAAGTAAGACGATTACATTTTAAAAGTAAAAATTGCAGAACCTGTGGCCTTAGAAGCTGACAAAACATGAAGAGGATGCTATCAGTTAAATAAGATTTTATGAGGACAGGGTGCCACGGGTTAGCCTCTCAATGCAGATGTGGCCAGAGCTTTGTGCAGCCCTGCAACCCAAGGGCAGGGTAGGTCTGGGGCTACAAAGCATGGCGGACACACTATAATATGGGAATATTATACATAAAAAAATAACTGGTGGCTCAGCTCAAAGAGTAATAGAATCGATTGAGTAGCTCTTAAATTAAAACGAGCTAAGAAAAGAATTCAGGAGAGCTATTATTACATTGAAACTATCAGCATCAAAATCGGAGCCTGGGAGAGGTCACTGATCTATCCTTGCAATAAAAAGCACCAGCCTCCTGTGTCACCCCACTTCCAGGACTTGTCTGAGATAAAATACCACGCAGCTTTAACTCCCACACTGTGGTCGTTGGCCCTTCCCTCACAGGGGAAAAAAGGAGAGAGGGCAAGTGGGCGGTATCCTTGGAGAATAGAATCAGGTGATGGATGAAAATCTTTTTTTTTCATCGTATTGAGATGGCCCTAGAGCTGCATCCTTTACTACTCAGTGCATTGGTCTTCACAATGTGGCACTGCATCACCTCTGTAACTAGAAGTTAAAGCCTCAATGAAATGATGCCATTCAGCTTTCCAGATGCATGCTATCTGTATCCCTTTTCAAGAGGTTTTTGGAAGTTGGTTGGCTGATGACTTTCATGTCTACCTTTCCTTTCCATGCTTTCGAGGCGGCTCATCTCCTCCATCTGAGACATGCAAGGTGTGCACCTCTTCTACTCAAGTATCGCCAAGTCTCCATTCCCCCCCTGAGAGTCCCATGGAACCTCCAACCTGACCACTAAGAGGCAGCTCTCAGGAGTGGTCTTGGTTGCGTTGGTGTTGTAAAAGGCTGTCATTTTGATGTGTTAAGGACTTGGGGTGTGGAGGGTTCCTCAGCCCTGGCTGGTAAACGAACACTCCTGTTTGTTCCTGCAAAATGGCATATATTTAAATCCTTATATATCGAATTCTGAATCTTTTGCTACAATCATAACATACTTATGATTGAATATCCTGGCATTTCTGGGTTAATAATATTCTTTTTGATGTAATGCTGACTTGATTTGCTAATATTTTATTNATGACCATTCTAACTAAAAGAGGTCCTTCAGGGACTGGTTGTACCATCTCCACCACTGTTTGTAACTTAGCACCCGGCTGTACAACTGGTTGACTGAGTTTATGGCTAACAATTTATATTTTTACAAGATCCTTGCTCATGCGTGAAGACAGATCTCAGTCCATCTGTTTTTTCCTGCTAATGGTCAGTGATGTCCCCACAGCTCATTACAGCAATTACATAGAAAACAATGTTTTACTTTGAGAAGCCAGATTTGGTTTTTGTGATTGGGTAGTTTTGACAAATACTGTTTCTAAGAGGGTAAAGGTCTTCACTCCTTATCATATCACATGAAACCCCTTTCTGCAGTTACCATGAAAAATGCTATTGAGGCTATTGTCTGTTATATAGCCTGGGATCCTTTAGTTTAAATTTTGGAATTATACTCCAAGAAGCAATGACATTGCCCTCCAAACTCATTGCTGACAGCTCTGCAAATTCTCATGTTTCAATTAAGGAGCATTATTACTAGTAAAGAGGCCTAACATTCAAAGGGAATTAAAGCGAGCAGAACTAAAGAGTAGATTTTCTTTTATTTAACCTGTTTTATCACTGTGAAGTACACCAGAAACACTAATACAATACTGTATGTCATTTCCTTTTCCTACCCATTTCTCAAAGATGCTTTTGATGCAGAATAGCTTCCTATCTTTATTTTATTTTTTTTAGCTCAAGAGGACATTCTAATGCATTTCCTTTTTGCTGATAGCTTATTGCAACCAGTGTAATCCAAGTGGAAATGATCTGAGAGCCTCCCTGATCTCGTGACTGTTTGAAAATAGCTACGTCCTCTACTTCAGCTCTATCCCCTCATCCTGACGCCATGATGCCACTGAACGCAACATTGAGGATGCCAAGTCACTGGACATAACTGTCTGCTGCTGGTGACAACCACTCCTACCCCAGCCTCTGGGATGCACACTTCCCTTGGTTTCCAAAACACCACCCCTGATTTTCCTCCTATCTGAAAGATTACACTGGCATAGTTTGAGTAGCCAAGAAGCCAGCAAGAGTTGGAAATAGTGTGACCAATGATGTGGAAAAAAGTCAAGAGAGAGTGATGTGGTGGAAGCCAAGAGAAGAAAGGAGTAGTTTGTCAATGCTGTGGAGAGGGTCAAGTAAGATAAAAACAGTGGAATGGCATTAGATCGGCAATATGGAGGTCAAGAAAACGGGCAAGAATGGTCCCGCTATACTGGGGAGATGCGGTCTGTCTGGGGGGCCTGAGGAGGGATGCGTTATGAGCAAGAGGAGAGAGTAACCACAGACAACTCTTCAGAAGAGGAGAGAAATGGGTCCTGGCAAGAAAAGGCTATAAGGCCAACGGAAGTTTTTGTTTTTGTCTTTTTAAGATGGAAGATTCTAGAGACTATTTGCATCCCCGTGGGACTGAAACTATGAGAGAGAGAGAGAGAGAGAGAGAGAGGGAG
>NW_017731730.1:1572471-1573534 GCF_001890085.2 Hipposideros armiger
TTTAAGTTTAAAGTTTCCTGGAGATTGAAGAAAATCATAAGAGTATTTTATCTGAAAATATAATGAATATACTTCTAAGAAAATGTGTTTGTCCTTATGTTGCTTGCCTTTTCAGACACCCTGTAAATTATGCCTACTGTTTGTCCAGCTCTGTGAATCATTTAGGTGCATTTATTCAATTTCTGTCACCCAGAGAGCTTGAGAGAGTTTAAGTATGAGACATCATGAGATCTGGAATCAGAAGCCCTGGATGCAAGATTCAGCCCCAGTGCTTGCTAGGAGTTGTGTGAGCCTGAAAAAGATTCTTAATTCCTCTTAGCCTCAACTTCCTTCTAAGTAAAATGAAGATCATAGTAATATGCACTTCATTACCCTTTATTAAATGAAATGACATATATAAAAACACTCTGGTTTGGACATTTTTAGCTAGAATGGTTGTATGTTTAGAGAATACCATCAGAGTCTAAAGTATCAGAAGCTGAAATATATGTATAGGATAAGGAACAAGCCTTCTTTCTGTTTGAGGTTGTGACACTGTCAGATCAACAGTCACGTCTTAATTTCTAACTGGAACCAAATTTATTTATTAAACAGGAATTTGGAAAGGCTATTATATATATTTGAGAAAAGGCAACGGCTTTTTAGGATGCCAATCTGCTGGCCACTTAGCCTCTCTGCATAGGGCTCCAGCTAAGCAAAAAATCTGGACTATTAGTCATTACAAACAAAGCGAAAGGTAAAAGAGACTCCAGGGAAGTCCTCCCCCACAGCTATCAAATGCTGCGACTAAAATAAAACCCACAGTACCAAAAACATCCTTGGTTTTTTTTACAGCATTTTACCATTTCAAAAGAGCTTTCACATACATTATTTCATTTGATCTTCATAGCAGGTCGGTTTGACAAAAAGTCTTTTTTTTGTTTGTTTCACAATTTACAGATGAAACAGGTTTGGAGAGATGAAGTTACATTCCTGAAGTCATATACCTGGTAGACAGAGCTAGCCCCTGGGCCTCTGCATATTAATATTAATCTGCTCTGATAGAAGCTCTCATAATGGACCT
>NW_017731730.1:1575799-1595445 GCF_001890085.2 Hipposideros armiger
AGCCAAAGTCTCAGGTTTGTTTTTCTGTGTGTAGCTCGATAGGAAGGTATTACAGTCTGGTACCTGACTCTACATAATTAGCCTATTTGCTGAGCTCACCTTCAGTGTCTATTTGGCACCTACCCTGTTCAAGGCTCTGTGTTCAAGTTGACAGGCTGGTATTCTGGTCTGTCCGCTTGACACACACCTGGCCCCCACTGGCTGCTGGGCCCTTGGTGAAGGTGAGCAGAGGTGCTGAAGCCTGTTCCCAGACTCGCAGCATCAGAATCGCCTGCGAGCTTGCCAGATTTGCAAATGTCTCGGGTCACACCCTAGCCCTCCTGAAACACAAACTCTGGGTCTATCAATCTGTGTTTTATCAAGCCTTCCGGGAGGCGCACGCTGGAGTTTGAAAACCCCCGCGCTAGGGCATCGGAAGGCGGTCCAACCCTGGGGGATAGGCTCCCACCGCGAACCTTGGTGGGGCCTAACGAGGCACCTGCGGGAGGGGGAGGCTGGGATTTCGATGCAGGAGGTGCTGACCTCCTGCACCCCGATTTTACTTACAGTACCCCGGGCCTTGAGGGTGACTGATGGAGATTATCCCCCAGCACAAACCCACGGGCGCCGCCACTGTAGGGCGAGAGAAGGGGAGTCATAGGACAGCCTGCGGCGGGGACAGCCCCAGACCTGCGGGCTCTGGCCGGACACATCTGCTCCCACCTGGACCGTCCCCGGTCCTGCCGGCCGGCGCCGGGCGGCGAGCTCGCTGCGGGGAATCGCGGTCCCGAAAGCCCGCCTGCCCCGGGCTCTCCCCGCGCGGCCCCGCCCCCCCGCGCCCAGAAAACTACAAGTCCCAGGATCCCTGAGGCGGGCGGGTCACGTGGGAGGGCGGCGGGCGCGGCTAAATAGTCTCCACCGGCCATTTTGTAGGAGAAGCCGCAGCGCCGCCTCTTCTCTCGCGTCCTTAGCGTCCGTCGCCGCCGCCTCTTCCTGCCTGCTCCCGGCTTCCGCCGCCGCCGCCGCCGCTCCAGCCGCTTCCCAGCCCCGGGGCGAAGCGTTTCCGTATTTATTTCCGTTTTTCTCGCCACGACAGCCTCCTGACAAGGTGATCCGGGCGGGCCCCGCAGGAATTTTACCCCTTCACCGGCCTCACACTTAGTATCGCATGTCCACTATCCAGAACCTCCAATCTTTCGGTAAGCTCCGCTCGCCGCCGCGCCCCGCGCCCGGCCGGCCGGCAGCCCGCCCTGCCCGCTCCCGCCGGGACCGCTCGCCCTGACCGCCGCTCCAGGGGGGGGCCCGCCACCCCCACCCCTGCCTGCCCTCCCGGTACCCCGAGTGGGGCTTTGTCTCGGCTCCCAGAAAATGGCGACTGGGCCCCTGGCGACCCCCTCCCCGAGGACGGACGGCCGACCGACCCCGGCCTCCCCTTCTCGGGGCGGCGGACCCTGCGCCGCCCGCTGCCCGGTCCTGGACGCGGCTCCCGCCTGCCTTCGGCCCCCTGACATCGCCGCGACCCCGCGACGCGGCTCCTGGCCCTGTCCTGCCACTCGCGAGGCGGCGCCGGGCCGGGGGCTGGAGGGTTGGCGTCCCCGAGTGCTCGGCGCCGTTTTGGAGCCGCGCTCGGGATGGGGGGGGCGGGGGGCGTTTAGTAAAAGATGCGGGTACAGACCTCTGGTCTGGCACAGGGCAGTGCCCCGTTTTCTCTGCTTGCGTAGTAATTTGTAAAAATGACGCCTCTTGAGATAGATACATCTATATTCTACACACAGACATCTGTGTATATGTGCATATACATATACATATATATATATATTTTTTTTTGCACGGCTCCGTTGCGGTGAAATGATTGGGGTGGGCGTATTTGAATGTTTCTGTTGTCATCAGAAGGCAATCGAGATGACGCACATTTTTATAGTGGCTGTAAAATCAAGGTTTTAAAATCTCTCTTTCTCGTGAGAGGACTGTGTTCAGCCGCAACCGTATCTACCCATAACAACGTTTTTCTGTCCAAATATCAATGAACATACCTATTTAAATTGTTCGCTTTTTTGTGAGATTACTTGGAGGTTTTATTAATGCTCCCCTCAGGTCCCCCAGCCATTTCCACCTGCAAAAGAAGCAGAGGCACTAGAACCTTCTTTGCTGACTGTCCAGACTGTAGTGTGCCCTATAGCTGAAAGTTACTCACTAAAAGGTATTTTCTGCTTTTAATTTTTTTGGACCCCTTTGCAGACCCCTTTGCTGATGCAACTAAGGGTGACGACTTACTCCCGGCAGGGACTGAGGATTACATCCATATAAGAATCCAGCAACGCAACGGCAGGAAGACACTGACCACTGTTCAGGGCATTGCAGATGATTATGACAAAAAAAAACTTGTGAAAGCTTTCAAAAAGGTAAAGATGCTAGAAAGAAGAGATTAGACTATAGTTATTGGTGCACACCTCTGAGTTGAGATTATGGTTCACACCTTCGCTTGACTGTATCGGTGTGGGTAAGAACAATTGGATGCAAGAAAGGCGTGTTCACATCCTGAATTAACACCCAGATATTTATGTCTGGTCTCCCATCTTAAAATCAGATTTACATGACTTTTAAACAAAACGCGAAATCATTTAGTTCTTGGTGTTCCAAGTAAAATCATTGCCTTTATGTGACCTGCTGATTCCTTTTCAAATTAACTTGGAAGTGTTGGGGATTACAGGAGACAACCTGTTTCTTAAACGTAATCAAGCCTACTGAAATAGTTCATTTTTGTCTTAATGGTGAAAGTAGAACCTCATTGTATTTGACTCAGTTCCGTTGACTATTTATATACTTGTCCAGAAATTTGCCTGTAATGGTACTGTGATTGAGCATCCCGAATACGGAGAGGTTATTCAGCTTCAAGGTGACCAAAGAAAAAACATTTGCCAGTTTCTCTTAGAGGTGAGTGACTGGGTGCGCTATACACAACCTTGAGATTGCTTCTAAAATTGTATTTAAGGGCAATGGGAAATACTTCCTACTTAGAAAAAAGCATGTGAATAAAGTAACTTGTTAATTGAGTGAAATACAGAGTTGGTACATACTTTGAAGGCAGTCAACATTTACTGGGTTTGTCACTAGAGTGACCTGATCATTCCAGTATCTACACAGGGTGTTTTTTGGTATATCAGGGTATTCAAATATGTGTTGAATCATTATTAACAGTTAATGCCACAAATATGTTGTTGCAATAAGCTGTCAATGATTCTTTTTAACGACTGCTCTGTTTTCTTAAGGATGAATGTATGTATTCCTTAAAGTGATTCTGCTAAATTAAGTTTTATTTTGCAGGTTGGCATTGTCAAGGAGGAACAGCTTAAGGTTCATGGATTCTAAAATGAACCTAAATACATGGAGAATTTCTTGAATGATTTTGTTCTCTAAATCCAGTTTGGCTGCCTTGTGAAATGATTCTCTGCAGTAAACGGACTTTCCATTTATTTAATCATTTAAACTTCCATTCACATCTGCATGATTACAGAAAACATGGGGTATGTAGGTTAGTAACACATAAGAAAATTGCAGTAAGATGGTAACGAAACCCCATATTCATCTTAACATGTTTCCAATGGAAAATATTTTGTTTTGAGTGTTTGTTTATTGTTCAGTTTATTACTTTTCACTTGATTAAATGTTTTTTGTTGCATTGAACTATGTATGTTGCAGCTTAACAATAAAAAAAAAAATCTATGAATTCTTTTGTGAGCAGGTAGGCTCCCAAATCTAAGCAAGTAAGATACCCATATGTTTTGTCTTTCATAATTGGAGTTCTCATGGTGCAAGTAGTCTTTCTAATTAGATTCAGCTCCTGTTAAACCCAAAGCCAGAAAAGAACCTGTCATATGTAGCTTGTGTTCTTCACTTACTGACTTAAAAATAAGACTGGAAACGAGCATAAACTCAGCCGGGGCCAAGAATCTGTCAGAATATAGTGTTAAATGTTTTAAAATAATGTGAAGTATAATTTAAACTTAAGTATTAGCACATAGAATTATTTTATGTGTTTTCGTTGGTTCTGTTATTGGACTGCCAGCATAAGTCTCCCC
This sequence comes from Hipposideros armiger, assembly GCF_001890085.2. Taxonomy (NCBI): domain Eukaryota; kingdom Metazoa; phylum Chordata; class Mammalia; order Chiroptera; family Hipposideridae; genus Hipposideros; species Hipposideros armiger. The sequence continues at coordinate 1,579,858 of NW_017731730.1, forward strand.
TAAGTGCCAGATAACATAGTAGGCTTCTGATGTGAATTTAGTCACAGACACTGCTCTGCAAGTTTGGGTGACGGTGAAACCACCATAGAGCTGGAAGACGTTGGGGTTCAGGTTAATTTCCCTGAGTGCTGGAAAGGGACCGAGTTGCGATGCCAGCCCAGGGCCTCCTGCCAGAAAACCCATGTTCTTTCACTGCATCACGGCTTTGGTATGTGTTCTACCAAAGAGAGTGAGAGGCACGGGTGATAACGCGTGGGGGGTGGGGATGGTGTGAGAAACAAGAGGATGTGCAGTTCTTAATTAGGAGATTTCTACAGCTCGTTTTGAGTTTCAATCTCCTGCTTTTCATTGAGTCATAATTATTTACTCAGTTATACAGGCCACGCCATTAAAACCATTTAGCCAAGACAAATGTATTCACGAGTGCATACTTTTTAGCTTAATGCAGTGGAATAATGATGGTGTGAAAAATGTCTATCACTTGGATGATGACATTCTGTACCAGCTGAACGCTTGCCCTTATTTTGTTGATACTGCTCTTGGAAACACAAAATCAGCCCCCACAGATTTACCTCTTAAAGACACTTAAGTAATAGGTTTTCCTTTCTCACCCCATCCTACCTGCAGTCAGGAAAGACTGGGACTGTTGGGTACAGCAGAATAGAGCGCCATCTGTAGTAAGCTCATTGCTGAAAACAGTGTAATTTGACAAAGAAGATTAAGAGGTTTGGGAGAATTTTCCAATTTGAAAAATCCTCACTTTTCTACCTGTCACATTTTGTAATGGTTCACTAGTGGAGAGGTGCTGTGGAAATAGTTTATGACTGATGATAAAGCGGAAACTTACATTAACACGTAATTATTGATGCCTCTTTATCTACTGAGAGCCAAGCTAATGCCCAGCAAAGAACTATGTTAAGATGAGGATTGAACAAAGAAGGTAGAGGGACAAGGGAAGCCTCGTAGATGGGAAGGAAAGGGCCCTCATCTTGGCACCCATAGGTAAGCTTGTGGTCATCACTTCATGTGTCAGGCCGCTCCCACTGGATGGGATCCAAAGCTCTGAGCAAAACTGGATTTTGTAAGGAGCACCTGTCTCATCCTTCAGCCTGTGAGCCCCAGGCACTGACTGTACTTGTCACCTATAGGGCAGTCCCCATCCTTAGAGCAAGAACAGACCATGTACCCTTCGTTGTCTGAGCAATGCGATGGAAATAAAGGACATAAGTATGTATTTCTGCAGTTTTACTGAAACTAGTCAATAAGGTTGGAATCATCACGGTGGTATGGGAAAGCTGTCTGACTGGGAGCCACAGGTACCTAAGCGTGGGAATGGGACAGGGCTCTTGTCTGCTCCACGGGCGAAAGGGACTAAGCTGCATTGTATAATTAAGGAGGGAAACCAGACTTACAAATGCAGCAAAACTAGCGAAATCGGGTATCTCCTGGTGCCTCCTGTGTGGGAAGATTCTGACCTGCAGTTTCTTTAGTGATCTGTACCCAGGGCTCAAGATGAAAAATCCCAAGTAGAGCACAAGTCGGTTTGTCCCTGAACTCCTGGGTTTGGCTGAAGTAGGCAAAGCCATTAGGAAACTGACGTTGGGCTGAGGCACAGCCTGGTGTGCAGCGCTGCTAGCAAGGGTGTCCTCTGCTCGCCAGGCCTGGCCCCCTGCGGCAGAGGGGAGCCTGAGGAAGCAGCCCGTTCCACCTGCACAGGAACTCAAGTAGTAGCTGTTCTCGGAACCATCCTAGAAATGGGGCGGCTCTGATCATGTGGAAGGAACGGTTCTAGTGCCAATCAGGATAGCAGTTACCAAAATAACTTGAAAAAGACAGAATGGTGGCAGACTTGTGTGTGCCACCTGTCACCAGTTGGGCTCCAGCTGAAGGAATGAGTAGTTATAATTCAGGAAAACTCAACCTCAGACGGTGCACACAGACCTGTTCCATCGGGCCTAAGGACTCCCTGTGCCAAGCCAGAATTCCATGAGGGAAGAAGACGGGGGTGGCCCGGCTCTGCTGTAACTAAAACCAAGGGACCCCGCATTTCCAGTGGGCTGCAAGCAGCTGCCCTCACTTCCAGACAGGAGATAGATAACCAGGTGACTGCTCGTCTGGGACCAAGGGGCCAAGTGAAGCAGCTAGAATTAAGCAGCAGCAAAACCATGTCGGGCCCTCAGCATTGGCAGCTCCTTTCAGACGTGTAACTCCCCTTTTTATCTGCATAATGGAAGCTTGGAAAAAGAGAAGTCAAATCGGAGGAATGGCTGTGTTTCTTCACTCCTGGGACACCAGATTGGAGCTAGTGGCAGTAGGCGAGGAATGCCAAACTGCTCAGATGGTCTTAATCCGGGCATTATTGCATAGATGACATGTGGCCCATGGGGGTTCTCTGACCTATTTGGAGAAGTTCAAGGGCAATTTATCTCTGTGCTGCCTGTGGGGGGTCAGGTGGCTCACCTGTTAGCTCCTCAGTCTGGTTTTGAACCTGGCAGGAACAGTAGGTCTGCCATGGTCTGTCACTGTTCTCCCAGTGGACTGAGGGCATGACCTGAATTGGGGTGCCTGCATCTCAAACTAGTGAGCAACCTACACTTTTTCTTTTCATGCAAAAGCAATTACACAAAGATAGACCCCATTCATTCAAGGCACGAAAGCGGATGATTAGGGCAAGTATGTTGTCCTTTACCACCCCCTTGTGGTCACTTTAAAAACTAGCTAGCTGCTGGCAGTTCACAGTAAATGAAGGAGGTAAGGTTCAAGTTGTTGCGGGCATCCTTAAAGGACCAGCTGACTGGTTTACTGTTTGTCATCCCTCAAGTGTTAGGCAGAAATTGATCTAGCCAATCCTTTATTATTGAAATCCTGGGGGAGAGAAGAAAATACTTTCATGGTCTTGTCCTGGGGAAATACAAAGCCACCTCACCTGCTATCTACCACTATGTTATTAGAAGGCATTTAATTCAAATATAAACAGAGACATCTGTGTATGGCCTCCAAAGAACAGGTGATGAAGCAGAAAACAGTCAAGGCTCCTCCTAAATTTCCAATGTTTAGGAACAATCTGGAGTTACACACACACACACACACACACACACACACACACACACACACACACTATAGTGCTCTCCATTTAAACCCATCTTAGACCAGTATAGAGCTTAGGGTGCCCTTTTGGCTCCTGGAGGCGCACCCACTTACAGGGTCGCTTGAAGATGAGCAACTTTTGTTTGGGGAAAGTAGTGCCGACTCCCTTAAAGTCCTGACGTCCACAGTACAGGCCGACCTCAGAGATGCTGCAGGTTCAGTTAGTTCTAGACAACCACAGTACAGGCACCACGATAAAGCAAGCTGTAAGCTTTGCCAGTAGAGGGTCTTGCCTTCAATTTGTTGTAAAAAAAAAAAAAAAGCAACTTCGGTGAAGTGCAATGAAGTGAAGGTGTCTGTGCATGATGCCATTCCATGAGGCCTGAAGAACCCAGAATGGGACTCACTCAGAAGACCAATCATTAGAAACAGGCTCAATCGGAGGGCCTCTCACCTTCGCAGGAGGGGAGGCCTAATGAGAGCTCAGTGGTAGCCCAGAAATTGTACTTGAGGGATTTGATTCTACATGAGTCCATGTCAGCATCACGAGACGGGCACCTGACAAAGGAATTGCCCTGGAGACGTATTGGGAGGTATTTCTTCCCAAAACTTACCACCTCTACCAACAGATCTCTTGGCCCTTTCCACATTGTTACCAAGCACTGTCCCTCATTTTCTCACTTCCCTTGCAGAAAAAGTAAACAGCTAACCTCTTTCAACACTTGCAACCCGGAGCTCTGAGTGTTCTTGACGCGTATCATCAGCTCGGGTAATTCCCACAGACTTCATGACCCAGCACAGGTTCCCTGGCTTGCCATCCTAATTACGTCCTTGCAAAGACCCTTATCTCTTTGGGTCCTCTCTCCTTCCTTTCTACTCATTTGTCAAAACCCCAACCCTTGTTCATTCAACCACTGACTCGGTACTTACACGGAACAGCTGACAGCGTGGCTGCAGGAAAACAATGTTTTTCTCCCTTCACCCCCATCCTCCGTCTTGCACCGCTGAGGCCTTTGCCTCATCCATCACCGAGAGAGTTGAAGCTCCCTCGTTTTTCCATCTCCAGCGTTCCTGTCTAGGGCAATGGCGCGTACTCTCTTCTTTCCTGTTTGTAATGGATGACGTGTACTGGCTCCCATCCAAACCACCCCCTCCTCTGTGTCCTGGGTCCCTTGCCCTCTTCTCCATGAATGACCACTGTAATTACCCTCTTTTTTCTGCATCACCAATTTCTTCCTCTCTACTGGATCATTTTCATCACATAAAAATCGCCTCTAATATGTCTTTCAAAGAGAAGAAAAGAAAACCTCTCTTGGGCCGGCCGAGTGGCTCAGTTGGTTAAGAGCTTGCTCAAGAGTGTGAGCTCTGAGCAACAGCGGTTTGATGCCTGGCCTGAGGTGAGTTGCCGCTGAGCTGCCAACAGGTGGCAGGATGGCTCAGCTAAAAAACAAAAAACAAAACAAAACAAAACCTCTCTTGATCTCCTCTCCCCATCAGCTACGAAACAGCCTGCTGACGTCCATTTGGGCGTATCATGGGCATCTCAAAATTAACATGACTGAAGCCGAAATACTGACTCCATTCTTCACCCCCAGTTCTTTCCCCCCGCCTGCCTCAGCTAAGTAGATGCACCACCATCCACAAAACAGCTCAAGCCCAAAACTTAATCATCTTTGAACCTTCCCCTCCGTTGCTGCCTGTATCCCCATCTAATCTATTCAATTCTTATTGTTTCTATTTGCAAAATATACCTCTAGCTGTCCTCCTCCCCACCCGACCCCCCACCACATCACCTGACTAGTCCGCCCTCGACCAAGCCACCATTGGCATCCCCCTGGACTGTTGCAGCAGCCACCCTGCCTGGGATGCTCTGCCCGCTCTCCATCCCTCCCTTCCTGTCACTCAATTTTCGCTCCAACCACAAGGAGGCCGTCCCTTACTACCCAGTCTAAAGAAGGCCCCCACCATACATTGCTAACAAAGCACCCTATATTTTGTTTTCTTCATAATACGTCCCTTTACCCAAAATGATCGTGTTCACTATTTGTCTTCCCTGGTTTACTTCCCATCTCCCTCCCACCCCTGACTGACATGTAAGGTATGCAAGAGGCGAATATAAGAGACCTGGGAAGTGCCTCGCCCATGCTTTTGGCACTCCCCATTCTAGTGCATGATCACCGGGTTGCTTGAGGGTTTTCTCTGGCCACAGGAGCACGCTGGGCCTCCACAGGGCAGGGTGGAAATACTGGGGAGTTAGCACCTGCCTCCACTCCACCAAGGACTGATGGGAGTTGCTATGTGAGTATCCCAGCTCCCTCACCCTCAGCTGGGAAAACTTGGAAGCATCTATACTGGCTCCCAGAATTCTCCAGCAAGGTTGGACCTAGTTTCCCATAATGGGAACCTGTCAATAAAGCACCCTTCACTGGCTCCCTTCCCTTTCCTGTCTCATTCCCCGCTACTTCCACCAGTGCTATCTGAGATCACCTCCCAGATAAAGCATTTGCACTTACATTCTTATCACAGCCTCTGAGGAACCCAGCCCAGGGCACCTCTGTATGTCTCACCCCCAGTGCTTAGAGCAGGGCCTGGAACACAGTAGGTGCTCAATAAATATCTGTTGAAAAAAATGACTAAATCTCTCTTCCTCTGACCTCCACTCGCCCTTTGGGAAATTCCAGTCGGATGATCATATAACGTAGCTGTGGATCAGTCTCAATTTTGAAGGCATCTGGAGTCTGAGCAAGATTTTTACAATAGGATTGTTTGAACACAGTTATTTCTGGCAAGCCATCTTCTCACCCCTTCTGCCTTCCATGCTACCTCTAAGTGGGGTTAGAGAAGAGGGCTTCAGTTTCAGGAGAGAGAAAGCTGGAAGGGTGCCCGGCAGAGGCGTATTCTATTGGGGCCTTGGAAAGACCTGAGTTCTCAGATTCCCACCCTGCAGAAGCTTATGTCACTCCCCCAGCCACACGCCTCACAGAGAAGCACCAGGCTGACCATGGTCCTTCAGACCCAGGCCCCTCCCATGTTGTGTTTTTAAAGTTTTATTAAGAATTTGTATACCATAAAATTCAACCATTGAAAGTACAGAGTCCACTGGGTTTTTAGTATATTCACAAGGTTGTACAACCATCACCACAATCAACTTTAGATGATTTTTCATTGCCTATTAGCAGAAAGAAACCTCATACCCATTAGCAGTCATTCCCCATTTGCATGTTTTTCTCTGGGAGTGTGTAGTTTTGACTCTTAAGTTTAAGTTGGTCCATTTTTAGGTAACTTCTGTATATTAGAGTCATTAGAGGTGTATTAGGTGTAAATTAGAGGTCTAAATTCATTCTTTTACATGTGGATGTCCAGTTGTCCCAGCAGCATTTGTTAAAAAGATTATTCTCTCCCCCATTGAAGGGCCTTGGAACCCTTGTCAAAAATCAATTGGCCATAAATGAGAGTTTATTTCAATCAATTCTATTCCATTGATCTGTGTATCTCTTCTTATGCCCAAACCACACTGTCTTAATTACTGCCGCTTTGAAGTGAACTTTGAAATCAGGAAGTGTGTGCCCTCCAAATGTGTTCTTTTTTTTTAAGATCATTTTGGCTATCTGGGGGTCCCTTAAATTTCATCTAGTTATGAAGTATTGCTTTGCCTCCCATGTTTGAGGCTTTGTCCTGTGTACAGGCCTCCCTCAGGGACCTTGGGGGGGAGAGCTTGATTTCAGGGTGACAGAAAACCAGCATCTTCCCAGCTGATAGCACCCCCAACCTCATCTTTATAATGAAGGGTAGCAGATTATGCCACACTAAAATATACCACTTTGACATAAGGATGATTTTGAGCTGAAGACAATTGAGAAGGAGCAGATACAAGAAAAGCACTCTGCCCTCCCCCAATTTGCCTAAATGCGGGACATAAATTTATAAAGATGCCTTCCCTCACTACCAGGAAGGAGGGGGGGATAACTAGGCCCTTATCAGCCTGGAGACAGCACCAGAGGAATCTACTAGCAAAGCTTCCTAGCCAGCCCTTTTGCGCCTTTGGTTTCCACATGGTTGCCTTCCCACAATTTGCTACCCCTAGAAGCTCAAAGTCGTTTTCCTTTTTCTTGTCACTTCTCTACAAAATTATTGTTCTCTCGATATGCTACGTGGGCCTGAGTTCTATCCATCCCTTTGAGTTCCTTGTCACTGAGCACTCCCGGTGTATGCATGATGTACATGTGAATAAACTCTTTGTGGTTCTCTCTGAATCTGTCTTTTGTCACTCTAACTTGCGGGGCCCCAGAGGAGAACCGAAGAGATTAGAGGAAAGAAGTTGTTTTCCTCCCGGACAATACCAGTACCTTAAACTGTGTAACCTGATCGTCACCCACTCTGACTCCTGAAATCCCAGCTGGAACCTGAGGGATTCCTGAGCGCAGAGCCGACCCAGGATAAAACTCCTAGTAAGCTGCCTGCGTGTTGTCGATTCTCACAACGATTGGTTTTTCCTCCACTAGGCAAAAGAGGGAGGATTTATTTTGAAAATATCAGTTTCTTTTGCTTGTCTTCCTTGCCAGAGGTCTCTACATCCAAGTTCTGTAATGATAATTTAGTGCAGGCATTGACAAACTGCTGTAAATATTGATAGTAAATATTTGAGGCTCACGGGCTGTACGGCATGTGTCTCGATTCAGCCATTGAATCAGGAAAGCTGCCACAGACCCAAGAGCCTGGGTGTGGCTCTGATCCAATGAAACTTCCTTCACAGACACTGAAATTTCAATTCCACATACTTTTCACATGTCACAAAATATGGCTCTCCTTTCGATTTATCCCCAACCGCTTCAAAATGGAAAGACCATTCTTTCTTAACTAACTGGCCGTGGCAAAAGAAGCGACAGGCCGGCTCTGGCGCAAGGGCCAGAGTTTGCGGATCCTAATTTGATGTGACACGGAAATTACGGTGCTTAAAGAAATCACACATTGAACCCAGAAAGTTCGGTTAGCAGCTCATTCCTTCCAAAACGGCCTTTACAGAGCCACCGTTCTCCCTAAGGCAGCAGGTTTTTACCCTAAAAGTGAAACATGGCAGCCCAGGAACAGTGGCTGAAAGCCTGGTTAAGGAGGCATTTCCAAGACAGGCAGGAGAGGGACACCTGAGTTACAGACCTTGGGGACCTGCCCGCAGGTCATCAGGACCATGTTAGGGCCCACGTCTGAGACCAAAGTTGCATCTGTAAACTCATCCTGAGTCACAGAGCACATCCCACTCAGTTTGGAGAGGGAGAGAAAAATGATAATAAATAGCATTTAGAGTTGCCTTTCGGACACAGGCGGGGTTGGTGGCACTGGGATTTTGAGGGCTCTGTGACTAGGAAAATCCCCACACCCCAACTGCTTGGCTAAAATCCTGGCACTACCTCACCCAGACTGTCCTCCAGGTCCCAAACCCGTCTTCTTATCTATAAAATGGAGACGATGATGATAATCTCAGGAACTCATTGTGGGGATTATGTTGCACAGTACTTGGCACATTCTAAGCATTTAATACATGTTAGCTTTGCTTGTATCCTAGCAGGAGGAGAAAATGCTGGTTGTGGCCACTTGATGGAAATCAGTGAGGTCCATGATGTGCAACCGTGAAGGAGTGAGATCAAAAGTGGAATTTCCATCACCCCTTTAGAAGCCAGGCCTGCAGGATCCTGGGGACTAAATAAACACGCTAGGTTGGTGGCAGAGGACAGCAGCCCTGGTTTATCAGTGGTCTGTGGAGAACAGAGGGAGCTTTGACCTTGAGCTGCTTAGTCTTGGTGGCAGCGCTGTGGTTGTGGCGCCTCTTTTTTTCTTATTTGCACCTTTTCTCTTCCTTTCTTACTCAGTATTGCCAGAGGCTTGTCAGTTTTTTATTTTAAAAGAAACAAAAATCTTCTTTGGCTTGTGTTTATTTTCTGTTTCATTAATGTCTGCCCCTATCCTTATTATTTTCTTCCTTCCACTTTCTTTGTTCTATCCCTTTTGTAACTTTTAAAGCTAAACGCTCAATTAACTTTTCACTTTTCTTCTTTCCAACTGGAAGCATTCAAGGATGTAAAGTTCCCCCTATGTGGCCCACAGGTTTTGATAGTTATTTCATTACCATTCACTGGGAAACACTTTCCACTTTGCATTAAATATGGTGTTCTCCACTCCTTGGGGGGGCTCTGTGGTCAACCCAGCTGACTCAAATCTGCAGAAATACGCACCTCCTCTGGGCATCCGCCTCAACCTGGTCTATTTTCATTGCTTGTATCAAACGCTCTCCAAACACTGTTTTTGGAGATACCAGGTGTTCACATATTTTCTGGAAGATAGCATCTCTTTTTCCCTTTCTTATTCTCTTTGTTGTCTCTCTCAGTTACAGTGTGGCAGGGATGTCTGTATCTTTACTCTGCCTTATTTAACCACAAATCCCCAGGTGTATTTTGTAATTTCACTAAATGGGGGGAGGGGGTGTGGAATTAGGAGATGCAGTACCCACATAGGACCAGTAGATGATGCTCTTGACCCATTTAACTCCAGCCCTCACATTGCCTACCGCAATCTGGTTTGTTTGCCAGCATTTGAATTTGTTTTAGAGAAAAGACCCAAACGTCAGATGAGATGGAGAGGTTATGACACTGAATAAACTCTCATATGCTCCAGGCACTCAAGAAACCAGCAGGTAGAGTAGTGGTGGTTGGGGGCTGAGGCGTTGGGGAAATGGGGAGCGGTTGGTCAAAGGGCACAAACTCAATTATAAGACAAATCAGTTCTGGGGATCTACTGTACAGTATGGTAACTACAGCTAACAGTACTGTACTGTATACTTTAAAATTGCTATGGAAGTAGAGCTTTAGTATTTTCACCATAGCAACAATAACAAAATGGAAATTATGGGAGGTGTAAGATGTGTTAACTAACCTCATTGTGGTAAACATTTCATAATACATACATATATCAAAGCATTCCATTGTGCACTTTCAACTGACACAATGTTATATGTCAGTCATAGCTCCATAAACCCAGGTGCGGGTGAGAAGAATCACCAGGTGATTTCTTTAAAATGCAGATCCCGACTCAGGGGGGGTCCAGAGTGCGCTCAGGGTTCTGCGTTTCTAACAAGCTCCAGGTGAGGCTAGTGACCGAGTCTGCCAGACACACTTTTGAGCAGCAAGGGTTCACGGCAGTGGTACAATGACAGGGGTTCCTGTGGTGGCTTCAGAGAAGCCCCAGGATTTGGAATCAGAAGCCCTGCTTTCAAAGCCAGGCTCCATCTTCCCAGCTGTGTGACCGGATCAAGCCAGCTAACCTCTCAGAACCTCGGTTTCCTCAGAAGCAACTCGGGGTGACACGAAGTGATGTGAGTACGGCACCAACCTCAGTACCTTGCCATTCAAGGAGTTTAGTCATGTGGGACTAGACGCCACTGTAAATACTAGTATAGGACACCCTAGGCCACAAGTGACCTACAGAATGATTTTCTAAACCTGCCTCATCATTAGAATTAGCTGGGACACGGTGAAAATTCCCAAGCTCTTGAGACCCTTGCTCTCCCAGATAACTCAGGACCTCTGTGGAGGGGAGGGACTTACATCTTTAACAAGGCGAGTTTACAACCCTGGCGTACAGAATATAAAACTATGGAAAAGACCTGCTTCCTTTCTGGAAACCAGGGAAACACGCCCTCCATCTGCCTGGAACGGCAGCCTTTTTCTGTTAGTGGTCACAGAGATGGGGTCACAGGCAGCCCCAACCTTCTAGTGAAAGATGGGGGAGGAAGGAAGAAAGGCAACCCCTTCACTCGGAAAGACGAGGCCAGGCGGGGACAGTCCGCAGGTGCGCTCCTGGCGGGCAGGGGCAGGGCTTCCTGCGTGGCAGCACAGTCTTCTCCAGGCTGCCGCTTCTCCTGGGAGGATGAGTAAACAGAGGGAAATCATCAGGATCCCTGAGCTATTACGATTTCATGCGGGACATTTTTTCACTATCGTATCAACATTTAATATAAGAATTCCCTTCCGTCCTAGCAATCCCACTTCTGGGAATTTGTGCCAAGGAGAGAACCAGACAATGGGAGAAAGCCGAATGCATTCAGATGTTCTTTGTAACACTGACGAGTTTAAAACACCCGACAGGACACTGAAGGGTTAACCATTCCACGGAGGAGGAGGATGGAGGCAGGCTGAGAGTGGGAGGTGGCGAGCTTCAGAAAGAGCTCAGTGCTCCCCTGAGAGAGGGACTGAGGCGTGATGAGAGCACAGGGCAGAAAGGAGAGGTTGGCAGGACGGGATTTAAGGCAGAGAGGCAGGCGGATCAGACAGGGTCTCACAGACCACGGTGAGACGCGTGTTATTCCGAGGTCACGGAGGGGCTCTAAGCAGGGGAGCAGCCTGACAGATTTATTGTAAGAAGCTGTTTGGGGCTGCTCTGCCGGCCCTCCCCCTACAGAGCGTCAGGGAGTCTGGCACGTAGCCCAGGGCCCCAGGAAAGTTTCCTTCTCCCAAGTCCAGCTTTCGGGTGAAGAACAGAGGCACACGTGAGATGGAAAGAAGGCCAAGTTCACTCTGTTTCCTTGCGGGGTTGAGAGGAGGACATCAGAGAGAGGGGTCTTGCGCAAAGGCACCAACTTTTTTTTTTTTTAAATTGGGGAATTGGGGGAGGGGGACCAGCCAAGTTGTTGTTCTTCAATCTTAGTTGCGGGCAGGTAGGTGTAGCCACCATTCCATGCGGGAGTCGAACCAGCAGCTTTGCTGTTAAAAGTGCACGGAGCCATCTGGGTAGCAGCTCAGCTCAAGGAAGGCACCAACTTTTAACAGCCAGGCTTGGTACCGTGAAATGTCACCCTCCACCCCAACCACCAAAAGAACTTATTACTAGACTGGAACAGCGGTTGACGCACCCTGAAACAAACACTTTAAGCTTCAGGGCCCTCACCTGTCCAGGCCTCCTCCAGGCCCCTGAACCTAGATTTGCAGTCATAAGTTTCATTTTTCCTTTCTTAAAGAGTATAAAATTGCATGGCATCGGGTCCCTGCAGATCGGGGTGTTCCTGCTGTCACACATTTGAGCTGGAACATAGTCAAGCAGTTAGGAGCAGGTGGCACAGCTTTCCGAGGGGAGGCGCGTGCGAGGCCCCAAGGAGAGCGGGAGCAGCGGGCAAGCCAAAGGTTCGTCGAAACTGGAATTATGAGACATCCTCAGGTGTCAAGGGCTCCAATGAAGGCAAAAGTGCCTCCCGTGGTGCTGGTGAGCAGCAAGCGAATAAATAAGATGATGTGTGTAAAGATCTAAGCATGCGCTCAGCACAGAGTCAGTGCTTGCTCAACTTTTAGCAGTAGTAGTCATCGTCTTCACATTAGCATTATTGGCACTGTTGATGTTACCATCGAGGTAACTGGATGCTGAGGTCCCTGGAGCTGCCTGGTTAGGTTTTAGACACTCAAGGACCTGGCACAACCAAAGTTTCTTTTGCAAATTTCCGTGAAAGTCTGCCTCCTTCCCTGCTCCATCATACTCTTGCAAGAAACTCCACCTTGCAGTGGGAGAGTCCCAGCTCTGGCAAGCGTTTTGTGACTTCAGCCTCCAGGGGAGGTAGGGCAGGCGACCTAACCCCCACCCCACAGGTAAGGAGGCTGTGGCTCCAGGAGCTTCTGGGCTGCGCCCAGAGCTGCAGGGCCAGCCTGTTGAGGTCGCCACCTGAACCTTGAGCGTGGCTTTTTTCATCTTCCTGTGACTTCTCTGAGTCAAGTCAGCTTGGCAGTGAATGGGAAAGCTGGCTTGTTAGTCACAGTTACAAGTATTGAAGAGTTTCCTCTGTGTCCTTATTTTTCCAGGAAATGAGGGTTTTCCAGGTAGGCGGAGGGAGGGGTGAATGTTCACTGATGGTGGGATCAAGGTAATTTGGAAGAGCATGTCTCTCTGAAGCGGAGGCTTTCCCTGGAACTCAGACTTGGGGTCTTATTGAAGGTGGGGGAAGCATAGGGGAAAAGAGGAAATGGGGGGGGCTGGGTTCTGCTGACCCCTACGCCCAGCAGCTTGGACAGTCATCCCAATGGCTTCTTTTGGCTTGGGTTCCATATGCTTATCAAGGTGACTTCCATTCTAAATTTTATTTACTGAGTAAGTACCCCCTCCCACCGGCCCTTGTGGCAATTATATTTCTCACTGCAAATAAATCAGTTGGCTTTAGGCAGTTTGTGAGCGTGTGGGCAGCATGAACCGGTTCCCCTGGGCCTGGTTCTGCTCTGGATGGAAGTCCAGGGCTGCAGAGCTGAGGGTACCCCCCACGGTGAGGGGAGGCTGTGGGAATTGACCCCCACCCTCCACGCCCACACCTGCAGCACGGAGGTCATCAGACAAAATACCCGTTGACACTTGAGAGTCAGCTCTGCCCCCAAGAAACCTTTTCCATCTGGTCTTTCAAAAATGGCTGCTTGAGAGGCTCAGGAGGGGGAGCCTGGAAGTCAGGGCGCCCAGTTTGGGTATAAACCTGAGCAGCCACTCTGCATTTGCTCCCCCGGGCTCCCCACGCCAACTTACTGCCATATTCCTCAACATTTTTGTATTTCCACTGCAAGAGAGAAAGAAAGGTGTCCCGTAAAACTGCCTGGGGAAACTGATCCCACGTAAGCCTGGAAGGGAGACCTGACATCACTGGGGGCCCTCGCGCTGCCCCTTGAAACCCTCACCCAGACGAGCTGCCCGAGAGGAAGCAGGCGGCTCCTTCTACAGTGGGGCTTCACCTTTGATTAAACTTTAATTTGCTCGTGCCTTGTCCCTGTGGCCACATGCTGCTGAGAAACGGTGCCACAGTAACTGGGACTCAGGCCAGGGCCTCGCAGAAGAACACCCAGAGGCATCACAGGGTAAAAATAGATTTTCCTGACCGTTCAGTCCAGGATCCGCAGGGGGAGACAATGAGAGGGCTCCCAAAGGAAGCCCAGAGCTGCCCAGAGGCTGAGGACCGACGCTTTCAGGAACCACACTCCCCCCACCCCCAATCCCAACAGAGGGAGAGAGAGAGAGAGAGAGATTTAAATGAATTGGGATCTTGCAATCACCCATTTAAATTCATCTTACTTCTGATGGAAGTCATCAGGATGGGGATGAAAACAGCAAGAGCGGCCAACAATTGACACGGATGAGATGCTAACTTGGTGCCAGCCACTGTGTGGAAATGAGATCAGCTTTCCACAGCCACTGCCAGTGCCCCGCCCATTGTGCCCCTGGAGATCACCTCCAGTTCCTACACCTACCCAGGCGTTCACTACCCGAAGCCCTGCGTCTCTCTGCCAGAGGGCCTTCTCTGGCTGTGGGAGTACGGGGCATGTGAACAGGAGGTTCTGAAGGGCCACGGAGTTCATGCCTCCAGGAGCGGAGACAAAGAGGGACAGGAGCTGGTGGATAACTACCTCAGCTTCCTCACCGCTTGTTCGACTTAGTCTCTCAGAGGGTCCCCAGTGGGAAGGGACCCCAGCTGCTCTCCCTGGCCTCCGGCTCTTTACTCCACCCTGTATTGGCGTCCATCCTTTGCTGACTAACTGCACCCTCCCTTACCAGGGTTTTTGGAATCACTTTTCAAATATACTACTTGTGCCCACATCCTAGTCTCAGGGGCGGCTTTTGGAGGAACTCAAACTGAGATTCCATTTTACTCTTAACTTGAGTAATAATGACACTGCCAAGTGAGCATCTCAAACTCAGTATCTGCAGGCCAAGGTCAATGACGGAAAAGGTCAAGTGCAGCCTGAGGGGTCCTGGAGAGCTGTGTCCTCCTTCAGGGGCAGCTGTAACACTCAAGAGACTCTTGCCGTGCAAGGAAGTGGGTCCAATATTGCTAGAACTTCCAGCTTTTAGAGAGAGATTGAAATTCTGCCTTTTTATGTGGGCTTTTCCAATTTTTAAATGTTGGCATCAATTCAAAGATTTTAAACCATTATGAAGTAGGGAGAAACCTATTTGTGGACCGGGGCCCACCCCAGCCCCCTAGTTTGTAACCTCTGATTCCACTGGATTTGTCAATCAGGCACCCACTGGTGACCTTCTCCAGGGCAGTTTAAATTGAGTGGTGAAGCCAGAAGGCATGTTATGGAGAGTTGAGGAAAGAAGTGGCAGTGAGAAAACAGAGAAAGCCAGTGTAGATGGTTCTTTCCAGAACAGAGAGAGAGCAGGAAGTGAGGGCCAAGAAGTTAGTTTTAGTTTTTAAAGTCTGAGAATACTTGTGCGCAAAGAGGAAAGACCGAGGGATGAAGAAAAGATTAAAGATAGAGGAGAAAGATGGGGTAACCAATTGAGCACAATTCCTCAAAGTAGGGCAAAAACGGACTCAAGAGGGCCAGCTGTGGGATTGGCCTTCAACACAAGGGGAGCCCAGCATGCTCTAAGGTGGGGGAGCAGGATATGCGACACCCTAAAATAAATGTTCTGAAGTACCCCAAGGCAGAGTGACTCACTCCCTTGAAAATAACATTTATTAGGTATTTTTTATTCATTTTATTTTCA
>NW_017731730.1:1597297-1598624 GCF_001890085.2 Hipposideros armiger
CCGACCCCAATCACACACAGACCAGGGGCTCCTCCTGCCCTGGTTGGTGGGGCCTGGATACCAGCTCCAACCACAGCAGTAAACCCAGGAAATATGCCTGCCTCTGCCTTGCTCCTAAATGGGGTTGATAATAAGGGTGGGGATATTCTTTCCTGTTTATTTTGTTGTTGTTGAGATGACATTCACATAACATAAAATTAAGCATTTGAGAGCAATCCAAGGTGCTGATCCAAGGTTCTCGGGTGCTGATCAAAGATAACAGAGATCATCAGATAAAATGCCTGAGGACATATACCGCTCCTGGATGAGTATCATTCAATTGGCAAGAAAAACCAGAAGGTCTCAAAGGTAAGCTACCTTCTCTCAGCCCCTGCTCCTTGGGGTGTAAGCTGTTACGGGAATGGGGATAGGTGGAAAAGGAAGATAATAATAGGAGATAAATTAAAACCTTCTTTAAGCCTTTCATAGGGCCTTGGTGATTCTTATAGGGAAATAATAATAATAATAATAATAATAATAATAATAATAATAATAATAAAATTAAGGCCACATTGTAAGCTGAATCTTTCTCCACGATGCCCAGGATATTGAGGGAATTCAAGGGAATGAGGTTGAAGTCTGTAAATTGCACTTGGCTGCTGGAGAGTGCCACGTCTGTGCTTCCTAAAACTGGAAGCACTGTCTGATAAAAAATCAGGACAATTACAGCCACTAATAATCATTTGTAACTAAAAGCTTGTAACGGAACAAAATGGAAGGTGAAAACTCCAAATCTAATTTGTCAGCAATGGAAAAAAACATTATATCTATTGGGACATCCATTGCAGATAAACAATCAGCAGTATCTTATGCCCTCTTTGATTTAAAATGACTTTGCTTATTAGAAATTGCAGCTTTGCTGACTGCAAACACTTTATAGGCATTAGAAAGAGACCATGAAGGCTTGGGAATCCAGAGTCAGCAGTCAGCCTGCAGTCGGGGCTGGGTCCTGGAGGCCTGCGCCCACTGTAAGAAATGGTGCCGCTAGGTGTCGTGTTGAGGGGCTGAAATGAGCATGCACTGAGCTCCTTCTATGCACAGCTATAGAGCTTCTATCTATATTATCAGGACTTGACGATCCCATCAAATATAACATTAGCATAACTTTGCCGTTGTGCCAGGAGACTCCTGCCCAGGAAAGTAGCTTGAACGTTCATTACATGAACCTCCCGGAAAATGCATCAATGCTGCTATAAGAAGTGTCGAAGACCGCTTACTCCCTAAAATGTTTTGAATCCCTCACTTTAAAATTCTCACCTTGCTTGTTTCCACTAATTCTAAGCCATAT
>NW_017731730.1:1609402-1613880 GCF_001890085.2 Hipposideros armiger
TCCTTCAAAAGCTTGCCATTTCAATACCCACTACTGTCTACCATTCTGATCAAGTGGGATAAAAATACTCAACCAGTGCTGCCCCAGTGGAGTTCATTTTGTTTCCAGATGAACAGCTAATGTGATTAAAGAATGGAAGTTATTAAACAAACAGAGAAAGTTCACCAAGGCAATGATTTTCATTATTGTGCCCGAAACAGACAGAAATGTAGCTAATTCATGAGACATGGTGCCTTACTCCAAACCTGGCAGTTAGAGATCTGGAGCCCAGCCGTGACTCGGCACACCCATTCGCAGGGCATGTTGTTTATTTCTGGGTTTGTATTCACTGTGTCACCAAGAAGGGCAGACAAGACTCAGCAGCACACAAACATGCATGAACACGCACAGGCTCATGACATTACCTACAGTAAGAAGCCACACTTGAGAGCTGGGGCCATGCCATTCCATTTACATAGTGTTCAAAAACAGGCAAAGCTTATTTATGGTGACAGACGTCAGAAAAGGGATTACCGCTGGGAGGAGCTATCAGGGAACATTCTGGAATGATGGAAATGTTCTACATCCTGAACTAAGTGGTGTTGACACGTTAAGTGCTTACGATTTGTGCACTTTATAGAAAGCGTACTGCAATAAACTTACTTTACTCCCCTCCCTCACTAGAATCACTAATCAGGCAGTGTATGATTTCACTATAATAAGGCCACACAAACCAGGAGTCACCTTCACAGACATTATAGCTGGATGATCTTGGCCAAATCATGTAATTTCTGTATGCCCTAACTTCCACAACCAAAAAACAGGGCTAGTCACTGTGCCTACCTTTAGGTATTCCTACCTGCATCCCGTCTTAGCCCCAAACACAAAAACTCTGTTATATTCATGAATTCATATGTATGTGTATACACACACACACACACACACACACACACACACACACACACATACACATGAGATCTGACAGTTAAGTTTGCAAACTCATCCTAGAAAAAGTACTACATACCTCATTGCTGAATAGCACTATGGTCACCCTGAAGTGCTCCCCTTGGGAAGCTATGTACTGATGCCAGTACTTAGTCCAACCTTCAAAGCAATTTTGGAACTCTTTTTCTGGAATGGCCATCAGAGCTATTGTCATATTACACATGATGTCCTGAATGTCATCAAAATGTCTTCCTTTCAATATTTTCTTTATCTTTGAGTAAAGAAAGAAGTCATTGGGGGCCAGATCAGGTGAGTAGGGAGTGTGTTCCAATACAGTTACTTATTTACTGGCTAAAAACTCCCTCACAGACAGTGCCACGTGAGCTGGTGCATTGTCGTGATGCAAGGGCCATGAATTGTTGGGGAAAAGTTCAGGTTGTCTAACTTTTTCATGCAGCCTTTTCAGGACTTCCAAATAGTAAACTTGGTGAACTGTTTGTCCAGTTGGTATAAATTCATAATGAATAACCCCTCTGATNAACTGTATTTGGGTAATTTTGCAGGAGAAACAAGTAAATCAAAAAAGAAAGTTTAAACATTGTCAAAGAAGGGTCGGAAATCTTCAACTCCTTCCAAACTCTGAAAAATGTTTCAGATCATTCTGGACAATATCCCCATTTTTAACAAGGAATAATGAAAACACAGTGTCTCATTGGAGGGAGACTTACTTTCTGTCATATACCCTTTTGCAAGACTTTTTGTGTGGTCAGGGGAGGTGTCTGTTTAATTAACATGGCTGCCAGATACCCCACCACTGAGCAGGTGCTGAGGGTCTGGAAGCTTTGGGGCTGAATGAGCTGGGATGTCCAGGTCTTGGAAGGTAGAACTCGCTCAGCTGAGCAGCAGCAGGGGCGGGATGACAGGACAGGGCAGCCCCACAGGGCACAGCCCCAGTGCAATGTCACAGCATAGCACCTCCTCCGTAGGGTTCCCTGTGCCAGGGTGAGCCTCACGTGGAATCAGTTACTCACATTGTAGGAGTGACTCCTGGTTTCCTTGCAAGGGCAGGTGTGGGGAAGTAGAAATCACAGGGGTGGCAGGCAGCCCCCACTGGACACTAGTCACATCCTGCAGTGCACTTGCAGCCTTTATGCCGGCTGCTCACGCACGTGAAGCAGGTGTGCCCGTTTTCCCATGAGCACTGACAGTCCTCTTTGCAGAGGGGCACGTCCAGATCTGCTTTGTGTGCTCATTGGTCCACGTGCTGGATCCCCAGGCTGAGGGAGCATTCGGCGAGGCGGGTGTCCTGGAGGAAAGGGCATTTGCCATGCCCCACAGTGGTTCCTCTGAGTCTGTACAGGCAGGACGTGCCCTTGTGGGCTCCCTGGAGCAGCCACATTTGTCTTGCAGGGCCTTCGTGGCTCACGCAGCTTGTCCTTGGAACTGGCATTTTCCTTCTGGTGCTTTGGTAGCTGTGCAGACACTGAGAAAGTCAGTCCTGCCTGTAAAGCCCAGGGCTGGGTGCCCACATCATGGTCACTAAGACCAGCTGTGTTGTCATTGGCCAGGCCACGTCGATCCCTGAATCCTGCCACAGGCAACACGAGATTGTCAAGGCCTCTAGAGACTCCAGCAGGCAGAGGGTCTCTGGACACAAAATTTAATTTTAATCTTCCAAAAAAAAAAAGTCTTTAAAAGATGAGCAATCTAATAGAAAAACATGAGTAAATGATATGTATTCAGAGTTCACCAAAACAAATAAAAACAGCAAATGGCCAATAACATGTAAAAAAGATACAAAAAAATTATTGTCAATGTTTGGATATGATGACATCATTCTATCTTTGTTATAAGAATAACAGGTATAAAACTAAAATTTTCCCCGGATGTTATCATTTCACTGGTTTTCCTAAAGCCAACAAATGCCTTTCCCTTGCCCCATCATATTGTTTTCTTATATCAAAAGAGCAAGGTAGGCTTACAATTTCAAAATAAAAACTAACTCAAAGAAAGAAGAGCCAGAATATATTCAGTTCTTTGTTCTTACTGCCTGTCTTCTTTGATTCCCATTATCCATGATCTGGTTTATTTTGGTATCNAGAGTTACTGTCAAGTGTGAGGACAGAACATTTGGCTTGAAGGTCAGCGTTCCTACCATTCTCAAAGCGGCAGCAAAAACCAAGAAATTTAAAATCCAAGGCCCATGCCCCTGAGAAGCAAAAAAAAGTTGCAGTTATGGTAAATTTGTTGGTTTTTAATTTAACCTTCATGGTTATTTGTTCCCAGAAAAACCTGTTATTAGAGCAAAGGTACGGAGGACTCTGGATGTTGTCAAGAAATGATGTCCTATTAATTTTCCACAAAAGTCACTTTATTGCATTGAGATTAAATTTATTTTATGGGATCACAAGAACTACATACCTTAGCAGATTTTCTTTTTGTCCTAACTCCTTTTAAACTAATAGGCATTGTAATAAAAACAATATAAGCAAATTATATTTGGAACAATATACAAAGGGGAAAAAAACTGTTGGTTGTCTTTGCAGAGGGAGCTAT
The DNA here is from genome assembly GCF_001890085.2 of Hipposideros armiger. NCBI lineage: Eukaryota > Metazoa > Chordata > Mammalia > Chiroptera > Hipposideridae > Hipposideros > Hipposideros armiger. Next base: position 1,612,883 of record NW_017731730.1, read on the forward strand.
ATGGGGAGGAGCAGAGAGGAAGGCTGAGTTTGTACTGTACTGTTTACATTTTGAAATGTGAAAATACTTTCTGTGATAAACAATGAATAATAAAATAACACAGGCACAGAATTTAAAAATTAATAGTATGAAAAGACAGCTCTCTGCGCTTCCTCTCCCCACCCCCACCTTATCTCACAGAAGCACTTTCAACTCTTTCAGCTGCTGCTGCTTTTACTCTCACATTTTTAAGTAGGATGTTTTCTCGTGGCTGCTTCTATAATAGATGTATCAGTTTTAGGGAGTGTCTTTCATTTCTAACTATGGTATTTGAGAATTTAGTTCTCTTACACATCATAACCATCTCCTTCCCCTTCTTCCCCTTCGCAGTATTGTTATACCACAGTTTTTTGGCTTAAAAAAATAGCCAACGTTAAGTGTTGTGCACCGGTGAGCCAAGTGGTTCTATGATTTGCTTCCTGCTTTTCACAGTTTTCTATTTTCCCCAAGCTTTTATTTGCTTAATTTTCCATGAGATTTTCTCAAGCGATCCAATAGATCTGTTGTATGTCGAACAGTAATTTTTTCCAAATGCCCAGGCACACCAAATTTCCCCCAGAATTGTTTTCTTACTCGGCCCGTCCTGAGATTATCAATGCTGGTTATCAGCTGCAGCATTCAGGGTGATTCAGTCCCTTCCTGAGAGCCTCCTTTGTTCACACTAACTTTTCACTGAGCCTCTATTACCAACACAGTCCTACTTGGAAAAAGGTAAATTAAATTCTGTTTCCTCCAGGGACACGCTTGCCTCTCCAGAGGTTGCCAAAACAGCCTGAATGTTCTTCCCTTGGACTCCGTCTCCTGCTTCACAAGGTAAGTGGGACTCAAGGTGTGTATGCTTCATTTAACTTAACAAGCTGCCTTCAACAGCAGACAAGTATTTGTTTATGGGCCTAGAATCATAGTGGATGCCGAGTATCAGACATGTCCCCTGACGGCAGAGGCTTTGCAGTCAGGAT
>NW_017731730.1:1617440-1618197 GCF_001890085.2 Hipposideros armiger
TAGCTTTACAGCTTGACATTTCTATATTTAAAAACAACATACTGCCTCACAATTAAAACTAAAATTTTAAAAGTTAAAAGTGTAGGCTAGCAGGCTACACATCACATCTACTGTCTTTGCCCCAGAATAATTTTAAATTACATTATTCAAAGGAATGCATTTAGCACTCTCCTCTTCTCTATAAAGAACAATAGGAGACAGAGGAATTTAAAAATGGAAGAACATGAGGAAGCCTTTGAGGATGAAATGTGGTTCATCCACCTCTGAATTTTGTCTCCTTCATGTCATCAGGTGGACTTGATGGGGGACCCTAAAGAATCTATGGGAGTTCAATCTCATCAACATGTTAACACAACCAGCATCCCTGATTATATATCCAAACCCACCTGAACTATTTTAAGACCTTTGTAGCTCTTGACCATTCTTACTTGTGAAAGCCCCACCTACATTCTTATCAAATCCTTTAAGATACACCCATATCATCAATATTTATTGAATGTCTACATTGTCCTATGCATTGTTCTAGGAGCTTGGCATATATTAGTGAGCAAAACTAAGACCCCTACGTTTGTGGATCCTTTATCCAATACATTCATCTTTAGTTAAAGACAAGTCAGGTTGAGTACAATTGAATGATTGGCGTGTTACATTAAGTAGACACTTGTATTATTAGTCAGGTTAGGCTTGACTCTGCTGAGATAACAGAACCTCCCAAATCTCAGTGGCTTAACAGAACACAGGTGTATTTCTGACTCAC
>NW_017731730.1:1619558-1620573 GCF_001890085.2 Hipposideros armiger
TGCAGAGACATGTTACTTTTAGAAGGAGAGAAAATATTGCCTCACCTAAGAAATGAATTCAATGGGGCAGCCCATCCATTTCTTTCACTCTCTTATTTGACTTTCCCTTTTTATTATTTTATAAAACCCTTTGTGGATTTGCTATTGTACTTGATTGGTTAGGCAGTTTTTTAAAATTTCCCAAAAGAGATTGCTCAGGTTTTTCTAAACACTCACATGGATGCTGGATTTACCCTTGGGAAACAAGACCTATAGGTTCTCAGAAATATCTGGGTAGGAGGGAAGTGGGGCAAAATGGTCAAAATTCTTACTTGACAAGTTCTGCTCTTGTACTTCTCAAAGTGTGTGTTCGTGTATATATATTTTATGGTTACTATTATTTGGGGGAATATTTCATGAAATTGGATGAGGCTACAACTCTCAGTAGACTCTTCACTGCAATCGTTAAAACACCTTTCAGTTCCCTTGAGAAATTCATTTGTCAGAAGATAAACCACTTCCCAAATGTGAGAATAACATGGAAGCCAATGTTCATTGAGCCCTTGTTATGTGTTAAACCTTGAGTGAAGCACTTTACATCATTTGGTTATTTAATCCTTTAAAAAACCCAAAACGATGAATTGTATATAATTTTTTTAAAATTTTATTGTTAGTTTCAGGTGTACAGAACAATGCAATAGTTATCCTTTCACCCTCACAAAGTAACAACCCCTCTCCCCCTATGTACTGTCCTCCCACCCCCGATATCATGCTTATCTATTACAGTTCCATTGACTCCATTCCCACTCTCTACTCCACGTCCCGTGACTATTCCCACTCTCTACTCCACGCCCCATGACTATATGTATATATAATTATAGTTGACATACATTATTATTCAACATCAGCTTCAGATATACAGTGCGGTGGTCAGGCCTCTACACTGACTATGAAGTGGTCTCCCTAACAAGACATGAGTCCATCTGGCCCCCTAAAAAATATTTACAACATTATTGATTATGTATATAATTCTCAG
>NW_017731730.1:1627453-1629233 GCF_001890085.2 Hipposideros armiger
AAAATCTTTAAAAAAAATAAAAAAAGATTTTGAGCAGGAAATCCAGGCCTCTGCTATAAAAATCAGTCTAGCAGATTCTTAACCTGGGCTCCACACATAGGCTTCAGGGGGCTTGTGTCCTTGCATGAGGGAAAAAAAAATACATCTTTACTTTCAGGAAATGGAACGTTTCCTTCAATTATGAGCGTAGTCAGCAAAGCTCAGTGGTGTTAGAACAACCTGTGACTGTCGCCAATAGAAATCACAGATATTCCCTGTCGTATTCCGGTTAGGGTAGATGTCTTTAAATATCCTTTACATTCCTCGCCGCATTAGAGCTGCTGCTGGAACTCATTCCTTAATGGGTTAGTGAAGAAGCACGTATATATTACACCACAAATTTGATTTTTGAAACATTTTGAAAATGCGTGTCAAGGTAAAGGTTTCCTTTGTAATCCTATGCGTTTCATTTTACACATTTAAAAACGTGATTTCTGAGAATGTCCATCAGCTTCCCCAAACTGCCAAAGGGGTCCCTGGCCCAGAGAGGGAAAAGTACGTATGATGGCTAAGAGGGGAAAGTGAGAGCCTATCCCTGGAGGCTGCTGCAGCAGTCTGAGCCTGTGAGAACGGGGCCCGCCGGGAAGAGATGTGAAAGACAGGGGTGAAGCTCAGTGCCCTGAGAGTCTGACTCCTTCCCTGCCCAGCCTCAGTACCTAGTGCAGTGCCTGGAACACAGAGGCCACCGAGTCAAATGTGTTAAGTGAATCGAAAACAGAACTGGTGTGGGAGGTGATTGTGATGTGGAACATACTGGGTTGGTCCCATGAGTGGGCTTATGAGGCTAGAAGGATGGAAGGGTCCAAGGGGATAGAAGCCATTACATCAAACCCAACTTCGTTCCTGGGAGGCCTGGCCCTAGAGCAGGGGCGGGAGGATGGAGACGCGCAGAGAGCCCACCGAAGGTAAGGGACGTGAGCCTCCGGAAAGTTCCCAATCACACACTGGACTTAGTTTTGAATTTTACCCATCTTGTTCCAAATTTGCCTTTTCTCTTGTATACGTGAGGCGCCTGAAGCATTGTTGCAAAGCACAGTTGTGAGTCTTCCACAAAAGCAAGTTGAGACAAGGCTTTACCTAGCCCAGAACTTCTTTGGCAGGGGACAGCTTGCCCTATATGACACCACACAGGCAAAGCCTAGATCTGCAGACAGAATCATAGAAACCCAAGAAAAGACAATTGGATTTTGTAACGGTTCACTGTACGTGTCATCTTCACTGCATCATCAAATGCCCAGATATCTGGTTAAACAGATACTGGCAGGGTAAGGAGAATTCATTCTGCCTGACTGTCTTCAAGCTGGAATATCAGTCTTCTCCTGACTTCAGACTTGGACTCAAATTGAAACTCACACCATCCGCTGTCCTGGGTCTCAGGCCTTCTGACTCGGACTAGCATTATCCATTGGCTCTCCTGAGTCTCTAGCTGGTCAACTGCAGATCCTGGAACCCCTCAGCCTCCGTAACCACACAAACCAATTCCTTAGAATAAATCTCTTTATGTGCTTATCCTGTTGGCTCTGTTTCTCTGGAGAACCTAGACTGATGCAGGTTTTTAGAAACCTCAAATAGAAATAATCGTTGTCTACAAGCCTGCACCTACGAAAATGTTACAAACCCACAGAATCAGAGAAAAATTGCTTTCTCCTTGTGCTTTATTTTTTGTTAGGTTAACAGAAGAATCTCAAGAAAAGTGAGGTAATGAATTTCAGTAGGATTTAAGTTTGGTTGAAATGGTGGC
>NW_017731730.1:1630008-1647673 GCF_001890085.2 Hipposideros armiger
AGAGGGGATGTGTCCGCATTACTTTGGGCTTTTGGCCCAGGTGACCCAGGAATCAGCCTGCCGCTTACTCACCTCACCCCCAACATTACAGGTGTTGACTGGCCTCCACTCCACGGAAAGCTGGGCACAGGGCCCACTTGTGCGCGCCCACGGAGTGCCCAGTCTCTGCTCTGCCCTCCCCCCCTTCCCCTCCACGTAGGCTTGGGGTGACAGTGGAGGAAACTAGAGGCGCGATCAAAAGGTTGTTGTCCTTGGCAGCTTTGGAAGAGGGAGGCAGGCAGTGGACACTTCCCCCACTTCCCTAGGTAGGCCCGGCGGGTTAGAGTGGGGGGCCGAGGCCTCGCAAGCCCCACCCGCTTTGTACTTTGGGTTCAGGTGATGGTGGAGAAAACTAGAAGTGGGAGGTGATGAGGGCTCAGCCGTGACCCGGCCAAGGGGGCGTTCCCCGGCCGCGGCTGCCCCGCCCCGCCCCGCCCCGCCTCCCGGGTGCCTCCGCAGTAGCTTGCTGCACGCTGGCCGCCTCCTGCCACTGCGGCAGCTCGGGTCGCCTTCCTCGGATCATCCGCGCACAGGTGAGGACAGCGGACCTGGCTCTCGAGCCGCCAAGGAAGGCTCGGGAACCTTCGTGAGGCTGAGAGCTGGAAAGGAAGGAAACGTAATCGGATTCCGCAGAGGTCCGGAAGGGGGGATCGATGGACGCGAGCCCCAAATCCTCGGGCGGCGGGGAGGTGTTGCCTACCATGCCCTGAGAGGGGAACGTGTCTTTACCCAGCGCCTCTGCGGGTCCGGAGATGCATTGGGTGCTGAGCTGCCTGTGGCTGCGTGGAGACTGGGGCCTCCCGAATCCTGGGGCGCTGGTTCCTGGGGGGGCCCCGACACCCCCTAGTAATTGTTTCCAGCCAGCAGCTAAAGATACCCCTCTGGGTCTTGAAAAGGGGGCCCCAGGCTCGCGGGCCACGACCACACACCGAAACCTTGCTTGCTGCTGTGCTTTGAAGCAAAGCCCTGCCTCAGCCCTTTCGTGCCTGTTAATAACAGGTGCAAGATTTGTTCTGCCCCGTGGTATTGCGGACAGGTGGGAAAGTATGCAGGGAAAGAGAGACTTATTTCTGATTTTTTTTTTCAGTTTAAAATTTCAGCAAACCCGTTCTTTGCCTTGTATTTGAGGAGGTGAGGAGGTGACACTAGAATTTAAGCCCCAGCTTTTGAGTCTATCACTGAAGTTCTACTAGGCTCACCTCCCCCTACCCCCCACCCCCTGCCCCGTGAGGTATCGATTTGTTAGAAGTGGGTTTGTGTTTTAACAGTGTGCAAGTTTTTTGAACACAGGTCAGGGACCATGGGCTAGTTGTCATTCTGTGTTCTTTCACCTGCAGCAGGAAGGAAAGATGTTCACTGTGCTGACCCGTCAACCTTGTGAGCAAGCAGGTGAGTGTCTCAGCAGGTGGCCAGCGTGATTTTGTCTAATGATGTGAGAATCCCAGCTCCACTCCAGTGTCTGATCCGTGTCCCCTGCCAATGACCGTTTAACCTCTTTGGTTTGAGACCCAGTTGCTCACCGCACATTCACCACAGGCATTCCCTCAGATAAAAGTAATGCTTTTCATCAAAGCTATGCTAAACAAGGACTAACTTGTATGTTTCACTTAAACGGTTTTTCCGGTTTGCATAATCCATGAATTTGGCCCATGTGGTTTCCCTTACCCAGCTGTGTCTAGAGTTTGCTTTACAATATTGTTGATTCTGTGATGAACTTTTAAAGTACTGTGCTTGGATCTTTCCTCTATTTCCATCCAAGTGTTGTTGCTGGCACAGCACCTGCAGCATCCCCCACTCCCCACCATGGGCCAGCCTTGTTACTGCTGATACTGCAGGCGCATGTACAGAATTCTCTCTCTCTCTCNAGGCGCATGTACAGAATTCTCTCTCTCTCTCACACACACACACACACACACACACACACACACACACACACACACACTTCCAAGCTTGCCCCGTCTGCCTGCTTCTGGAGCACATTTTGCAGTTGCTCAAGTGGAAGCCCAGAAGGTTCTGGCCCCTCCGCTCTCAGGTAGGCACTTTGTAATTATAGTGTTTGTCCAACCAGTGACAGCACAGCTGTAGGCGAGTCCCCTAAATGAATGAGTCCTGGTCTAATCCATTTTGCTTTGTGATAGGCTTTTCTGCTGGGTCAAGAGGTTTGCTTAAGGTAATCATAGCTTTTTACCTAAAAACTGCTGAAGCATGGCTGTGGAGGACTTAAGAGGCCAGCTGCATGGCTGCGGCCAGGAGGCTGCTTACATATCAGATGTTTTTAGCTGTGCCCCTAAATTGGGTATTCTTATCTTCCAAAGAATATGATTTTTAGGGGGTGATTTATACAAATCTTTTTTTTCTAAAGGAAAGTTGTACCTAAGGAGCTTTGATTTGATTTCCAGGCTTTTCCCAAAACACTTTAAAATTTTAACACATAAATTGTAACATCATACATACAAACTTGTTACGTTCCTTTTAACTTGGCAGATCAAGTCTGTGCTATGTCTTGCTGGGGGTGGGGTGGGGGGGGAGAATCCCTTAAACTGACAGTAACATGTGGATTCTTTAAAATTTGATAACAAAAGTTTGCTCCTGTGAATAAATTGCTTCCTGGCTGGCTCGTGTACTTTTATTGGGGATCACAGAAGAGTTATCTAGAACCCCTACAGAGGCTCTGAAGGTCAACTTCACGGTGATTATCCTCCTTCCAGTTGCTCTCACAAACGATGCTGCGATGAGTAGCTTTGTGTGTATCATTTTACACACGTGGGACTAGCTCTGTGGAATAAATTCCCAGAAGTAGGATTGTAAGTCAGACGATATACGTACACATTCGCAACTATTGTCAATCAATATTGACAAATTGCCCTCCGTTGATGCTATGTCAGTTTACAAATCCCAGTGACAAGGTAGGAAAATTAAGTTGTTCAGTGACCGCTTTTGACATCAGCACATGCCTGTGGCAGCATCTGTACTGCAGAGGGATCAGATAGGACAGAAAAAGTTGGTGATTCTGAGCCACTGAGATGAACTGCATGACTGGCTGCCCCGAAGAGTGAGTATTGAGATGGGATTGGATACCGGGGTTGAATCTAGTTCTGTCATGGTGGTATACACATGCCCTTTTCTCCTTCCAGGAAAATGTCTCCTGAAAGTAGCGAAGGAGTAAAGCATAGGTTATGATGATCTAAGAGTAAAGGTTCTGGAATAGGACAGGATCTACCCCATTTCTGTTCAATAGAACTTTCTGCAATGATGGACATGTTCTATCGCTGCCCTGTCCAATATGGTAGCCACTAGCCACGTGTGGTGATTGAACATTTGACATGTGGATAGTGAGACTGAGGGATTGAGTTTTTAATTTTATTTAATTTTGATTAATTTATATTTAAATACCCTATGGTGAGAGATATACTGGGATTCTCTGAATCCAGTGACCTTTCTGTTATGCTAGCGTTCATCGTATTTCAGCCATTTTGTGTCACCATTTATATGTATGCCATTATAGTCCTACCAAGACTATTATATAGTCAAATTTTAATTGACTGTCTTTTTATCTTTTTTTTAAAAATTAGGGATAATTTATACACAGTGAAATGGCTAGATCTTAAGTGGTGCACCTAAGCTGGGTATTCTTGCTTTCCAAAAGGATATGTTTTTAGGATAGGGGCAATTTATTAGAATCTTTTCTTTTTTTTTTTTTTTCAAGTGAAATCATACCTAAGGAACTGATTTACTTTGGTTTTCAGGTTTTTTCCCCTAAGGTCTTGGAAAGGTTTGATGAATTTTAACAAATGCATACACCCATATAACCCACAATCCTATTAAGATATAGAGTGTTTCCATTACCCCAGAAAGTGCCCAGGCATTCCTTGAATCCCTGTTCCCAACCGTGGCGCCATCACTGTTCAGACTTCTGTCACCTGCTGTTTTACTATTTCCTGTAAATGGAATCATTTCAATATAATGCCGTACTAGTTTCTTTCTTTTTAAAAATCTATTTGCTACTTCATCTACAAAATTTTCATTAGCCCACACTGGTATCTTAAGACTCAAGTAAAGGTCTGCCTGTAATCATTTAGTTAAGCAATGTTAGTTTAAATTTAATAAATAGACATACTTTATTTTTATATATTATGTATTATGTAATAAATAATGTAATTATAGATAATATAATTATCTCTACTCAGGTTATATATTTAGTTTAAGATTATTCATGTGCTTTGTTTTATTTTTTGCTTTTAAATGGGTAACTATAGTTTACATGTTATGATGAACATACAAATGCCGGAGATCACATGACCCATTTGGGAGGAAACACGTGGAGTGGGGTTTAGTTAGCCTTCGTCTGTGAAGATGTAGGTGAGACCTTATGCCTTCACTGTAGACACAGGAAAAATGACTGAGAGTGAGTTCTTATTGGGAATCCAAATGGTTTAGAAATTCAGACATGTCACCATTGGTTTGACAATAAATCACCATGTACTGAACTTTGAAGTAAACCGTAAAGATTCTAGCCAGGAGACACCTACAAAAAAATACACTAGTTAATTAAAAAAAATAAAGCCAATCATTGATTATATCTGAATTACAGTATTAACTTTTTATTTTATCTGAGATTATTTTTAAATAAAATATTATATTACCTGCTTTATTTTTTTTTGCTATAATCACCCCATATTTTCCGAATTTACATTGAAACACATGTTACTGTAAATCATCTCAGAGACAAGCGGTAATATGTGTAACACACTTTGGAAAATACCAGGAAGCTAAACCATGCATACCTTCCTGTAAATACTATTTTAATCCACTCTTTGGAAGAAAGATAAATGGGTGTTGGAGCCCAGGTGCTGCTCTGCCTTGAACTGTGTGGATCTCACTAAAGTCTCAGAGGAAGTGACTCATGCACAACAGTCATGCGCTCAGCCCATGGATTCAAAAAAGAAGGCCCGTGCTTTGTTCCTAATTTCCTCTCATGTATCTTCTGGGTCTTCCCATCTTAGGCCTCAAGGCCCTCTCTCGAACGCCAGCCATCATCGCCTTGGTGGTCTTGCTTCTGAGCGTTGTGGTGCTCGTGGCCATCACACTCATCCAGATTCACCAGAAAGAGGTCCTTCTACCTGGGCTGAAGGTAAGTGTGAGGGACTGGCATTGAAGGGAAGGAATGGGCTATATGACAGGGGTCGGCACACTGCGGCTCGTGAGCCACATGCGGCTCTTTGGAGGCGGCTGGCGAGCTGTAGTTTGCCGACCCCTGGGGCTATGATATCAATTATCCTAAAGCCACGAGTTAGAAGACTAGAAAAACCCTTTCCCCTGCATCCAGCCGGAGTCAGGAAGGGTGGTATAAGACCCAAAGGCGAATCTGGACATGCCAGGTCTGTGGTATTTGAGGCTACAGATTGATAGTGGCGATACCTTCTCCAAGGACTGTGTGCTCCTGCTTTGACTCCCGACTGTTGGAATCAAAGCTAGACTTTGTAGCCCATAATTACAGATGGCTACCAAAGATTTAGCAGTTTGTCTGTTCCCCCAGAGCACACAACGCTGATCATGAATGGAGATCAAGAGACCCAGGCTCCTTTTAGGGCCTAGCCTGGGTGAACAAAAGAACAAGGACTTGAAAAGATCTCCTTCAGCTATATTTGTGCTACTTCTGTTGGGGCTAGAAATGAGCCAAGATCCCCCTGACTTCCCCCCACCTCGCCCCTCCCCGCCAATTACTCAGGACTTTATGTTCAGTTCCAGAGCCCTCTCTCAGCCCTTGATAAGTCCATCCCCAAATGGCCCCTTTGGCGATCTCTGGTAAGATGAGAATCATATATATCACCCCAGTCTTGGCTGTAAGGATGACGGGAGGTGGTCCCACGACGGACTGTCACATGAAAGGTGAAGAGAGAGTCAGTGAGTCCTTCAATCATTTTGGGTGAGGTCAGCAAACTTTTTCTGTAAAGGGCCAAATAGTACATAGTTTAGGCTTTGAGGGCCATTTATAGTCTCTGTTGCACATAGCTTCTTTTGTTTTTGTTTTTGTCTTCTGACTCTTCAAAAATGTAAAAACCTTTCTTAGCTGGAGAGCCATAGGGGCCAAGCAATTGAACTAGGTTGTTTGAATCCCACTTAGCATTTACACTTGACTTCAGGAGTCCTATCTACATCTTCCTGTTCTCCGTGACTGTGTAACGGCTGTATTTGAAATAGAAGTTTTTCAAAGATAAGAGACTACTATTGCCTTGGCTCTGTGGCTACGTTTGACCTACCATCCTGAGACCACTTTTCTGTAGGATGAAAGTAAAATCTCCTTCAGATGATGGCATTTAATTCCTGGACAGGACATTTTACTGAAGAATCTCAACTCCATGAACAACATGAATAAAAAAGAAACCTTATGTAACTCTCCAATCATAAGAAGGAAACAAATTATCTAGTGGTCCAAGGACATTAGCTAAGGCCCCAAGCTCCTAAGTTCCAGGCGCTGCCTTCTCCTATAAACTATATACAATCTGGACGGCAGCTAAGAGTAATTGCAACCTCCCTGCATTTTGTATCCTGCGCTTCAGTTTACTTTTGCCTGAATTTTCTCATTCACGGGGATACCCCGTTTTGGACTGGGACCACCGTTTCGCAAGCGAGAAAACAGAGGTTTGGCCCATGGATAGCAGAGACAGAACTGGATACCAGTCCCTTCTGTTCCCAAGGCCGGCTACCTTCCACCTTCAGTTACCTCCCACCTCCCCTGGTCCTGAGCTCTGAATGGGGAGCCCAGGAGAAGGCATTGCCCTGTGATAGGAGAATGAATGCTCCTTTGCGTGGGAGGGGAGGCGGAGGGGGGGGGATGGGGAGGGTGCAGATACAGGAAGGTGTGTTGAACTGGGGGAGGGAAGTTCCCCCGGGTTGGGAGGAAGGCTAGTACTACTAGACCCCAGCAACTGGGGCCCCATATTTCAGAGGGACCAGCTCTAGCTGCACTCCAGATTTACCTCCCTCAACGGGACAAGAGAATGTGCCCACCCAGTGCCATGCCCCCTCTTCTAGAACGTGCTGTGGTGCCTGGGACCCCAGAATCCAGGCTCCGAGTGGGCCTCCTCCTGAGGTCCAACCTTGCCACTGGCCTGCTTTCCAGGAGTGTAGACAGAGTGTGGATGTGGGGTCTGAGCTGTCCCACCTTCTACAGTGAACATACAGAGGCACAAGGCTCTTCACTCTGTGGAATTGTCACAGGTGGGAAGAGGATGGGGGAGTTGGGCGGGCAGGGCAAAAGCCTTCATTTATAAAATTTTCCCTCAGGCCCCACAAAAGTTAGGCATGGCTTGGTGAGGGCCGTTGCCACTTGCTGGCTTCCACTTGTTCTGGGAGATTAGAGGTAAGTCCTCTGTTCATACTGGAGAGGCATGCAGGAGTTAGATAGAAGAATAGAAGAGTAAATGGAGTAAAATAGATCCCGGGGCATATGGAGGGCACCGTTGAAGGAGGGGACCGCACATGTTTAATGCGACTGTCTCAGGTGGGTCCCCCTAGTCAAAGATGTGGGTGCAAATAGGTCATCGTGGAATGGCCCCAGGAAGCACTAGCGTGGGATAGGGAAGCGAGACAGGAGGGAAGGCAGCTTCTGCAGGGCCTGTTACCCAGCAGGTTACCAGTGTGGGCACCTGGGGCTCAGCCCTGTTGGGGAGGCCAGGGAGTCAGTGCGGAACTCACCACAGGCTTGTCCCCACCAGGGGGCCTCCCAGCCATCCCACTCCAGAGCGTGTTGACACACCAGCTTCCATCAGCCATCGGTTGAGAGGCGGTTTCCTGGGGAGCGTTAACTCGCTAGTATTTCTGGCATGTCATGTGCTCAGGTTGGCTCAGGCCACTAGAGGAAATCTTCAGGCAGGTGAAAAGTGCATGGCTGGACATGATGGTGGTCAGGTCTGAGGGGCTGTGGGCAGGGAGCCCTCAGTGACTGTTCCAAGTAGATAGAGTTATTATTAACCCCATTTTGCAGATGAGGAAACAGAAAAACAGAAAGAGCAAAGTTTCCCACGGTTCTACAGATACAGAGTGAAAATAGCAGAACTGGCCTAGCAGAGAACATTGGCCTTAAGCAAGGGCCTGGAGGGACCAGAAGACACACCCTCACTAATTCACAGACAGTTCAAAGCAGGGATTTTTAATCTCTTCAGAGTCTTGCCGTCAGGCCCCAGGCACAGTTGTCGGGGACAGGAAGTTGTATGACATTGGAATATTGGCTCAGAAGGCCCAATCTGCTTAATTGAGTGGATTACATGTGAGAAAAAACGGATGCTCTGCACCAGCTGAACCATGAGCAGAATGACAGCCTTGGAAGAGAACATTCCACATGCAGCTTTTCTCAGGGTCTTGAGACGGCTTTCCTTTGGCAGTGTGTGGGGAGGGTGGCTGTGGGGATGAAGTTGAATGAATATGAGGGCTTTTTAACTGTCGTGTTTATTTTCATATCATGAGCCCTGTTTTGTTTTTGCGTGCACCTGACAGTTGGCTACGAGGAACCAGACCCACTATGGCCTATCTTGGGGGGCGGTGGGGGGGGGGGTTGGAGCGCTAGAATGTTCCTCAAGACCCTCATGAAAGGTCATGATATCTGGCAATTAAATCCACCTTTGGCTTACCTGACCTTGGTTGATCTGAATTCAAGAGCAGGACTATTAAAACTTAGTCGAGGGTGAAAATGTCCCCAGTCCCTTATTCATTGTTACCGGTCTGACCTGCTCTACCAGCTTGAAGAGTAAATATGATGGCATCGCTTTTATTTTTCACTCAGGCCCCCACCTGTTATTTTATCATTAAGTCCAATACCTTCCAATACCTTCCTGCTCAGGCCCCACCGTCCCCGCCTCCAATCACTAATAGTCCAGAAGCCCAGGAGTTTCTCAGTCCAATATGATCAATACCCCAATGCCGTTGCCTCTTGCAGCCATCTGTCACTGTTGAAGAGGGGCCTGTGGAGTCTCAGGGTTTCAGGGGCCAGGCTTTTCCTGCTGTGACTTGTTCAGGTCACATCGGTTCCCCATGTGGGGAAACTCCCCCATGCTTGGCCATGACTCTCCAAAGCACGACCCCTGGGCCAGCCCAAGTTGAAACCATTCCCTGCTAACCTTCGTCAAGCATGGATGACCAGCCGGGGTCTCTGGTACCACTTGGCCCACCCAGGGCTCCCCTTGAAGAGTGAGAGTTGGATAATTGGTTTCTTCCTTTCCAGGGGGCTCCTTATTCAAGTAGCTCCACCTCCCCTCCAGCCAGATCGGCACACCACTGAACTAAGAGTTTGCTTTCCAGAGACTTTTTGTCTGAACAAAGTCTGCCAGGCTGACACCTTATTTACTAAACAGTGACTCCGTTAGACCTGGTTTCCTTGGAACTCAGCAAAAGTGCAGGGACTATGAATACAGGCTGTTAGACCCAGGCTTGACCCCAAGTCTGTGATCTTGGGTAGTTACTTACCTCTGTGAACCTCAGTTTCCTCATCTATCAAGTGGGGATGATGATAACATCTGCTTTATAAATGTAATAATACTAAAGCACTTTGTGCAATGCCTGGCATATTAAAGTAGTAAATGTTTATTACTACTATTCTTATTATTATAGTAATAGTGATGATCATGATGATGATGATGATAAACAAATCTAAGAAAGCTGATCTTATTACCTTTGCTTTTGTCAGAAGCTCATAGTGCTCTTAAGTTTTGGACCATGGGGTTCAGATGGAAGACTGTTTACTTTTGGTTAACCCTCTGAGTGTGTCTTCAGTTCCGTATTCAAGCCATGTGTGTTTGTTTTCTTCTCACACTGTGTTAGAGGGTGACTTACTGCTTCTCATTCTAAAATCACCCACCTAGCTGAACTGAATGAAATTCACTCTTTCCTCTCCGTCCCTCCATGAACCCCAATGAGTTCCACTGATCTAGGCAAACGAGCTCTGAAAACCGGTTAAAAATCTATTTGTCCACTTTTGAAAATGTCAGTGAATGGTGGTGAAGGTAGCGTTGGGCCTCAAGGCTGGCTCCTGTCAGCACATTGTCAGGTGCCGGGAGGGCTGCCACCTCTCCAGGCTCACAGAGCAGAGTCTCTGGCTGCCTCTCACCCTGGTGAAAACTGGACTCCAGCTGGAGACACAAATGAGAATGGACAGTCTTCCTTCTTTCTGGCCTTGACCCAGCAGCCCAGGGCTTCACACACAGGGGAAATGCATGCTTTGTGAAGGAACGGAATAAAGATTGGGGGAAAGGCAGGTACCCTCTAGAGTTGTTGTCTCCTTATCCCCGCTCTTCCTATTTTATGAGCATCACCAGGCACAGAGGGAACCATGGACACGTGTTGATCATGTCAGTAGCTGGAGGGAGGAAAAAAAGCCAGTGGATAATGTGGTGGCTCAGACTTCTTGATGCCTGGGTTCCTTCTTGCCTTCAGTTTCGACCTGTACTTTAATCTCACATGAGCCTCTGCCTGGAGTGGGTTGGGAACAAAACCTCCCTTATTCGCCAGGGGAGGTGTCGTGTCAGGATCCCAACCAACATTTATCAGAGTGAAAGGCTGGGATTAAGAGGCCGTCCAAGTTCAAATACCAATGAACACAGGATGTTCTATCTCCTATCATGGAGAAGCTGTGATTCAGGAGCTGCAGCAGCATGTTTATATTTGGTTCCGTATCAAATGAAGCAAGACCTTGTGATTGTAAAAAGTTGGAACCTCTTAAATGTCTAGAATCAGGGATTTGATGAAATAAATTATTGTACATCTCACAGTGGATGCGATGAATGTGTTGAAAATGGTGCTATCAGTCGGTTTTTACTGGTAGGGCAAGATGTTTATGACATAATTTTAAGTATGAAAAAAGCATCGGAAAAGCTACGTATGCAATGTGGTCCTGTGTTGAATTAAAAACATATGTCTAGGGCCGGCCGAGTGGC
The DNA here is from genome assembly GCF_001890085.2 of Hipposideros armiger. Classification (NCBI taxonomy): domain Eukaryota; kingdom Metazoa; phylum Chordata; class Mammalia; order Chiroptera; family Hipposideridae; genus Hipposideros; species Hipposideros armiger. Next base: position 1,640,976 of record NW_017731730.1, read on the forward strand.
TCAGTTGGTTAAGAGCTTGCTCAAGAGTGTGAACTCTGAGCAACAGCAATTCGAGTCCCGGCCCGAGCTGAGCAGCCGCTGAGCTGCCAACAGGTAGCAGGATGGCTCAGCTAAAAACAAAACAAAACAAAACAAAAAAAACCAAAAAACATATGTCTAAATATGTATGTATATATGCAGCTGTATGCACTGAAGACGGTTAGAAAAGATACATAACAGGTGTGAAAACAATAGATTTGAGGGGATATTATTTACTTTTACTTTCCTTTTTTTCTTGCTTTGTGACCTGGTTTATTTTGCTTTACTGATTTTTCTGCATATGATAATAGCCTGTATTTAGTGAGCAGCCACTACGCATAAGGCATATGCTCTTCTCTTTGCTTCTGAAAGGAAGTTGTCCCCAGAGAGGTTAGGCCTCTTACCCAGGGTCATGAAAGCAAGAATCCATCATCCAAGTCCACCTGCTTCCAGACCCCTACTTTATCTTCCTCCCTGGGACAATCTAGGCTGACCCACGTTGCCACACAGAAACCTCTGCTGCCCTGGACTGCCTCGAGGCCCAGCCGGATGCTGGCCTGGGTCAGCATTACACATTCTGATTCCCACTGGCTCCTAACATATGCTCTCCCTGGTCAGGCTTGGTCCAGGGCCTGGGCTGGGCCACACCTTCAGGTGAGGCTCTCTGGTGCCTGCCTCGATCTGGGAAAGATGGCCTGGGACTCCCAGGCTCCTGTCCTGTGCACAGCCAGTCCCATCCCTGCCCTGGCAACACCCTTTTGTCCATTTGTTACCAAAGCAGGACAACATGTCAACATTGGTTTGTCTTTGGGTTTTCCCCTCCTTAATTATGAATGCTTTAATTCTGAGGGCTGATGCAGACACTAATGTTTCTCTGCTGTGTGAGCACGTCTTACCTGTAGCTTTGTTTGGGTTATTTATTCCAAGGCTGATAGGCCTTGGAGTTTGGAGAATAGAGGGCAGCAGGTGACTATTCATTTCCTTTCTGAGACCCAGGTGGCTTCTGTCCCCCCACCCCCAACCCCCACCTCAGTGGTCTGGATGAGGGGGACCTGTCTTTCTTTGTATGCAAGATCTTTGGAATACTAATTTCACCCATGGCTGCATATTAGAATCTCCAAGGGAGCTTTGAAAACTGTTGATGCCTGGGTCCACTCCCAGAGATCCTGATTGAATGGGTCCGGGGTACAGCTTTGGCATTGGGAGTTTCAAAAGTTCCCCATTCTAATTTGTGGCCAAGGCTGAGAACTATGCCCTAGAACACCTGACCCACCTCGCCTGACCCCATCCCCCACAGTCCAAGGAGACAACATTGGTTTGGAGAAAATAGTTTTTTCTTCTTGGTCAGCCCCTACCTAAGCAAAGCGGTGTGCATTAAGCTCTTGGGAGTACAGGAATACCTTGGTTTGCGAGCATAATTCATTCTGGAAACAAACTACTTGTATTGCGAGACATCACTCGTTTACCACGTTAAAATGTATTAGAAATGTTTGCTCGTCTTGCGGAACACGTTACTCGCAATCCAAGGCTTTACTGTATTTGGTGTTCTCAGTCGCCACTGGGGAAAGGGGTCCTCAGAGAGGCCCAGCCCATTTCTGACGCTCCCTTTTTCCCTTTTATTCAGTATGGAATCGTGCTCGACGCCGGATCTTCCAGGACCACAGTCTACGTGTATCAGTGGCCAGCGGAGAAGGAGAATAACACTGGAGTGGTCAGTCAAACCTGCAAATGTAATGTGAAAGGTAAGGCCCAGAGTGAGTCTGGGAGGCCCAAAGGGAAGTAAGGTAGTGCCCTAATGTTCCTTGGGGGCCTTGAGGGGTCCTGAGAAGCTGCCTGGACTGGATGTCAGAAAACTATGAGATCTTATGCTAGTGCTACTATTTATCAGTACACTTTGGGCCAGTCACTTCCCTTCTCTGCAGAACATGGTGGGGGTGAGGGGGTGTGGAGGGGATGTGTCAAGAACTGTGTATAATCTGAGAGTTGACCCTGCCCCTCTCTCCTGGATGCCTGGTGGAAGACACAAGACTATCGGGTCCGAAACGAAGGGTCGTTTATTACGCAAGAACAGGAGCCAGAGTATTAGCGTTTTCTTCTGCTGCTTCTCTGAGCCCCAGTTTGCACGGGATGTTGTAAAAAGGGCCAGGTAGTACCTGCTCACACAGTGGGTTGTATTACAGAAGAGAAACCAGAGATTAGAGAATCTGAAACATTTATAAAGGGCACCGAGCTTGCCTGCCTTTTGCTCCGGGGTGAAACCTGTCTCTGCCTTCTGAGCCTGTTCGCTGTGCTAACATCCTTGAGAAAATAATCCAGAACAAAGGCAGTCAGCACCTCTGCTCATGAAACATGCGGAAACATGAGAGACTCATGGAAAATTATCTTCCAACCGGTGTATGTGGGCGGGGGAGAGATGGGGTGGAGGGAGATGGGTGATACATAAACAAATAGGCATGGCTCTGTAGTAAAGCTTTAGTTATAGACCCTGAAATTTTGAATTTTATATAATTCTCACAAGTCACAAGATACTATTCTTTTAATTCCTCTTCCCACCATTTTAAAACGTAAAAGCTACCTCAGCTCACAGGCTGCACAAGAAAAGGGAGCAACCTGGATTTGACCCATGAGCTGCCAACCCCTGAAATAGAACGTTATCAGCACTTTTAACCACCCTCCAGGCAACTCCCTGTCTCCCCCACAATATATCCTGAGTTTTATATTAACTGTTTCCTTGTTTTTCTTTATAGTTTTTTTTTGTGTGTGGGTAGTTTCTCCTCTTTTTGAAAACGGAATCAAATACATAGTTATATAAATGGAATCAAACATTCATCTTCTGCAATTTGCTTTCTTCTCTACCATTGGGTTTTAAGATTCATCTATGTTGATATGAGTAGGAGTTGCTCATTCATTTTTCCTGTTGATGGGCGTTTGTATTTCCCTGGTAATTAATAAGGTTGAGTATCTTTTCATATACAGAGGGTGCCAAAAAAATGTAGGCACGTTTGAAGAAAGGATAAAACTCTAATTGAATTAAATTGTAATAGTCAATATATACTGATAGCAAAAGATGAATACAAGTCATGTTTGACTTCTGCCATTGCAAAAGGTGCTCAAAGTGGTTACCACCAGCATCCAGACTCTTCGGATTACGGCGAACTACTGCTTGAGCATAGATAACATCTCTTAAAATGTGTATACATTTTTTTTTGGCACCCCCGGTATTTATGACCATTTCTGTTTTCTGTGAAGTATCTGTTCATATCTTTTGCTCATTTTTCTACTGAGTTGCTTGACTTTTTCTTACTCATTGCAATCCTTTACATAGACTCTAAATATGAATGCCTTTCTGGTGTTAATACTATATTGTTGCTACTGTCCTCTCACAGTTTATGGTTTGTCTTTTTAGTGTCTTCATGATATCTTTTGATGAATAGAAATTCTTAATTTTTATGTAGGTGCAATTGCCAGTCTTCTTCTTTGTGGTTTGCTCTTTTGTATATTTTATTTAAGAAATTCTTCGCTACCCTGTGCTCATAAAGATTTTCTTCTATCAAAAGTTTTATAATTTTGCCTTTTACAATGAAGCTTTAGTCTCTGTAATCAAGCCCAGTTAGCGAGTGTGTGTCTGCGTTAGCCTTTTTTTAAGTCAGTCTCTTTATATAGTCAACAGTAGTGTAACTTTGTATGGTGACAGATGGTTATAGACTTAGTGTGGTGATCATATCTTAAGATCTAGAAATGTTGAATCGCTATGTTATATACCTGAGACTAATATAGTATTATATGCCAACTACTTTAATAAAAATAATAGCAACAACAAAAGCCAGTCTCTTCAGAACATTATGACCTTTGAGTTGGCCTGGAGCTTCCCAACCAGTGTGTCCTGAATGGGTTACAGGTGTGCCCACAGGACAACAGGTTAGAGGCCCTGGACTAGTCCTCCCGGCCTCAAGCAGCTCCTTCATTTCTCTCAATGAGCTGCCCAAATATTCTAAGTTCTGGGAGGTCATGGTGTTGAAAAAGTTGAGAAGCAGAGTTAGCTTTTCCCAGGAGTCTTCTGTGGACAGCCAGGGTGAGTTCTGGTCACCTGCTCCCCATGGAGGGCGAGCTAGAGCTCGCCTACCCTGGTGCACAGGTATCACAGATTAGGTTTTCTAGAAGATGTTGAGACAGTTTGGGATGCAAGGGAGTTCCTAGAGATCCACAACTGTGGGTGGAGAGAGGAAGGGGAAGGATTGGACAGAAGGAGATGTTAAACTGCAACACAGGCCTGACAAAGCTTCAGCCAATCAGAGTTATGCTTTATTGGGTTGAGATGGCCTGAAATGGCTGGGCTGTGATACCTCTGTCACCTTCAGTCGTTGGATGTTGTCATCCTGGGAAGAACAAGGCATTGAGCAAGGCAGCTCTCTGTAGCTGCGGCAAACCCTAAAGTTGCTGACAGCTGGGCATCTGCGTGGCCCTTCTCTGGGCTCATCACAACGGGAGACTTGGAACTTTCTGAGCGCCACTTGCACTGTTGTCCACAAGACACAGGCAGCAGCAGCCTTGCTGTGACCTCAGCTAGAGACCCCATCTCTGCTCTCCTAACTTCCGAGTCATTTCCTCACCTCCAAGCGTGAAAAAGGGCAGCAGGATTCTTGTGTAGAAAAGAGAGACCACCCATCTCAAGAAAAGAGAGGATAGTGTAGCATAGTGATTCGCCTTACCCCTGTGAGAGTCCTGGGTGTCATCTCACCTCTCTGCGTCTTGACCCCCTCATCCCTAAAATATAAAGCATTATAATCGTTATACCTCCCCCATGCGAATGATTTGAAGATTAGATGAAATGACATAATATATGTAAAGCAGGTAGCAAATGCCTGGCATACAGTAAGTGCTCAATAAGTGTTCGCTGTTATTATTCATAAGGCACCACACTTTAGAGCTCCTGGTGGATATTCTTGCCAAAAGGTTACTCTGTCCCATAGTTATCAGCTTTATTTAGACTCGGAAAGCAATTCAGCCAAGTCAGTCTTGATGGCCCTCTAACCGTAGGGACAGATGGGACTTTCATGAGGAAGACAGGCAGCCTCCCAGGGGCAGGGGCCCTTGGCCCACCCAGCATGTGATTTAGGGGAGGGGCAGGGTCATGGAGCCCACACCGCATCCATAAATGGATCTCCCCTTCTTTGATCACAGTGGCCTCGGGGATCCATGTATACTCAGAATGACCAAAAGACCACAAACTAAGGCTTAATTACAGAGCTGAAGTTTGGTAAGTGTCATCCCTTCGAAGACATGTTGCTTGTACAGGGATAATTTAGGGGTTTCTGGTTTCTCAGTTACAAATTTCCCCAGGACTCCCCTGCCTTAGCCAGCCTGAGGTGGTGGTGAATGCTTGCTTGCCCAGTAGTGTTCCTGAACGGCTAGGCCCTCAGAAATGTATTTCTCAGGGGTTCCCTGGTGAGTATCGGTCCTTGGTTGCTGTACTTTTCCGTGAGTTGACTGGATGCTGTCTTTGCTGCTGGTCCCCGGGCTGGTGTCTGTAGCTCCGGCCATTCCCTGGAGAGGACTGGTTCCTGTTGTCACTCCTGTCTTTTGCAGTGTGCCATGCTCATGCCTGCTGCTGCCTTCTCCCATAAGGGACCTTATGGGAAACCAGTTCTTAAAAATTCTTTGAACTCCCCTGGAGACTAAGCTTAGCCATCTATCTCCTCCACTAAAATACCTTTAAGAGTTGCTCCAGGGACCAGCCACTACAATGTTGAAAGCATCCTTGGTTCAGGCACGTATCATGCTTCCGTCCCACCTTGAGTAAGTTTTGTGCCATCTGCCCAACCCTCCATCCCCCGATTGCAATAGCAGTTTTAACTCTCTGTTCTTGGGGTTGGGAATCCCAATATCCCACGAGCCTATAAACCCAATCTTCTTTTTCCTCTAGGAGGCTTAAGGGACCTTATGCAAATTGGGCCCCCAGGTGACATGCTCAGATAATTCCAATGTCGACATTCTAGCAAGGCTCCTAACCGGTCCCTATCCAGAGACCAGCTCTAGCAGAATATAGTTTGTTTGCACCAGATCGGACATGTTTGATTGTCAGGACTGGGGTTGGTGGTACTGCTGGCATCTAGTGGTAGAGGACAGGGATGCAGCTAAATGTTGCACAACGCACAAGACAGCCTCCACAACAAGGAATTGTCCTCTGGACCAAAATGTCAGTACTAGTCTCAAGGTTGAGAAACTCTGATTTAGAATGGTTCTGGGGAAAACAGTGGGAAGTGCTCAGATCTGAGAGGTGTTTTGAAAGGAGAGCCAACAAGATGTTATGATAGAGTCACTGTGAGGCATCTAGGTTGATGGTGCCTGAGCATCACTTCTGACCTGGGTAACTGTGTGCGTGACGTGACGGTACCATTTCCTGAGCGTGGGAGTACTGGGAGTAGAGGACTGGGGGGCATGGCAGGGGATTAAGGAATTTGGTTTTAGACATATTAAGTTAGAGATGCCTATAAGTCAGGGGCTGGCAAATTTTTTTCTGTAAAGAGTTAGATGATAAGTATTTTTTACTTGTTGGCCATATGGTCTCTGTCGTAAGTATTTACCTCTGCTACTTTAGCATGAAAGCAGCCATAGACAATATGCAGGCAAATTAGCATGTATGTATTTCAAGAAAGCTTTATTTCTGGACACTGTATATG